>NC_073302.1:210541188-211146188 GCF_027595985.1 Sorex araneus | reverse complement strand
TAATCCATTTTTTATTTGTTAAAAGCATTACAATTCTTACAGATTGTTCTGTTATGATGTGGTTTTAATTCTTTATGAGATGAGTTTGTATGTTATGGAATTTGGGGGAAATAGAAGTTAAGAATTAAATATAGGTAACATCCTTATGTTATACTATAGAAGCCCTATCCCAAGACATATCCCAATGGGGTAATAACATAGTTCTTCTGGAAGTATTATAATCAATAAAATAGGGAAACTTTTTAAAGAAGATTATGGCTTGGAGCCAGGAGTGAGCCCTGACCTCAGCAGATATGACCCCCCACACCAAAATAAATAGAGTATATTACAAAATTACTTAGAACATTATTCATTTTATTAATTTATATGCTAAAAATTAGCTTTTATTTTTAAATATCTGTAACTTTTTTAACATGTGTATGCTCAAAATCGAGAAACTGAACCTCTAAGTTATGAGAGCTCAGTGAAAAATGAAATAAAGTGGAAGAGAATTTTTCATTTTCCATGTAAAAATGATTTAAAGCAAAATTAACCATCTTTTCTGAATGGATGGGTAAGAATTAATGGAAATAAAATATATTGGGGGTAAAGCGATATTGGACCCTTTGCACAATTATATCCCAGCTGTATAGTTATGTTCCTATTAACAGTTAATAAATGAGTGAATTAGTGAAGGTATTTTCTGACTTCCTCTTATTCAGAGAACCAGATATATTAATATTTTCTCTCTGAGCTTTGCAAATTTTCTCAACTTCTCATCTTTTGATTGTTGTATGACTAGCAGTCTGTATAAAGAGTTTATTTCTGACAGTTTCCAAAAGTCTATGAGATCATTATCAAGACCTAATTTTGAGTATTTGGGTATAACAAGTCCCAAACCTGGTTTCATGGTTTTCTCTCCTCCCTCCTTCCCTCCCTTAATTCCTCACTTCCTTCCTCCCTCCCATACTCCCTCCCTCCCTCTCTCCAGACCGTTCTCCTTTCCTCCCTTCCTCCCATTTGCTTCATTGCTGGGAATGTGTACTTTTTATTCATGAACTTCCAAAAGATACTTCACTGTTCTTTATCTGTAAACCCTGTAACTATAGGGCAGAAAATTTGACAGACTAGCCCCATTCTCCACCTACACACAATACTCATGAATTTTCTTTTAAACAAAATAATGGATTAACTTTTTCAATTGTGTTTAGCCAAGACTAAGTGAAAAATTATTGTTATTTGGCTTAAGGAAAATGGCTAAAATTTTTTATAATTATTTGCTGATCACATCAAGTTAAAAAGATGTTTGATGATACAGGTTCTCATTTCCTACTGAACTATGAACAAACTATTTAAAGTTTCCCACATCCTGTCCCTGATTAACTTTCCTCTTTACCCTCACTCACTCTTTAGCAGTCTGTTGTCCAGAAATAAACTAGAATATTTGTCCTTCCCTTCCTCTCCCAATACATTTCTCGAAACCTGAAATCTTTTGTTTTTCTACCAGATTACTTCCCCTCTTACTTTTAATTTCCAACACCTATTCAAAACTCTCAAAATTTTGATGACTTATCTTGAAGCTTTTCCCAAACCTTAGCATACTGTAGCAGAGTTTTGATATTTTTATTTTGATATTTGAATAATTTGCATGCTTACTGAACATTTTGAACTTGTAAAGCTCGTGCTCATTCACGCCTTTTGCATCGTGTCTAACCCAGTGACTAGCACATTTCATGCAACCAATAAATGTTTTGCTTTCTTTTTAAATTTAAGTTAAATTATCCCCACTGACAGCCCCTATTTATGTTAGACATTGGAAAATTATTCAAATCACGCAATCCTCTTGTTTGCATAGACAAAGGTACTGTACCAGGCTCCCTCCATTATATTGCCTCATTAGGCCTCATTCACTGAGCATGGGTTGAACACCTACTAATTGCTGTATTCTGTGTTACTTTGTCCTGAAAACAGGACCAAATATAATTATATAATCATGTGTCAGGAAAAATGTATAATTACGTGCATCTCACATATTCAAAATAAATTTCTAAAATAAAATAATTAGACTGACTTGATATCAATTAAATCTTGTCCAAATAAAGATTGCATATTTAGCTTTGTTCAATCTCATGTAAATGCTGATAAAGAGAGTTAATCCTTCCACTTGAGAAAAACAATTAACACATATCTAACCCAGGCTCTCATTTATTCAATAACTTTCTCAACCAAATTCTTAACTGAAAAAAAGATTTTCTTCCCATCACCTTGGTTGTTTTTCAGACGTTTCCAAGGGTCTGGTTTTAGAGTCTCTGATTTTAGGTTTGCCTCTCAGCATTTGCTGTAAACAGGCAAAAGTAGAGTAAAATCTGGAAGCAGCAAACAATTGTGGAAAAATCTGTGAAGTAATGTCCTTGCAACATTTTCCGGCCTACTTTTCAGGACCCTTGGGCTTCAGATAAGCATTAGGTACATGTCCAAAACAAACCACTGTGGTTTTTTAACCACCGTCCATCCTTGGTTTAACTTTCTCACAAAGAAATAATTTAATAAAATCTATTCTTTTCCCATGATTGAAAAAATAAGGGTGGGGGTGGGCACACATTCTGGGTATGTGTCATCTGTCAGTTCACTGTTTTAATTTAAAATTTCCGCCAGCGTTGCATTCATAAAATGACCACATGATGATATGTAATCCAGAAAGCATAAGAAGTGCATTATGGGTAAAGAGTTTATTTTTGTTATTCTTTTGAAATATTCCACTGGTATTAAAAACAGACCTTTTGTACTAGAACAACAGTGGTACAGGTAGACTTCCTACTCTTGGAAGAGATCTGGTCTTTTGCTTATGGGAGCCGAGCCGAGGCAGATGTGAAAAGTTCAACTAAAGGAAGAACAGATTAAACGCACTTTCGTGGTTGAAAAACCAAAACAGATGTTATTATTAAACCACAAAAACCTGGGTGCATTTAAGTAACACTAGGTGTCTGAATTTTAAATTTGAATTTAAAATAATTAAAACTTTGAAAGTTAGATTGTTGTGTGCAACTAGACTCTTAGTCTTCCAATCAAGGGGTTTGCATTTTATATATTGAATCTGTCATTGTACTTGTCATCTGAAAATGAGAAGGAAAGCATCTGACAATAAATACAAAGCCTTTTGGTGGTTTAAACATATTTTTCCAAAGTATTTTGAAAACATTTATATGTCTTTACAGAGCAACTCTGACATGTCAAGATTACGGCTGTTGGAATGTAAATCTTAGAGAGGGATCAAGTCTCAGAGCAGAATTAAGATGATGCCAATATATGCGTTCACAGACCATTGGTCAACTTACTGGAATCCTTCCCCACACATGACAGCTTCTGTCATGGGATATAAAATGTCGTGGGAAAGCAAGTACAAATAGTTATGTCCCACATTGTCATGTTATTCTTTGATATTTAATTTTGGCTTTCCCAATCATTTTTTAGTTTGCATATGCCACCTCATTCACTTCAACCCGAAGTGGTAAAAAAATCTTAGTCAAAGGATGTGCAGATCAAGAATTTCCCTCTGAAAGCCTGCAGTAGAGAACTGCCAGCAGAGAGAGGGGATGGTAAATGAAAGGTAGCAGTAATTTGTTTCATACTTAGCAGCCCTTGGTCATTAATCTAGATATATTTTTCACATTAGACAAAAGGGATGTATTTAGCAAAAGTGGACATTAAGGATGTAGTCTTTCACCTTTATTTGGAAAAATGAGTGTTACATGATGTGGGATGATTTAGGAGAGAGCTGGGTGGGTGCCAAGCTTCTCCATCATGTAAGCTTCAAGTGTGAGAAATGGGAGAGTCTCTATTAATTATCCATTCCCATTGGAAGACATTTCTTTTCTACTCTGCTCCTCAAAATGGGAAAAGAAATTGTGTGATTTTTAAATTGCCTGGGGTATTCTCCTCCCCCAAAATCACACGTGCTTTATCTCTCTACATGAACGTCTTAAAAGAGCTTTGAGATGATGCCAACTCAGAGATATTGTTCCTTCACTATGACTCGCTCCCGCAAAGAACAAGTTTTTTAAAAAAATTGATGTAGGAATGATCACAATTTAGATTAATACTCTGAAAGATTGATGGTATGACCAGGCTGTTATAACCCTTATAGAGTTCATACAAGAACTGGTATCATTTTGATTATGATTTGAATTATAATGTCCCGATAGTTGGGAGAAATAGAATATAATTAGAATTACCTATTTCTTTTTAGTTTTTAAATATACTTATTAGAAAGTATCAAACAGTATTTGTCATTTAATTAGTTTCTTGAATTATATCCATATTGGCGAGCTGTGTTCTCTCTGGTTAAAAACAAAGATCAGCAGGGAAGAGAAGTGAGAGGAAGGGGATGAGTTGGTTTTGGAAAAATAATAGATTGCATATATTTGTTTTTAGTTGTGCTCTGTTCTTAGCAGCAATGGGTTTGCCTAATTGGGAGTTTTATTTTGGGGGAGTGGAGTTTAGTTTGGAGACACCCCCACAGCTGCACTCCTGGTTCCATGCTCAAAAGTCATCCCCGGAGATGCTCAGGGAGCAGATGGTGCTGAGATCGCAGTCTCCTCCCCTGCATGCAAAGTATCTATCCAGTCTTCGAGAGCTCAGGCCAGCCTCATGAGTTTCGCCTTAAAGCAGGTGAGGGCATTAGCAGATCTAGGAGGATAAAGCAATCATTAAAGCAAGCAACTAAAGCAAGACCACTTGTATCACTTATCTTCCCATTGATCTTCGATTTGCTCAAGCGGGCGCTAGTAATATCTCCATTTGTCCCTGTCGCGTGCTAGTGTAGCCCAATGATATCTGCTCGCTCCAGGAACAGGAAAAGCCTCAACTACCTAGCTACCGCCACGCTCCAGGCCGCTCTCCGCTCTCCGAACACATCATAATACACTTAATACCCATTTCCCATAATTCCTGCACCATATTTGATAGGGTTCAAATGTGGTGTAAACCATGGGAATACCTCTAAGGGCGATGGGAAGCTGCCCTAAAAGCCTCCATCCCTCTCAAAGAACCTGGTAATGTACCGGGAATACTCCGCCTGCACGGCAGAGCCTAGCAAGCTACCTGTGGCATATTCGATATGCCAAAAAACAGTAACAACAATGAGCCTCATTCGCCCGACACTGAAAGAGCCCACAGTAAGCAGCATTAAGAAAGATGAGCAAGGAGAGGCTGAAAAAAGGCTCAGGGACAAACTAGACTGGCAAAATGAAGAAAGACTAAAATGACTGTCTGCACTTTCAATGCATGTACGCTGGCATCAGAAACATCCATCGAGGACCTGATGCTGCAAGTGCAAAAGATCAAGTACAACATCATTGGTCTGACTGAAATGAGAAGACATCGATCACATCACGCCATTTTCGACACTGGAGAAGAATTGTTCCTTGGAACATGCGACAACAGAGGTGGCAGTGGCATCAGTGTCCTTGTCAACAGGAACTTGGCCATGAGCATTGATTCATTCGAATGCCTAACAATTCAAATTGGATGATTATGCTTGAAGAGATGTGGCTCACTGCCCCAGTTTCTATCTTCATCGTGCTCGCACCAACATCCAACTATGATGAAAAAATTGAGGAACTGGAACTTCTACATGGAACTGGAGAAGTTCTATAAAGAAGACCACACCTTCTACAAGATCATTGTTGGTGATTTTAATGCCAAGATCGGTCCGAGAAGGTCTCCCGAAGAACTCCACATTGGGGCACATGGCCTAGAATGGAACGATCAGGGTGAGAGACTGTCTGAGTTCATCATGTCGACCAAGACCATCCATGGTAACTCGCAGTTCCAGAAGGCTGAATCTAAACGCTGGACATGAAAGTCTCCCGGTGGACAGTTCCACAATGAAATTGATCACATCATATTCAATCAAAGGTTTTGCCTGACTGATGTCGCTGTTGTCCCAAAATTCCAAATAAGGTTGTACCACTGTCTTCTTCGTGCAAAATTCTACTTCACAAAGCGAGGAGAAAGGTCTGCAAAGTTTAAGTTTAAGAAGAGAACTCTCAGAATGACCACCAACTGAGAGCTCTTTGGCACTATTGTGGCAATGTGGGAAGATGCCATCCTTGACAACATCAACAAGGAATACGATTGACTGGTTCAGCACCTCCATGACTGCACGGAGAATGCTGAGAACGAGAAAGCCACAAACAGATGCCTGTCTTTGGAAAGCAAGACCCCAAAGCAAGAATTTCCTTAGTGGCTAGACCACTAAGGACAGATAAGAGAGTTGGGGTCATGAGGAATATGTTTTATATGGTTGAATCTGCCTCACTTTAAAATCGTGTATAAGAAATAGTCTGGACGGTTAAAGACATTGTCTTCATGAAGATGCATTTGAAGTAAAGCAAGCTATGGAGAATCCAGTGCATAGAGTTCTTTGGTAAAAATATGACAAAGGAAAACAAAAACCCTATAAAATAGATGTCAGAGGTCAATGTCACTGTCATCCTGTTGCTTATCGATTTGCTCGAGGGGGCACCAATAACGTCTCCATTGTGAGACTTGTTACTGTTTTTGGCATATTGAATGTACCAGGGGTAGCTTGCCAGGCTCTGCCATGTGGGCGAGATACTCTCGGTAGCTTGCCGGGCTCTCCGAGAGGAGTGAAGGAATCAAACCCAGGCTGACTGCGTGCAAGGCAAATGCCCTACCCACTGTGCTATCGCTCCAGCCCAGACATCATAGATACATGTATAAATTTGAAATAGGAGTAGAGGACATTGAAATTTATTTTTAACTTCTACCTTTTTTTAATGACCTTCTTGCTACCTTTCTAATTGTATCATTGAAATAAAACTTAATAGCATTTTGCAACCATGCAGTTGTTTTTAATCAGTCTATAGATTACTATTATTCCAATATAATTCCCAGCATGATTGCTCTTGATTTGGGATTCATATTCAACAGGTTTTCATTTTTCATATAAAATGTAGTGATTTGTCACACTGAACTTCACTAATTTTTGGAGCCTAATGTGTGCTTTTATTTTGCTTTGCTAAATATTAATAATTTTTACTATTCTTGATGGACAAATAATTTTCATATTTACTCTGTATTCCAGAATACTAGTTCTTCTCTCTCAGCTTTATGTATCATAATCAGTACACTTCCCTTTGCATACCTTAATTCAACCTTATCTGAGCTGAAATGAGAGAAAATCTTGACGAATAATGATAGATATTCTTCTTCTCAGCCCCTTAATTATCCAGTGTTTATAGCTGCTTTTAGTCAGCAGTGAGTTTCATTCATATTAATTATATTACATTCTCTTAAAAATACAAATAAAAATGCCAAAAACTGAGGAAGCAACAGAGAACACTGTATACAACAGAACCTCATCTTCTCTCACTTTTCTTAATTGATGTGTCCACTGCTTTTGTTCTTAGAGGTGTCTAGTTTTCATGAAGTTTTTTTTTAATAATGTAGGAGTACTGCTATTTATTCAGACATTGGTTAAGCTGATTGAATTGGGCATGAACTCCACATTACTTTTTTTTTATTCTATTCTGAATGTTAACTTTATTTTACCTAATTGTTAAACCAGGCATTTTTTTTACAGCAGCACTTCATCATTCCCTTCAGGTTTAGGGTCTTTCTTCCACAGGGGTCAGGAAGGAAAGAAACATTGGGTTAAATTATATTTAAAAATTAAATATAATTCTTCCTCTTCTAGAACACATATGTAATAGAACATGGAGGCTCAGTTCAACTGCCAGTTGAGGCCTCAATATTTAATAGTCCATAATTTAGCGTAGCAGGCAACAAGTCATAGATAGTTACATATATATGTATGTATATATATTATATATGGGCTGGAGCGATAGCGCAGCAGGTAGTGCATTCACCTTGCACATGGCCGACCCCGGTTCGATTCCTCCACCTCTCTCGGAGATCCCAGCAAGCTACTGAGAATATCTCACCTGCACAGCAGAGACTGGCAAGCTACCCATGGTGTATTAGATATGCCAAAAACAGTAACAAAAAGTCTCACAATGGAGATAATACTGGTGCCCCCTTGAGCAAATTGAAGCAAATTGATGAGCAATGGGATGACAGTGATACAGTGACAGTGACAGTGATACACACATACACACGTACACACACACACACACACACACACACACACATATATATATATATATATATATATATATATATATATATATATAAATACATACATACCTCTTGGAGAGCCCAGCAAGCTTCTAAGAGTATCCCGCCTACGCAGGCAGAGCCTGGCAAGCTACCCATGGTGTATGCAATACACCGAAAACAGTAAGGATAGGTCTCATTCCCCTGACCCTGAAAGAGACTGAACGAGCATCCAATCACTGGGAAACGCAAGTATAAGGAGAGGCTGCTAAAATCTCAGGGCTGGGAGGAATAGAGACATTACTGGTGCCCACCAGAGTAAATCAACGAACAATGGGATGAAAATGACAGTGATCCTCCAAAATGCTTTGTTCCAACATTTCCAATTTCTGTTCATGCTGTTTCTTCTTTTCATATACCACATTTTGTAAATCTTCCTTACCTGAAATCTTACATGAAAATGCAGAGAACATTCTGCCTTTTCATAGCTTTCTCTGCATAATAGTGATATTTATTAGAACTTTTTAACTTTGAAAATAATTTATCAACTTATTAATTTACTCCCTTGCCTTCCCTTCCCTTCCCTGTAGCTATTCTTGGTGCAGTGCCTGAGAGTCTTATCCACACTTGTTGGAAAAGTTTGCTGGGGTCACACTACTTTTCGCCTTGCACTTATTATTGCGCATCCCTCAGCAGGCGCTGTTTTGCTCCTACATTGCTATCCATAGTCTTAGCCCCAGCCATAGTACTCATGCGTGTTGATCACCAGGACTGTCCACCAGGACTCACACACTTTAGCTGCTCACACCCCCTGTCTGCAGTGTCCTGGGAACCACACACCACACTGCTGTGCCATGTCTTGGGCTTCAGATTTGTTGCGACAGTGCTTGGCAAGAGTGGGCATTGATATATCAAACTCTTGATTTCACACTTTGAACGCAGGTGCAAATGCCACTGAAATGCCCCTGCTTCCCTTCAAACATTGCTGTAGAATGTATTTCTTACTTGTTTAAATTATTGTATTGTCATCAAATGTAATCCTAGAGTATTGGAAAGCATACATTGATTATGTAAAAATGTAAAGTATCACTTAAGGTATCATGAATATAACAGTGATAAGCTTACCTCTCTTATAGTCTATTACTGTCATCACTGACATCCTGTTGATCAACGATTTGCTCAAGCAGGCCCAGTAATGTCTCCATTTGTCCTAGCCCTGAGATTTTAGCAGCCTCTCTTTACTCACCCTTCTCAATGGTTCTGCATTAGAGGCTTTTCAGGGTCAGGGGGAATGAGACCCATCATTGTTACTGTATATGGCATATGAATATGCCACAGGGAGCTTGCCAGCCTCTCCTGTGTGGGTAGTAAACTCTCAGTAAACTCTGCCAGGTTCTCTAAGAGGGAGAACTACATTTGTGGCCGAGCACTTCAGGGAACTTGGATTTATAGTCTCTGGATGTTGGCTATTATTGGGATTACACAGTGCTGGAGGCAGTTTCTGGGTGTGACTGCTTAGACTCTTATAGTCTATAACATTTATAAAAATTGTACATTTTAAAATAGTCCTATGGGGCCAGAGAGATAATGCCCTGTGTAAGATGCTCGCTGGGTTCTATCCAGGCACCCCCAATGGTCTCCTGAGTACCACTAGGATTTATCTTGATTACTAAGACAAAAGGAAGCCCTGAGCACCTCTAGTCATCATCCAGCCCACCCTATCAAAATATTGAGGGCAGGGTCAGATCATACAAGGGTTGTAGCACATGTTGAGCATTTTCTGCATAACTTTAGTGTTTATAACAGCACTTAGTATTACCCTTGAAGATTGTCTCTGCATGGGTGGCCTTGGTGGTCTTTAGATTGTGCCCTAACATACAACTGTAAGATCCTGTTAACTGAAAATTTCCAGGAGCAAAGCCTAATTCCCAAGCACTGCCTAAAACTTTTCTAAGTTACGTTCAAGTGAAAATGGTTGGGATTGAGATGAAGGAAAAGTACCTGATGATCTCACTCATATGTAGCATATAGCAAATCAACAATAAGTTTATAGACAATATTAGTGGTAACAAAGGCTGGTGACTAGATGACAGAACTGGGAATACCAGGTTAGTGAGGGTGAGCACAGGGGATAGGATGATGTGGATTAAAAATGACATACAGAAATTTTGGAAGGCTGTTAGGAGAGATGAAGTCATGAAATTTTCTTATAAGTGGATAGACATGGAGAGTATCATGCTAAGTGAAATTAGTCAGAACAAGAGGGACGGACATAGAAGGACTGCACTCATTTGTGGAGAATAGAATAACATCACATGAGGCTGACACCCAAGGACAGTAAATACAAGGGCCAGGAGGATTGCCCCATGGCTGGAAGACTGTTTTATGAGCAGAGAGGAGAAGCAGATGGAATAGAGAAGGGATCGCTAAGAAAATGATGGCTGGATGAATCAGTCGGGATGGGAGATGTGTGCTGAAAGTAGATAATGGACCACACATGATGATCTCTCAGTATCTGTGTTGCAAGCCATAATTCCCAAAAGTAGAGAGAGTATGGGGAATATTGTCTGCCATGGAGGCAGTGGGCTGGTGGGAAGGGGGGGTATACTGGGGATATTGCTGGTGGGGAATGTGCACTGGTGGAGGGACGGGTGTTTGATCATTGTGTGATTATAACCCAAACATCAAAGCTTGTAACTATCTCACAGTAATTCAATAAAAATAAAACAGAAAAAAAAACAGAACTTTTGGAAGGTTTTGGGCACTTTGGTGATAGTAAGCTGAGGTAACTGAGGTCACCAAGTCTATGAATGTCATCACCTTTGCATGCATATAACCTAAACTACAATAACTTATTTTTCTTTAGTGAACACAGTGAAGATACAATTACTTTGTGCAACAGAACTAAAAATATTTAAGCCTACTGTAATTATGTTACTTCAACCATAATTAAAAATATAATTTCTACATGCTGTCAGTCCTATGTAGTACTGGAAGAACTTGGGTGACCCTGAGTCACCCAAGAACTTTAAAACAAAACCACATGTAGGTTTTGGTCTAAAACATATTTAGGGTCTAGCTCACCTGTGTAGAACTCACCCGAGGCATTAAAAATGTCCCAGGTAATTTCAATGTGTAATTTCAATGAGGGTTGCTGGTTCTCATTCAAACTAGATGACAACTATGTAGTCTTAGTTTGTAGGGAATTAACACATGTATTTTTCGCTAATCAATGGGCTGTTCAACACTTTTTAAAAAAAACGTGCAAAATTGTTTTAAGAAGGAAAGAATTTATCTCTATTAATTTTCTTGTTAATATTTAGTACTTCCAACAAGTAAGAAACTTGCAGATTCTCTGCTGTGCAGCTACCAGGAACAATTATCTCAAAAATTCTTTATATACAACACCTATATATACTCTAAATCAAATTTTCATAATAATTTTATTCTCAAAAGTAGTCTATAGTAGATATTTTATTTCCCTCACTAGTCCCTCGCTATGTAATACCTTAACTTTATTTTATCTACATTTTTTTCTAAATTTTGTATAGTTTTATTGTCCAGTCAGTTAAAAATTTTAAGCCAACAATCAGCACAGTCTGTGTCTACAATGGATAGAAAAGTAAAATCTTATGAGTTCCCCAAGTCTATAGCAACAAAGGAGAAATTAGTAACTTCCCTTCTCTTAGTATGGGCTAAGACAATATGTTTTAAAGTTTACAAATAATAGAGGACATGAAGATTTTTCTTCACCTACCATTTAGCTGTATAGTTGTCTTATTTTTCACCCTTCATATTCTTATTCTGCTAGTTTTGCTGCATGAACCACCTGGCATTTTTACTTTTTCTTGCAGTAAGCTTGTGTGTGTGTGTGTGTGTGTGTGTGTGTGTGTGTGTGTGTGTGTGTATTTGAGAGAGAGGAGAGAGAGAGAGGCAGACAGAGATAGAAAAAGAGACTACAATCTGTGTCAGTAATAAACTATTAGAAGGTAGCAATTTACTACTTGGGACAATACAATTCTAAATGCTAAAAAGATAACAGGTTTAGAGAAATTGGCATATGTTTGTGATTATGCAATCATTCATTTCCCACATATTTATTTTTATAGGAAACTTTGGAAAATCCCAAAAGAACTGACCGAGTCATTTAAACCACAACAGGTTTCTTTCAACATCAAAACCGTGGGTAGTAGTGGGTGAGGAATAGTTTTTTTCCTTTTTTTTTCTTTTCTAAGACAGAGACGGCCTGGTTCTGAGTGTGTAAAGCTCTGGCTTCCTCTCCTATGGACGCCTTCTCTATTGCACATCTGACTTCCTCCGCAGACCAAGGCATCCTGAAAACATCCAAGCAGAGGAAGCATTTTTTCACCATGACATGGGAAAGGGCCACAGATTCAAATGGAAACGGACATTTCATGCGAGTGACTGTTTTTACCCCAGTTTGGCTTTCTGCCTAATTCAACAGACACTTAGATGGCCAAAGAGGGAAATTTTTGTTAAAGTGAATCCAGCTCTGAGTTGGACACAGTGCTTTAGACTGGCAGCCACCGAGTTCCTTGTACTAGCTGACAAAATTAGCAATTTCTTTTTCTTTCAGTGTTGTTCATTTTTGAATATACTTCATTTCCTGGCAACAGCTTTCTTTCTCTAGAAGATAAAGGGAGAGATATCTTCCATCTATACCATCTAACACTTCTATCCTCTTACAAACTATTTTCTCAACCAAGCAGGATCCCCTGAAGACTCTCACTCTTCGTGGCCTCTTGACAGCTGGCTTACAACCAAGTGGTCTCTGAAAAGTCTTCCCTACCCTGATTGTGCATGTCAGCAGGAGTCTGTTTGCTGTCATTAGAAGGTTCATCTTACATGTGTCACCATAGGGCATTGTGTGGGAATGTGTGTGTGTGTTTGTGTGTGTGTGTGTGTGCGTGTGTGTGTATGTATGTATGTATATGTGTGAGGAATGTCATAAAGCCTAGTTTAAAGGTTTTAGGAATACTCAGAGACAGTGATTCAGAAAATTAAAGATTAAGATTGCATTCCTAACTCTGTTGGTCCTTAGGAAGCAACATGGAATCTTACAGTAGGGTTACGATCATATTGATGTAATACCAACCACTGTGTTAACCAAAATAAGAGAATGGTTCGCTGGTGGAGTGAATTGATCTCCTTCTGGATGGCATTGCAGCACTGCAAATTAAAAAAGTGTAAAAGACAAAAAAAATTAAAAATAAATAAATAAATGGCAGATAGCATCTTGCCAGCACGCCTGGCTGTCTTCCCCGGGGCCCCTTAAAGCGGATGGGCTCCAGCTTCCCTCCCCGCCCCGAGCAGAGCTCCTGTGACCAAAGAACTCTGGTGCCTTAGCCACAGCCATGCTTAAGGCCCCTCTCCACACGTTTGGACAAGCCTCACGCATGAAGGTACCGGCAGAGGAACCCAGGTGTGTGAGACCCGGGGCTGAGACCTCCAAGCTTGCTCATATTGGGACTTGGCCTCTTCTGCCCAGATTCCCATTTTCCAGTAGCTAGGCTGTCACACCCAGGTTCTGCCCCCCGTGTGTGTAATCCCGCCAACAGCCAACATCCAGAGACTTAAAACCAAGCTCCCAGAAGCGCAAGGCCGCAAACATCTTATAGCCTAGGTCTCCCTCTGGGAGAACCTGGAAAGCTACAGAGTTTCCTGCCCACATGGGAGAGCCTGAAAAATTCCCCATAGTGTACTCATATGCCAAAACCAGTAACAATGCTGGGTCTTATTCCCCTGACTTTGAAAGATGGCATCCTTGGGAAGGACGAGTAAAGAGAGGCTTCCAAAATCTCAGGGCTAGAACGAATGAAGACATTACTGAGACTGCTGGAGAAATTCGACAATCAATAGGATGATGATTTCATGTTGATGATGATGATGATAATGATGATGATGATGATAAATAAATAAATAAATAAATAAATAAATAAATAAATAAATCACTGTCACTGTCATTCTGTTGCTCGTCGATTTGCTCGAGCGGGCACCAGTAATGTCTTCATTGTGAGACTTGTTACTATTTTTGGCATATCGAATATGCCATGGGCAGCTTGCCAGGCTCTGCCGTGGGGGCGAGATACTCTTGGTAACTTGTCAGACTCTCCAAAAGGGGTGTAGGAATCTAACCTGGGTTGGCCGTATGCAAGACAAACACCCTACCCACTGTGCTATACTTCCAGCCCAAATAAATAAATAAATAAAATTTAAAAAATTTTAAAAAGTTTAAAAATGTTTATTTGTACTTAGAAACTGAGCTCAAGAAAAAGTTTATAAGTAAATACTGAGATTATTAGCCAGAATTTGCTTTGATAGGTAGAAACAGAAGGCAACTTAAATGTCCAAATGTTTGAGAAATGGTTTATCAAATATGACTGTTTTGTCTGCTGAAAGATTTTGAAGTTGTGTGTTTAAAGAACATCCAATGATAAATTTGTGATAATTTATGATTTTGTGACAAATATAAGATTTGTGATATAATAGAAAATGAAGGAAAAACACAAACATAGAAAGTATGGATAGGAGCTATAATATATCCAGTGGGAAACTTGCCTTGCGACCTTGCATGTGTCCAATCTGGGTTCAAGTCCTGGTACCACATATGATCCACTGAACCACACTGAGGGTGATCCCACATATCCAGGAGTAAGCCCTGAGCTCCACTTGGGTGTTGCTCCAAAACAAAGCAAAATGACGCAAATAAACAGAAAAAGACGAAACTAGCACAATTGAGTAATGATTTTGTATAAATGTACATGAACAAAGGTATGAAATAAATTGCTTTGACAAGAAAACAGCAAAATTTGTGAAGGTGATTTTCTAATAGCTTGGCAATTGAGGTAGGGTGGGTGGGTGGATGGATGGATGGATGGATGGATAGATGGATGGATGGATAGATGGATGGATGGAGTCCTTAGATAGCTACTCTATATATTAAACAAAACTTATCTTTTTATAGTAGTCTCCCTCAGAGGTACTGGTCAGGGTTTGAGTCACTTCTGAAGAAACCGTGACTTGATTTCTTGGTATTAAGGGCTCAGTAATTCTTGGGGGCAATACCTGGTGGTACTTTTGAGACATATGCAGTCTGCGGACTTAGACCCAGCACTGCTCACATACTATGCTTGCTCTCCACTACTTGAGCTATCTCCTTAGCCTAAAACACGTTTTAATTAGATATAAGCAACGGAAATGTTTGACTAATCTTTGAATATTGTTACTCATGAACATATCCGTATCAGAGTATAATGCAAAATATTTTACTTTTATTTCTTAAGTCTCACAATTACAAGCTAGAAATATTTCTAAAGATAAATTTCAGACATGATATGGAGTTGAGAAGCATCTTTGTTTAAATTTTTCTTTCCTTCAGGAGAAAAGAAAAATACAGGGAGGTGATATTTCTTTTATTCAGGTTAGTGAGAAGCCCGAACAAGTATTTTACTGTTTATACTTTTTGTTTGTTTAAATGATAGATGTTTGTTTGTACAGTACATGTGGGTTATTTTTTATTAGAGTGTGGATCATTTGGTTGTCATAAATACCTCAAAAATGATATCCAGATCTTTGATACTGTGAGTAATTTGGAAATTTAGGTGATAAAAAAATTTGTCAAAATATACATAGTCAACTCACAGTTGCATAGACAAATTCCATAAGCACTGATATGAATCAGGAGTTTCTGTCTTTGAAACTCTTACTATTTACCTATCTGATTTTGACTTGAATGTCTTTGAACTAGAGATGTCTGCTCAAATACACAAGGAAGCAAAATATAAGTGATTTTCTATCCAGTTACACAAAGTTTCCTTTAGTAACACTAATTTTTCTACATTATTAGCTTACTATATATGAGTTGACCCAATTAATAAATGCATGATGATTTCAGAAATATGTACTAAGGGCTAGAAATACAGCACAATGGGAAAAGTTCTTACCCAGATTTGATCTCTTAACCTCATATAGTCCTTCAAGCCATGCCAGGAGTGATCTCTGAGTATAGAACCAAGAGTAATCCCTGAGCACCATTGGGTATGGCCCCCAAGCAAATAAAATAAAAGAAATATGCATTTAAAAGCATGCAATTATGGTTAGAATAGGTAGTAATGTTTAAATAATTCACACAGGTTCTTTCTTGAATGTTATAATACAATAAAATTTCCTAATACAGAGAACATTTATTTTGATTTAAACTCATTTCCCAGTGAGCAAATCTCATATTTCAAATATTAACCATGGAACAACATATAATACCCACCTAGTATTATAACTTTTTTTGAATTCTAGTCAGTGAGTTTCACAATTTCTAAGTAGGGAATATTTAAGGTAATTAGTTCTGAATAATATTTATTAACTATATTTTAATGACTAATTCTTTTATTGAAAACATTAAAATCTTTTAGAAATCACTCTATAAATGTTCCTTTAATTCTTTTACCATATTCATGGATCACTGATTTCTTAAGAAAAGAGATTAAATGATTTAGGTTTAGAGAAACAAATTACTGTGCTAATCTTTAAGTATTTCTTTTCTCAATATGGCCACTAGTGTCTAATCATGGCAACACAGGTCTCATCATAAAACTGTTCATTAGTGTGCTACTGAAGAATTTTTCAGGGATTTTAAATCCAGTATAAGAAACACTAACCTTCAGCACTAATAGTAATAGGCTTCCTATTCTGAAATCATTCACTGAAATGGCTTCTTGAAACGCTCACTGATACCCATAATATAGCACTGTAGCACTGTCATCCCTTTGCTCATGGATTTGCTCGAGCAGGCACCACTAATGTCTCCATTGTGAGACTTGTTACTGTTTTTGGCATATCAAATATGCCTCGGGGAGCTTGCCAGGCTCTGCCATGCAGGTGAGATACTCTTGGTAGATTGCCAGGCTCTCCGAGAGAGGGATGGAAGAATCAAACCCAGGTCAGTCATGTGCAAGGCAAACGCCCTACCCGCTGTGCTATCACTCTAGTCTGCAACCATAATGTAGAGGGACTTCAAATATAATATGGAGGCCTTTGGTAACATTTATAGGCTTACTTTCAGTGTTCGTAGAAGAGATGCAAAGTTTTCTATAATGTGAACTATTCCAGTACTCAGGACAAAAACTATGCCACAGTGAAAAAGGTGTTTAGTGGACCAACAATTCTTTAAAAGAATTGGGAATATTACTTACAAATTAAATTTTTGACTTCCTTTGATAAATTGGAGGAACTTATAATTCTTCTAACGTTGATATGTTTGTGCTGGTAGAGGCTGAATATTTACATGAGAAAGATCCTCTCATCAGCTACCTACCTCTGACCTTGACAACTTCACTCAATTATTAATACTTTTCCAATTTTGCTTATAGAAAAATAAGATTTTTGACCCATTTAAAAAATAACTAAACCATTGCTGGTGCCTCTTTCTACTTCAAAATGATTTTATATCTTGATTCAACATTTTAATACACTATTGCATCAGAAGAGAATAATAAAACTGCAATAGTAAGTATTTTTATAACCTCAATTGAACTACAAGCTCTCTTATTTGATGTCACTTTTTTTTTCTGGTTTTAAATAACTGATGTGAGGATCTCTAAACAGTGTTTCCTAGCAATTGTTTTTGGCCATGCCATCAATGCTCAGGGAATATCCCTGAATCTTTACTCAGGAATGATTCCTAGAAATGCTAGGGGACTATACAGCGTACGTGGGATCAAACTTGGCTTGCCCATATTTGAGGCAACCACCCTCCGTGTTGTTCTATGACTATGGTCTCTACTATAGTGTTCGGTGTTTTTTGTTCCTCTTTCTTTTTTTTAGCTTTTCTAATTTAAAAAAAAGTATCTCTAAGAATTTAACTCTCAAGATAGATACTCTGGAGTCAGAGAGATAATACAGGGGTATTGCTCTTGCCTTACCGAAAGTAGTTCAATCCCTAGCTTCTTTGCCTATGGTCTCTGAGCACAGCCCAAAGTGATCTTTCTGAGCATGGAACTAGTAGAAAGTTTTGATGAATACTACCAGGTGTGACATTATACACACCCTCCAAATGATTGCCTCTATATTAATGATCTGTAAGTCTCTTAGAGTGGAATTTTTTTTCCTACTAAGACCAGTGACAGTAATTTTAGTCAATACTTAACTATTAATTTACTATTATTAACTTATTGATATTTCATACATTTTAAAACTTAACAGAATACTGAGAGCCCAACATATCTGCAAGAATATTTACTGATTAAATCAACATTGTCACTTCTTTATTACTTAACCCAAAATTGCTTTTCTTCTGCATAAAAATATCCTTATTGATCAATATACATATTATCCACAGAAATATACAGAAAATCAAATGACAGCAATTTCTGTTTAGGAAGAAGCATTTCTAACAAATGTGCAGTACAAAAAAATGTGAGAGTTTCTGTCCTAAATTTCTATTGCTGTATCCATTTTTTTTTCTTGCCACTACTAAGCCAATGCTTTCTTCTTTTAATTTTCTCTATTAACTTTAATTAGGCTCATGAGTTTGCTGGCCAGGTGGGTTTTCCCCAAGCACTCACAACTCTGTTTTCCAGGCTAGCAGTAGAATTAAGCTACAAATTTGAGGCAGAAGCTAACATTATAAGCCGTGGAAGGTTCTAATGCTACCACAACTCATTTCATCCACTGAGGATTTCAGCAAGCAGCACTTTTAATAAGCCAGGCTTGACGTTTTTTCAAGGAATACTTTGGGATCCATTTTTGAAGGCAATATTGGTTATGATTCCACAGTTGAAAAATTTCTGAGGAAAACATGTTTGTCCTCTTGCAAATATGCTTGGTCCACATGGCATTAAGAACAAATAATCTAAGCAAAGGGTCTGCATTTTGCCGTAACGTATCTCTAATACATAATTTTTCAAGATTACTTTCAGTAGGTGAATGGGCATGTGGTAGAATAGTAAGATTAGTTATAATTCAACACTTTATTTTATGTTTTTATAGGAAACAGACTTGCTTATATTATTTGTGTATTTTCATTTATTAATAGAGAGCTCATTTATAATTTTCTGACTAAAAGCTTTGAAAAAGGGAAGAGAACAGAGTTGAAAATCTTCCTGTGATCCTACAGGGCATTAGATTGTCTCAGGTACTGGCTGCTGGTTTAATAAAAGGATAGGATTTCCATTTACTCCAGGCAGGCTTAATGTATTGTTCTCAGAGTGAGACAGTCTGAATGAGTCAGGAGCCAAAGAATACACTTTATAGACACAAATAATCGTAAATTCAGAATGTCACCTTTAGGCAGAGGCATTTTTATTATTGTTAGTGGAGCTGCTGAGTACGTTTGATGTTTTATTCTCTTGAGGACTCAATGTTCCCGAGTCCTGCAGCCCTGTCTTTATCAGGCTCGCAAGGAGGGAGCCGAGCCAAACTTGCTTCCTATACTTCTCTATGATTGATAGCAGATGGCATGCTTTAAAATAAACCTATCCATTAGCAGTCCTCAGTGTTTTTACTCAAGGCATTTACAACTGTCTCAAGCCGAAAACACATTCACTCCATGTCTCAGTCCACAACAGCTGTACAGGTGCAAATCTCTCATTAACTCCTAAATAGTAGTGAAATAAACAATGACATTTTTTTTCTGACTTTATGTAGGGGAGTGTACTTCAAAGCTGCTGTGGGGTTACTCTCTTGCAAGCACCATTTTAAAGGGTGGTGTTTTATTAAATGTGAGCAATATTATGCAATGGTAAGCCAGACCAAAAAGAAAATATGGATCATGTGATGGATTATATAGTTTCAAAGTTTGTTTCTCTGCATGTAGATTTAGTGATAAATTGCCAGACTCACAGAAGTGTTTCTTACGAGGTTGAGTGAGAAATCAATGCATAAGGTGTTCCTGGCGGCACTCAAAGCCCGGGTTCCTCATATCTCTTACTCAGCTGTAGTCTCCCACGACTCTCCTCTGCTCTTCTAGAATGTTTATACTGAGTTTTTACAGGTATCAAGACTTAATGGCTTGTTTTCACGTGACCAATAGAATTCCCTTGGTAACTGAGAGTTAGACAAAAGCAAAGTCATGTTAAGAGTTAAGTGGCAGGCCATAGAGATTATACAAGGGTTAAGGTGCTTTTCTTGGATGGAGCTGACCCTCTTTGATCCCTGGCACTCAGAAGGTCTCCTGAGCCCTTCCAGGAGCAGCTCCAGGGGTAAGGCCTGTGTACTGCCAGGTAGGATGCAAACCTTCCTGTCTTCTAAAAAATTAAAAATACTAAAAAATAAATAAAATGAAAAATAAATTTTAAGTCGCTAACCCCTACTGAAAATGAAAGTGAAGGTATACCTTAGGTCCTTTATTTGAGCTCAGGGGAAAATACTGACACTTAACAAAATATACTTATGTCAAACACTGGTCTAGAATCTTTAAAACAGGAATTTATTTTTATAACTGATTTTAGGAAAACACTATCAATATCCATAATTTTAATAAAGAGGAAATCACTATACTATGCCATCTTTATATACATATATATATAAATGGGGTTGAAAAATCACTATTCTATGCCATTTATATATATATATGTTATATATGAGACACTAATCGAAGTGCTTTGTAAAGGAGAAGTTAAGACTATGGTATTAAAAGACTCTATCCAAAGCCCCATTGCTTGACATCAAATTTTTGCTTCAGAATCTTCTATATTTATGACAGTTGGCATGCAATTTGAGGCCACCTATTCTGATTTTCTTTCTTTGTATTTTGTAACCTTTCTCTGGTCTAATAATTTAACCTACCTAATATTGAAGTTGAGATCACTGAACAAATTTAATATACACATAATGCTTATAACAGTGCCTGGTACTTAGGAAATGCCATTTAAGTTTTAGCTATTGCATCGCCATCACCATCATTATTAAAGATAATAGATTGACATTGAGCCCTTCATGTAAATTAGTCTTCTCTGATTATCTTCTCCGCCTGGGACTCTGTGTTTTGAGAAATTTTAATGCCCAAACAAAACAATTCATTTGTTTTTATTTCACACTTTATTAATCAAACACATACAGAGTTGCCAATCAGAGACTCTGATCAGCATGAGGTAATAAGAGTTTTCATATGAAATTGATAAGATTTTGCCCCAAAGCAAAGTAATTTGACACTCTATCTTTAGAAGCCTTATTATTGGTGAGTGTTATTCCCTTAGGCCTTTCGAAATAATGAAACTGGTTAATGGAGCCCCTCATTATAAACTTCCATGGGTCCCCATGGGCCTATGCTGCCATGATAGGTAAACCTGAGCCAAAATATCTCTGCATTGGGCAGCTGGAGAGGCAAAACAGTAAAAGTCATAAAATATGCCTTATGACTATAATACCATGTTCCTTAATTTTTTGAAAAAGTATCTACTAACATATTTTTCAAAGGAAATCCACAAAATAGAGATTTGCCATTGATTTCTCATTGAACACTTGATAAGCATAATTTTAAAACATAAATATGGTGGAAGATATAAGTACACATGAGGCACATTAACTATAACTCATCTTTGTGATTCTGCCTGAACTCTTCCCTGAGAGCCTTTTGGATGGAAACTGGTTTTGGTCTCTTCGCAGTTTACCCAAAAGTAAATTTTAGAATATATATACCTATATCTATCTCTCTCTATATATACACACATATATATGTATATCTGTATACTAGGTAAGACAAATTTAAGTATTATAAGTGAACACCTATCATTTGGTATTAGGTTACTTGACATTGGTATAGAGATCAGATATCTAGTTACTACAACCACAATAACTATTTTGTTACCCAGAACAATTTTGTTTGGATTTTTAAAAAGTAATCCTATACTGGGTGTGGTTATAAAAGATAACTGTTCAGTCAATGGATATTCCATCCATTTTGCCCTACAAGCTTCATGGGAATATCACTAGAAATTCAAGATTACTCAAGAGCACCTTACTGTGCATTGTAGAGGAAGTCGATATGTTAATGGCCCCTACACACTTCATTACTAGTTTTAGTATCACACTGAATGGGATTAAGTCAGTTAGATTTATAAACTCCCTTAATATAGAGAGAAAAAAACCTAAGGAAAAGGGTCTAGGAGAAATAGTAGACTTCTTTTTTTAACGGTGTACTTTTTGGATAAAATGCATGAGATAGAGAAATTAAGTTTTAGTAACAAATAGTTTTATTTTTCCAGAAAGATGAATAGGAGGGGGTTAAAAATATTAATACATATATTATAAATATGTATTCAGATATTCTTATACAAACTGATTCTAACTTAAACTATTCTATTGAAGTGTAACTAAATATCAGCTACATCTATTGTAGCATTACAAATCATCAGCATTGAAATGCAAGGACAGAAATAGAAGGGCACTGGACATTAGGTTATCTGAGTTTGTATGAAAAAGAACCCAGATATCAATCTGCCTTTAAATAATTAACATCAGCTCTTTAATCATGAGTGTAAGCTCCCTGTGCCTCAGAATCTTCAATTGTTTCATCAAATGGGTTAAAGGATAAGAAAAGAAAGTGGCAGGTGGCTTCTAATTTCTATGACCATGATAGGTGGCAATGATCTATTATAATCTCTTCCTTCTGAGCCAGTGTGAAGTCTTTGAATTCTCAACGTAATGGCCCAATAAGTCTTGTATTCCTCATCAAAGTGAACTAGAAATTCAATTATTGGCTATCCCTGGTAGACACTAGATGGTCTATAAAATTCAAAAACTTCAAATTAATATTTCTCACCTGGAGATAGTGTCTATGTTTAATTGAGCCTCTCTATTAAATGTGTAAATGAAGAATGCAGAGCTAAAGGCACATGTGGCTGTTTTTATATTGCCTTCAATGCTCCATTTTTGGAAAATTTTGACATTCTTACATACTATTTCATTTATTTACACGTATGGTTTAAGAACGGCAGAGTCTTCCGCACCTGCACCTGCCTGTCTTCCCTGTGGCCCCTCCGAGGGAGACGGGTTGAGTTTCCCTCCCCACCCAGAGCAGAGCCTCGGCAGCTGAAGACCTCCAGAACCCAGCACAGCCATGCTCAAGGCCCCTCTCCACATGCTCTGATGAGCCTCACATATGAAGAAACCGGCAGAGAAACCCAGGTGGCGGGACCCGGGGCTGAGATCTCCAAGCCTGCTCAGATTGGGACTGGGCCTCTTCTACTCAGACCCCCCATTTTCCAGTAGCTAGGCAGTCACACCAACAAATTTCCCCCAGTGCTGTGTAATCCCATCAATGGCTAATATCCAGGGGCTACAAAACAAAGCTCCCAGAAGCACGCAGCTGTATTTGCGGACGTGTGACCTCTTATAGTCCAGTTCTCCCTCTCTGAAAACCCGGCAAGCTACGGAAAGAATCCTGCCCACATATCAGAGCCTTGCAAGCTCCCCCGTGGCATAGTTGATCTGCCAAAAACAGTAACAATGATTGGTCTTATTAAAATGACCCTGAAAGTGCCTCCAATATGGAAGGATGAGTAAAGAGAATCTGCTAAAATTTCAGGGCTAGGACAAATGGAAACGTTACTGGCACCCGCTTGAGCAAATCAATGAACAATGGGATGACAGCAATACAGTGATGGTTTAAGAACATCTATTATTACCTTTTGTCATTCTTTTAAAATGCAATACAACTTTAAAGTAGTGTAAGCTAGTTTACACTATGTTGATATAATGGGTTCAAAATTAATTTCACAATGTTTGATTAAATAGCTATTTATCATTGAGTCTTCTTTTATTATTTTTGAATACTTCTTATAGTACTACTGAAAACTTAAAATTAGATCTTTTTTTGCTTTTCTTTTTAATGTCATGTATATGCTTCTTTCCCTTTCCCTTTTTAGAATTTTTTTTTCTTTTGGTCACTGTAAGTTGAAGTCTATTACTCACTAGACTATGCTTAGGTTCCTTTGATTATTTAACTTGTTTCAGACTTATTAGAAATTATCAAGAACTTTTAAGGCCAGAGAGATAGTATTTTTATAGGGACTTGCCTTGCATGCAACAGACCTCAGTTTGATCCCTGGCATCCCATATGCTCCCTGAGCTTCACCAAGAGTAATTCCTGAGTACAGAGCCAAGAGTAAGCAGAGTCAAGAGTAAGCCCTGAACACCATCTGGTGTGACCCCAAAGCAAAAGAAAAGAAAAAATAAACTTTAAAATATGAATGTAACCTTTATGAAATCAAGAAATTATGCTTCACTCATGAAACTTTACTTATACATATGAAACATGTTGAACTAGATAAATAATAAAAAATTTTAAGACTATATACTACTCATTACAAAATTAATTTGTTGGTGATTTTTATTTAGAGGAGGAAGATTGGGACCACCCCAGATGTACTCCAGGCTTATTCCTGGTTCTATGCCCAGGGATTATTTGGTGGTGTTCAGGGGGCCAGGTGTGGTGCCAGGAGATGAACAGGTGTTGGATGCTTATAGGGAAAACACCTTAATCTCTACTGCTGCTCTAGTCTTAATAATTATTTCTGTAACTTAGTTTCAGATAGTAACTAAAAATTATTCCAATTTAGAATGCATTATTTTGCGAGTGATCTTACTGCTAGTTATTTATTAAGAAAATGTAGTTTTGTGGGTGTGATTATGGCTTAGGACTTAAAAGACAGACTTTTGTGATTTCCTGAGGTATGAGTATGATTTGGGTAACAATAACTAGTTACTTGTGATTTTTTTCCCACAATATTTCCTTTTTATAAAATTGATTTGATAATATTTATTTTGAGTTAAAAAGTATTAATCTAGGCTATTCATCTTAAACTTTTTAAGAATAAAGCTATTGTAGTATGAAAAAAAAACTATTGTTGTATGAAAAGTACTATTTACTTTGTCCTGTCGGACCTTATTTTCCATCCTTACTTTCCTTTCTTAACAATAACAACAAAAATAATGGAATTGTCTTTGAGCCAGAGGGATGGTTGGATGGGGGCCAAGGATTTGGGTTGATTCCCCAGTGGTATTTGACATTTGTGTTAATCAGTTGGCTTCTTTTTTCACCTGGAGTAATGTAAAGTTAGATTTGTGCATTCAGCACAATGAAGTAAATGGATATTTTAAATGTTGAACTTTAGCAAATTAACAGTTATAAGTCTTCATATCCAAAGGCAATAAAGCATTGTTATACAATTAAAAATAAACAGAATTTACCTAGACAATAAATATATTCTTTGACTTGTGGAAAATATGAGCAAATATATTAGCAGCGATTAACACCTAATGCTTTAAATAATATTTTAATTGTTTAGAAACCATTTTTATTAGACACTTACAATTAGGCAATCAGGGCAATAATCAGCTGGGTTTTGAATGGCTGGCTATCACTTTTGATAAAAAGCAGGTCAAGGGCTTGCTGTTACGATAACTTCTGTGAGAAATCTTGTAAAGATCTCTTCTTAGGAGAGTTAACAATAGCAAAAACAAAATGCAACTATAATAAAAAATGGCAATATAATTTTATATGGGATCTTTATTTTCAAAGCGTCCCAGAATTCCTGTAAACTGATATTCAAGCCATATTCAGGAGCCAGTGGGGCACAGTCACACGTTGGCATGAGAAGGCAAGATGAACTTGTAGTTGGAGTGGATGTTCTTGCCCTGGAATGGTGAGAACTTGGAGAACCCATTGTGGGCTTTGGTTTGGTTCCTCCTATTCGTAGGGGTGATAGGATTCTTCTGCACTGAAGTTACACAAGACACAACTCTACGCTGTAGAAGGTTGAAAGTGAGAAAAAAATAGTTGTGGAAAGAGGAAGCATGGGAAATAGATGCTTTATTTCCCTGACACCAAGTGGCAATGCTTACGGCAAGAAGTCATGAATAACTGTCGAGGTACTATTAGAATAAAGTTACTATCGTCCAAATTCCCTGTTGTCTGTCATCTACAAGTTGTTCACTCGAGTGATCCTGAATAGAATAGGCAGAACATTAGATGAAGGACAACCACTCAAGTAAGCCAGGTTCTGAACAGGATTCAGCACAATGACCATATCCATATAGTGACCAAACTCACTGAGGTATCTCGAGAGTTCAAGATGCTGCCCTGTCAAATGTTCATGGATTTAAAGAAGGCCTTTGATTCTGTTGAGACTGAAGCGGTCATCGAAGCCCTAGCCAAACAGGGCGTTCAAACTCCATACATCAGGATCCTCCACGAACTGTATTGCGGATTCACCACCAAGATCTCACCATTCTACAAGGAAGTGATCGTTAACTTAAAGAGAGAGATTCAGCAGGGCAATACCATTTCACCGAAACTCTTCAGTGCCATCCTTGAGAACATCATGTGACAACTAGAATGGGAAGGAATGGGAGTGAAGATAGACGGTCGGCCAACTACACCACCTCCACTTCGCTGATGATATCGTTCTTATAACACCAACCATTAGCCAAGCGGCACAAATGCTGGCCGACTTCAACAGTGAGTATGGAAAGGTCAGACTGCAGCTGAATCTCAACAAGAAAATGCTCATGAAAAGTTAACAAATCCCTGATGCTCCATTTGCTCTCAATGGAACGAACATCTCTGAATGCAGCAGCTATGTGTACCTGGGTCAAGAACTCAACATGAGGAACAAATTGGCTGCAGAACTACGTAGGAGGAAGATAGCAGCATAGAATGCCTTCAAGAACATCAAAGAAGTGGTTAAGAGGACAAAGAAACTCTGGCTCCAGGCACATCTTTTTGACTCTACTGTTCTTCCTGCACTAACTTACACCTCAGAGACCTGGGCCCTATGCATACAGGATGAGAACGCTATTCAAGTATCCCAAAGAGGAATCCAAAGAGCTATGCTTGGAGTATCATGTTTCACTCAAGTGAGAGAAGGAATCCAGAGTTGGAGTTCTGACCTCCATTGACGATCAAGAATCAGGGACACTGTCTCGTTTGCCAAGACATCAAAAATCAGATGGACCGGACATGTAATATGATTCAGAGAAGACCGCTGGAGTAGAGCAGTTACCAACTGGATTCCATGGGACGTCAAAAGACCGCCAGGCGCCCACCAATGAGATGGTCAGACTTCTTGGTCAAAACCCTGAATGAATGATTTGAGGCTTTTCCTGTTCCTGGAGCGAGCAGATATCACTGGGCTACACTAGCACGCAACAGCGACGAATAGAGACATTATTGGCGCCTGCTTGAGCAAACCGAGAATCAATGGGATGACAAGTGATACAAGTGACAAGTGTATATATGTATGTATATATATAGAGAGAGAGAAAGAGAGAGAGACATATAGACATATATATTTTCTCATTGTCATGTTGGTTTATGATCCCTAGATTGTCCCAGTCAGAGAGCCTGGCAAGCTACTGAAAGTATCCTGCCCACACAGCAGAGCCTGGTAAGCCAACTGTGGCATAATTTGTATGCCCAAAACAGTAACAACAAGTCTTACAATGGAGACATTAGTGGTGCCCACTCGAGAAAATTGATGAACAATGGGATGACAGTGCTACAGTGTTACATCCTTAGAATAGATTTTGTGATTTCAAATAATGGTTTAGGTTGATCTACAATTAATTCCACTGACAGTATATTTAAATTATGACCATCCAAGGACACATACGATGTGCTCGTTCTTCAAGCAATGTTCTAAAATATAATATTTATTTTCAAAGGAATGTGATTGTTAGTCTAATAGGCAGTGGTACCTAAACTTTCCGTGTGAAAACTAAATATCTCACTATCTTAGAACTAGAACAAAGAAGAAAAAAGAAAAAGCACTTAAGGAAGAGTTAAAAAATCAAATTCAAGAATATCTTTGAAAAAAATATTTCTCTAAGCAAGTTGACATTTAAAAATGTGTGACTTAAGAGAGATAAGAAGAAAATTGTGAGAAACATAACCTTAAATATTTTGGATCACATTTTTGTGAATTATGCAGCATTTGGCACAACTTGAAAGAAACAGAAACACTCTGGGGTAATGCTAAGTATTTGTGTGCACTTCATGGGAACATATATGCACACTCACAGAGTAATATTGTGGTATAATATGCTAGGTATATAGAATGTATCTGTGAAAATGATTTTCTATGTAACACTTTCAACTCTAGGACTACATTCCTTCTTTAAAATTTGTTTTAATGAGTGTTTTCATGTTAAGTTTATAGGACATCTTTTAAAGGGCACAAATGTTTTAATTTTTCCTGGGCAGCCAAAATGGCCTTTGAGTAGTCACCCTAAAGCCATTCTTAGAAATGGCGTTTTATAGACACATGAAACAAAGCAGCACAAGAAATAAAATGAAACTATGTTATCATTGGCTACCCTTTAAACATATTAAAAATTCTCAGAAGGGATCAGATCATCTACTGTAGGGAACAGCGCTGTGTTGGCACGTGGTATACAGGATGACCTAATGGGTCTTTCCCTCTCTAATTCCTGTGATATTGCAGATCTAAGAGATGGAGCCAGTAATTACAATGTAACGGATTCCTCTCTCTCCCCTGCCTCTTTTTCTCTCTCTCTCCCTCTTCCCTCTCCCCCCACCCCACTCTTTCCCTAGAGTTTAGCAGAGAATCTCTTAAAACAAACAAAAACTGTGAGAAAATAGGAGAGGTCAGGGACTGGCCCACATTTTAGAGCAGAATGTGGAAAGTTTGAAGGACTGATTTGACGGCAAGGGCTGAGAAGTAAAGGGGGCTGTGCCATTTATATGACAGGCAGTAGTTAAAAAGGGAAGGGAAAAAGCCTTTAAAAAAATGGGTGTAACCCCGGGCTCTGATACAACTGGCCTTTCAGCCCCCACTTGAGATTTGCACATCCCTGAGGGAAGCTGTGGTTTGGAATAAGATGGTGCATTTAATTTCACTCAGAGAACTTATTGGACTTGGCACCAAAAGAAAGAATTTGCAGTATATTTTTTGTCATGATTAGTGGCCCCCTCACCACAACATTTGATTATTTTGGAAAGGGAAAAGTTAAACCCTTGTAAAGTTGTGATTTACAATTTGCAAGCATCCAGGTAGGGTGCTTGACTTTTGCCAGCTTGATCATGGGATCCACATTTTATTCTAGCTCATTGATGTGAGAAAACAAACCGGTTCTGTGGGGGAGAAATAGCCTTGAAAATATATCCCTTGATTATCCTGGGAGATTTTCTTCCACACTGCATCTTTTTAGTGACATTGATTTTAGTATCCACTGGAACGTGTAGCAAGAAACTGGCGTGCGGCTAGTTTACGTTTCTTTTGTAATCTGTAGTTTCTGGTATTTTTATCTTTTGATTTTTTTGCCCACACCCTTATGTAAATCTTGAGGCACCAGAGTTAAAAGGAGGTTCTAATTTTATACCTGAAAATAACTTTCACAACATTTTTTTTTCTCCAGCATTGTAATTAAGATTTTGATCTTGTGGGCAGTTTAATAATGCTCAGCTATGTCTAAATAGCCAAAGGGAAAGTGAATGACCAACTGGGTTGCTGATGAATATTTTCCTGGTTGATACATGACTTTCCCCACAACTGTGATACATTATTATTTGACAACAAGAAAGCTGTTCGCAGAACTAAAATTCCTTTGAACACTCATCTTTCTGAAATGGTACCCCTCACTGCAAGAACTGAGGTAGGTTAAGTCTGAGCGTCAGTGCTGGAGTAATTGTGGGCTAAATTAGACTCTGTTCTAGTGTCCAACACTGAAATAAGTCTACCAGGACATGAAATTAATCTTAAAGTGAAATGAATATGCTTCAACTCTCCTACTTCTTGAGATTCTTTGGTCTTTCTCATCGGATTTTTGTTGGTTGGAAAACTGTCTCCAACATTCAGGAAACTGCAAGTGTTCGCCATGCTTACTAAGTCAAAGCAGTTTGCTGAATAATGTCAATATTGTGGTATTGTTGGCAGAGCAAAACCCTTTCCCCCCTCTTATTCTGGACATAACAGAAGATAAAGATAAATACAAGAATTGCATTGGTATTTGGGAAGTGCTATATTTGTCCCAAGTTGAACATAGTGGTTAAGGGAATGGATGAATAAAAGCAAAGGGATTGGATTTCTATCCCAACAGTCTGTGTGAACTTGAGCAAATTGTTTATCTTTACTAAGCCATAGTTTTCTCATCTTTACAGCTATTCAGTTAGGTTTTGAGGATATAAAAGGAGTTGATATAAACTTACTATTGAAGGTGTATAATTATTAATGTACAGTAAAAGTTCAGTTACTGTTAGCTACTATGATGGTGGTATTGGTCTAAATAGCAGGCTATTTCCTATGTATGTATGGTGCTAATTTTTCTCTAGCGAGATGAGATTCACCATATTTTTTATTTCTACTTCTTGTGATTTAATGAGTGAATGCATAAACTTTTACTTATCTGACATTGCCTTCACAAAGTTATTGTGGAATTTGGATCATTAGCCAATTCATTCTGTTTTAAAGTGGTTTCCTAGAATTTGGAAGATCAACTTAATGCTTTCTTTTATATATTTTGATGTTTAAGGAATTATTTTTTCTCCCACTTTCTTCATGGCCTCTCTCAATTTTCTACTTCATATAAACATGAACACACAAGCATCACGCATAGTTAAACACACACACACACACACACACACACACACCACATTTCCTTCCCTACCTCTCCAGGATTTATTTTCCTCTATGAAGGATTCATTTTAGTCAAGCTGTCTCCACCTGATAGAAAATCTACCCTTCACACAGATGATCTCACAGCTAGAAATCCTATAGGATATATATCAAAATGATGTGACACAGATACAATTCTCATTGGAATGGCTAGATTTTCTCCTACATATCTATAATGACATACTCTTACAAGTTGCTATTTATGACTCATTTTTCTCCACATATACTTTTCTTTATATATGAACAATTTGTATTGCTCTTGCATAAAATAATATAACCCTGCTGCATGCATTCATCTAAACTCATTCATCCCTTTCTAAAGGAATACAGACACCAGCCTCGTACTATCCATTTCACAGATTCAATTGGATAGTCTTTGAGAGTTTTTCTTTTTCTGAGTAACAGGAGAAAAAGAGGGAGGCTAAATTTAGTATGAGTATTATTTAGAAAAGAGGAAAAGGAGGAACAACCAATAGAAGGCAAAAGTCCTTGACATATACATATTCTGTTACTCTACAGTAGAAATCGCTCTTCCTTCTGGTGATGGAGAGAGAGGATTCCACAAGCTTTCAATCTGGCTACTTTAAAGACCTGCTCTGGCAGATATGCCTTGTCTATTGTCTATCTTAGCCTCAAATGAAAGGGCAAAGTGTCTCTTGCTGAGACAAAATCACTTTAAGTAGCTATCACCCTCACATGGCGCCAGCTCTGTGGAGGATTATCATTCCCAGACTTTTATTTGCCAAGCTTTGAGATTCTTTGCTAAAAAGAAACCTTTAAAACCTCAGGAAACTGCCTGTTTATCTGTTTGCTGCTTTATTTTAAACATTACTGTCATATTCAATTATGCACATTTTTCACTTTTACCATTTCTATAAATGAGACATGCGTTAGAATCATTAATGACTTAAATTGGTTCCTAAAGAGAGTAAGTGGTTATAGGGCTGTATTCTGGATCCGGGGTTCTGAGAATTTCTTCTTTTAGTTAGCATTATGTACATTGACCCCATCTCCCCTGCAGACTGTGCTAGTAAAGAAGGAAAAATTCCTAGAAAAATTCACTGATTAGAGTTGTTATGAAAGTGGATAGGTAAAATGGATAAGGTCAAATCTGTTAACATCCTACTTTATATATATATTTTTAAATTTAGCTATGTAGTATTATAAATATTTGTGATGTTTACTACTGCAACTTACAATAGCATTTGCATCAACTGGGATATGTACTAACTTTTCTTCCAAAATACTCTTGATACAGCTTGCAGACACAAGTTGTATTACATCAAGATTGGATGTAATTCATATGATTATGATCAAATCTGGGATTTAATTTATTTTCTGTACTAGTAAATTCACCAAGCTGCTTCTATTCATATTTTTGCCAAAGTATTAAGCTGTCATTTATATTTCTAAAAAATTTACATCAGCAAAATCCAGTGTTTTGAAGACTACCACTGTTCTTATATGAACACTAGAGTTAGTATATTTTCCAGGGGCAGAACTTATAATCATCAATTGTGTAAGTAACTTTTAGATTCTCTTCATCTGGCATTCTCAGTTCAATGTTCATATATTGTGGCCACTTCCTTTTCAGAGGTCCTTGAGTAACTCACACCTTGTTACTTAAAACATATCCCTATCAACATTTCTCCAAAAAACAATCTTGTGTATATTTTATTTTATTATGTGAAGGTTTTTCTTAGATGTGCTTTTTTATTTTTTCTGAAACATTTTTCCATATGCTTCTCACTGTGAAAATGTAGAACATACTTCAGGTTTTTAGTCTTGAAGTTTTACATGTGAAAATGCCATTCATAACCATAACAGATAAGATTGAGCTTATGGGAGGAGTTAGCTAAATCTCAGAACCATCATTTCACAATCTGATTATGAAATTATATTCAGTGTTAAGAAAAAAGTTTTCCTGACCCCTGTTTTAGCTTCATTGCTAGACTCTGGAGTAAGGTTTTGAGAATTTTATTTTTAATGAGCACCATAAGCTGTTCTTGTAACTAAGCAAATCTGTCTAAAGAAAGTGAATAATTGAAAAGGGTATATATATCATAAAGGATGGTGGATGACAAATGATAGTACATGATATGAAAATGTGAAAAGTGATCCCTCTTCTTCAAGTACATTTATAGTTAGTATAACAGCTATAAATACAGTGTTCCCAGCTAAATTTCTATGGTACCTATTGGAGTTTATCTTTCCAATGCTGCAAGTTTTAACAAAAAGTAGAAGGTTATGTGTGGAGATATGAAGAGATTTTATGCAAAAGGTTATGAAAGAATAAATGACAATAAATCCCACAATTAGTGAATTCAAGGGCCATATGGAAGAAGATACATTACTACATCACTCATATCTGGACATTCCTTGGCCTCATTTATGTCCTGTGGGAAATTCTAAATTTGGCTCAGTCTGCCTCATTTGGGGGTTGGGGGGATTCATTTATTCCGAAATTTTACTATTGCTTTACAAAAATATTATAAACTTATTGTTACTATTTTTATTAGAGAATTCTTGAGATGTAACTGCACATGCTGAAAGCAAGTAATTATACATGCTAATTTGCTTTACATTGTGAAAAACATTCTAAGATTAAGATGATTAATGTATCCATCCTCTCACATAGCTACCACTTTCTGTGTGTATACAATGAGAATCCTTAAGGTCTACTCACAGGAGTTTTCAACAATTTATTGTTTTCTACAACTATTTATAATTTTCATCCATTTACTACAGTCACAATGCCATATATTAGAGCCTTAGTACTTCTTATAACTTAAAGTTTGTACCCTTTGACCAAGCAGTCTACGTATCCCACTCCTCACCTTTTCAAAAGACTGTTCTAAGGACACTATGCAAAGTGAAATAAGTCAGCAATAAGGACTGTAGAGTATCACTTCCATGTGAAAATTGTAAGGAACACCAATTTCACTGAAACAGAGACTAGCAGACTAAATACTTGAATCCTTCAATATTTTAAGTTATTTTGTTACTTTAGTGGAGGGTCATTTTACACTTGATCTTAGCCAAAAGGCCGAGAAGTGATTGTGGAGGGTTATATTAAAAGTAAAATGTAGTATATCATGACTTATATGATCCTTCTGACTTTTTATTATTTAGTATTTTATCTTCTTAGGAAGATAATTGAAAGCATTATAATATAAACTGCTAAACTAAATCACCATCAGCACTGGTGATATCTACATAGCTAAAATGTAACCCTTTATATTATTTAAATAGTACTGTTTCAAATATCTTGACAGAGGAAGAGACTATGAATACTAAAGGTTTAGATAAAGGCTATACTGCAAAGTGATATACTCTTATGTAATTAGACCTGGCTGTAGCAAATATTCAACCCCCTTGCGGTTCATTCAAAATTTCTTTTTTTTTTCATTCAAAATTTCTGATGTTAATTTATGCCTTTGAATTCACCATAAAACTGGCAGAGATACACTAATTCCATATTCCGTTTAGATTCTGCTTTATAAATCTGTGGCCCATTATTTAGGACATTTCTGTTAGCCTAAGAAAAGAGGCCAAACTCTTCCTGGTCTGAGATCATCAGTCTGATGGCTTTAAAATCTCTTGGTGCAAGGGTTTGCAAGGCCCACAAAGAGAAAGAGTTAAGCCTATTCTCCTAGTTTGGCAGAAACTTTGTAGTTTAAAATTACATACTGACTCTGGTGTAGAGACACAAGAAATTACAGAGCAGACACTGTCCAGGACAACGTATAATTTAAAATGTACTAAAGAATGTATACCGCATGGCAAAGTAAGTGAAGTGCTTCTTCAAATATAAGTGTTTTGCATAGAAAGGCAGTAATTATCCACTCCTAGGGAAATGTTTGCATTCATTCTAAATCAATATTTACTATTCATTTCTTGTGTTCAACAAAACAGGGACTTAACTTTTTTTAATTTTAATGAAGCACTAAGACTACAATAATTCTACAATGTAATTGTCTTGATATGAAATATGGCTAAATGGCGTTGCTATTTTGAGAAAGAGCAGTGTGAAATGGAAGAGTATCCCTATTTGTGAAATGTTACTTTGGGAACATTCAATTCAAACTCAGCCAAGCAGGGCGACTCACCAGTTTGCAAAGACAACTTAAGCTCTCTCCTTGGTAAGACCCTTAACTGAAATCATTCAGATGAGTCTTTGCCTTTGTATTTTCCCTCCGTTTCTTCTGACACAGGCTTCCTGGTAATGATTTTGTTTCTGCTGAGCTACTGCTTCTGGAACTTGTGTTGTACATGCGCGCGCGCGCGTGTGTGTGTGTGTGTGTGTGTGTGTGTGTGTGTGTGTGTGTGTGCGTGGACATGGTATATATAAGAAACTTCTGTACAATTATTTTTTTCTGCAAGAGGAAGAACTCTTCTCTTTTTTACTCTCCCAATTCCCCTGGACTATTAAGTTCAAAAGAACCTCCAGGAAAGAGCTGGAGAAAAAAAATAAGAAAATAGGACACATGCGAGTGCTGTACTCAGACGAGTCTAAAGGTTTACAGCATATTTTTATTTATAGAGCCTATGATCTGATCATTTCATGACTTTTCTTTGGAAAATGATTACAATTATTTTTTTTATCACAGAGTAAAGAGAACAGGGCAATATAACGATATGTTATATTACAACATGAATACTCTTTCTCAGCAACAGAAACAATAATGGTTTTGCCCTTGAGTTTCAGGTCAAAGCAAAGTCCTTTAGTGCACACCATTTCATTACCAAATGCTACACAAATGCCTGAACTTTCTATAAGGTTAGGTTTCTGTCTCCCATTTCTGTGTGTAGTTGATTTTCCTGTTGTTCTTTACTTTTTTGTTGTTGCTGCTTATTTGTGTTACACTTTGGGAGATGGGTGGGTCTAACTTAGATCTTGTTGGAAAATCCACCATTCATAGGACGTATTTTCAGAAATAGTTTTTGCCATTTCTGGTAGTGGTGCTGAGGGCTTACTCCTACTCCTGGGTCTGGACTTCAGGTCAGGCTGCTTCTGGCAGTTCTTGGGAGATTATATGTGATGACAGGGTCAGCTGCATCCAATGCAAGCCCTTTAGCTCCTCCCATCTCTGTCCCTTCCTGACAGGATTTTGTATTGGATAACTTAAGTAACTCTGTGGAGAACATACTGGCTATCTCAAACACAATAGGCAAATAGTCCACTATCCTATTTCAATTTCACCAAACTACCGGTGGACACATGGCAGAGCCTGGCGAGATCCCTGTGGCATATTCGATATGCCAAATACAGTTACAATAACAGGCCTCATTCCCCTGATCCTGAAAGAGTCTCCAACCACTGGGAAAGACGAGTAAGGAGAGGCTGCTAAAATCTCAGGGCTAGGAAGAATGGAGACTCCTTACTGGTGCCTGCTCGAGCAAATTGATAAACAACGGGATGACAGTGATACAGTGACACAGTGAACTTACGTAATACTGAATTTTAACCAACATCATGTTTTCAAATTCACTGTTTCTACAGTGTTCCTGTATTGAAAATGATGTTTTGAGTGGGAATGATGGAAAAGAGTAAATAATGTATCTTTTCCATCTCATTACATAGTGTTATTCCTTTCACTTCAGAATGTTGGTGAAGCGACTGTGAGGAATGGGCTTCTACTGAAGTTTCCTCTCTGCGCCTTTTTGCTATTCATAATTTATGCAAGTTCTTTCAGTGAACTGCTATTTGGTATCACTCTAGGGACAAATAATATCATTTATGTATTGTGATTGCTACTCCCTTCTATCTTCCTATTTTATTGACAAGAAGCAAGGGTGTTGCTTGTAGATTTGAAAATAAATGGGGTGCAGAAATTGTCTTTCTCTTTCTGAGAGGGGCACCTTCTTTCTCCAGGAAATGCTATTGTAAACTGTACAGTTACAAATGGTGTGTTAGTTCTCAAGATATTCTTGTCTCAATGTATGAAGCAACAAAATGTTCCTTTAGGGTTTGGGGTAGAGCGCCAATGAGACACAGGCAGTTTAGGACATGTCCCTAAAATCTGGAAAATCAATGGGACACACAAAAGGAACTGAAGTGGACTGGAAGGAACCTCTTGAGGGTCATTTTAAAAACTAGAAACTGACTATGAACAGAGCCTTTACCCAAGGATGGGGGGAGGGCGCTAGTAAACCCATTCCAGTTTAATGTCTAGTTGAGATGTTTTCTGCATGACCCATAAAGGATAATAAGGAAGGCTTTGATAGCTAAAAAAAAAAAAAACAGTAGCTTTTTTGAGGCATTGCACAAAAATTCAGTCTGAGTTTAAGTGGCAAATGTTTGCAGACCCCAAAATGAAAGGGGACAGTGCCAGCTAGGTGAGGCAGTTACCTGACTAATTGGATAGAAAACAAATTCTGATAAGAATTTGTACCTGAGGGAAAATAAAGTAAGATATGTCAGCATGTAAAAGTTGAGCATTTACTTAAGTTGAGGGCTTCTGGGACCTTGAATTTATCTAGAATTTCACCTCTATGTGGTTATTTAATGTAGGTCAAATTAGAGATTAATCTGCATTTTAATTGCAGTTTATTTAAATGGGGCATTATAAATTATTTCTTATAGAATCTGGCATTAAACTATTATCACTTTTCTATTGCAACAATTTCTGAGATTATTTTTGTATAGCACCATTCTCTAACTCCAGCAAAGATAAACCGTGAATAATTGAAAAAAGAAAAAAGTACAAACATTTCTGTTGAGGTATTTATATTAAGTTTGCTAATGAAGAAAACAAGTTTCGGTTAACTGTTCATTTTTATCGTGCCTTTGCTACACTTAGCAAAAATCTATTAAAAAGAGAAACCCTAAAATCCTCTCCCAAGGCACTGAAGACACTCGCACTGACCTTGTGTTTATTCTTTCAGAATATGAGACAGTCACATTGAACAAGAGGGTAGTCGAATACTTCTATTAGTAGAAGTAATTTTCTAGGTGGTTAATAGGCTGGCCCTCCAGGAATAAGGCAATGATTTCTGTAGGATGTTAGGCAGAAATCAATCAGCTGTTTCCTTCATAAACATTCTCACACACCTTCTTGGCATTATACCCGAGGACAGTTTGGAAATAGCTGTAACAGAACTCTTACAGATTGGAGAGATATTTGCACAGACATTTTCCTGATTTCACTCATATGTCAACCAAACTTTGCTACACTCTAGAAATATTTCTAATAAAGTTGTATTCTTTAAGAATCAAGTAATGATGCTACTCTTTGAATTGATGATTTGACCAACGTTCCACAAACACCCATACTAACCTTACTGCTTACATTAATGTGCTGATTATTATTCTCCCCTGATCACAGCATTTAAGTCTGGAAAGAAAACTGACAGGCAACAGGTTGGAGCAGGGAATCAAAGCTGGTCACTATCCACACCTAGGATTGATACAGATCAAGTAAAATTTATTGCAATGTCATTGAAAATTCAATGCCCCCCAGGTGAGAGGTATACTGTGATTCTTGGTGGTAGAATATGTGCACTGGTGAAGGGATGGGTGTTCAAGCATTGTATAACTGAGACTTAACCCTGAAAGCTTTGTAACTTTCCACATGGTGATTCAATAAAATAATAAATTAAAAAAAATTAAAAAATAAAAACTTTATGAAAACTTAAAAAAATAAAATAAAATTGTCTTGAAAAAAAAGAAAATTCAATGCCCCCTTTTATATTAGTTTACTCTTTATGTCAGCAATTTTCAGGCTTTTTGAACTCAGAAACCTGCTTCAGTGTAAAATTGGTTAGTGCATTTGATAACTAGGGCTGGTTTGTATTGATATTTACCATGGTAGAAAATTTTAAAATAAAATTTTAAATGTCAATTTGTTTACATAAGCTACTCTGCATATTATATCAGTGAACTTTTTCATAAAAAAACTGCATTCAAATTAAAGAGTGAAGAATAGCATTCTTATATTTTAGAAAACCTCTTAAATGTGAAGTCTTCTATCTGCTTCTTCAGTTGAACTTTGTCTCATGTCAAATATCATGTAGTCTTCGGATATTCCACTGTTATACTTGTGACAGAATGAGAAACCAAAGGGAGGAGGTAAATTATATTAGGCAAGACTTTTGATTCTATAGAATCCATAAAAGTGTCTTAGAAACCCTCAAGTTTCTTCATGCATTGTGATGCTGATTGGTCACGTATGCCTGTGAGTATACCTTAAAAATGAGTTTGCTGACCTACCTGGTACAAAATCATCATCATCATCATTATCATCATTATCATCCTGCTGATTGTAGATTTTCTCTAGCAGCCTCAGTAACGTCTCCATTCGTCCTAGCCCTGAGATTTTAGCAGCCTCTCTTTACTTGTCCTTCCCAATGGTGCCACATTGGAGGCTCTTTCAGGGTCAGGAGAATGAGACCCATCATTGTCACTGGTTTTGGCATATGAATATGCCACGGGGAACTTGCCAGGCTGTCCCAAATAGACCTGGCACAAAATAGACACAATTTTCTCTTCCAGATATTTTTCTTCAATATAAAACAAATCTTCGAGATGCATGCCTTAAAGCACAGGTTGCTTCAGAGGTCAATAACTTTTTAAGTTTCTTTGAGTGACCTGGGAGAAGATATTCTCTCACATGGAGACATGGAGTCTTTTCTCCTGTTCAGTAATCTTTAGCTCTGAAGAAGGTTGAGAAGGAAATGGTATTGGCAGAGTCTGTGAGAGAGAGAAAGATGATTATAGGATGGTGCCTTGGAGGGGATACTGGAAAGAATGCACTAGCAAAAAATGCCTTTTAAAATTTATTAAAAGGTAAAAATTAGAAAATGAGGGCAATTTCAAAATAGTGATACATTTGAATAAATGAAAGCAAAATCTTCTTCACTATCAGTGGGAACAATAATGCCACTGATAATTCTGGTTCTGGTTGTCTTAAAAGAGTACTAGAAATTAGAAAATTAATTGACAATGTTAGAGTTGGGTGAAAAATTGAAAATAGTGTAGACAACCATTAACAGATATATGAAGATGTTCATCACCGCATATTATCAGGGAAATGGGGAACAAAGCCACAATGAAAATATCAGCTCACACCAGATAGAGAAGTCTATCTCAAAAGGTTCAGCTACAACAACTGCTCAAATGGGTTCAGTGAAAAGGGAATTGTTTCATTGTGGGTGGAGAAGTTGACTGGATCATTACTCATGTAAACATGTATGGGCATTTTGATAAAATGTAAATATAGTACTATTATATGACACTGCTATTCTATTTTTTCACATCAACCCCAAGAACATAAAGGCAGTCATTCATTGAAGCTCTATTTGTAATACCCAGAATATCGAAACAGATTTTTTATAGAAATCAGAGAGCTAGGAGAGGGGTTAAGGTGTCATTCTTGCATGCAGCCAGCCATGCTTCAATGGCTGTCACAGCACAGTCCCCTGAATAGTGCTGACATAGCCCTGGAGGCCCAGAGAACTGATGGGGTAACCTGGGTAATTATCAGCACCCAGAAGTCTAGCACTTCTGTGTCCTTGAACATTCTTAAAACCACTAGTCCATTGGCCAAGAAGGATCCCTAGGCCTCCTGAACATCATTCAGTAGACCCAACTTCCCCCACATAGAAACTTTCATATACACACACTGAAAGTTAATGAACACTCCTTTACTATTAAAAAAAATTAAGATGGAATTTTGCCTCTTTCCCAAGTTATATGGATCTAGAATCTTTCAATGTGAAACAAAATGAGTCCTAAGGTAGACAAATGACAAATGATCTCTCTCATATGTGTTATATAAAGAAAGATATTAAGGGAGTAGATGGTGGGCACTGAAACAAATATTTAAATTCTGATAACATAATTGTGGTTATCAAGTGGAAGATGGGGAGGGGGCATGGAAGGATGGGGCACACTTAACATAATGACATGGTGGAGGGTCTTTGACACTTTGGTAGCTATGGAGGTACACATCAAAACATTAATAATTTGTACACTAAACCACAATGTTAACATCATTATAAATTATGCAATAAATAATGTATATTCAACTTTTAGAATACAAAAAATTTGCTTGTATTAATTGGAAGCAGAATGCCAGATAGAATAATTTTTTGATGAAACAGGGGTTTTCTGTTATGTTGGCTTTCTGTTTTTGTTTTGTTTCAGGGCCATACCCAGCAATGCTCATGCCTGGTTTCTGGCTCTCTGCTCAAGGATTGCTCTTGGCAGGCTCAGAGGAACATATGGGATGCTGGGTATTGAACTGGGGCAGGCCACGTGCAAGGCAAAGCTCTATAAACTATACTATTGATCCAGCCCCAAATGGGGCTTTTCTAATTCTGAAGTTCAGGGAAAGTTTTAAGGCTTCCATGACCTTAGCTGGGTATGAGTCTGTATCAGAATTTTTATCCAAACATCAGAATCTCTCTTCATTTTGCAACTACCCAAAAGTCACAACCTGTTAAGTGACTTTTCTCTTTATTTAAAAAGTTTAAATCACAGGACATCACTCTGAGGCAAAGATGGATGCTGTTGTTGTACTAGTATGCACTAATATGTCTGTCTTTGCAGCTTTCTCTAGAGGAGATTTCAAGTTCATGAGACCACAGGAAGTGAGTTTTATTATTCCTCAATAATTCCTGGTTGTGAAAAGTAAGTACTTACTTTTCACAATCAGGGCACAAAGTAGTACCTTGCTCAGGGAGTATTTATTGATTTCCCTAGAGTATATTGACTAAACAACATTTCCCTATAATCTTCACAAAACAGGTATATTTTAATTTATTTTATTCCTTAAAGTTTCATTTGATATCTCCCATGACTCCCCTATTGCCAACTCAACCTTTTAGAGCTGTTATAAACATACATAAAAATGAACAATTTTGCATTTTAAGGTAAAATAAACATTTAGATTGGAAACTTCCAAAACAAACAGAGCCAATGAAAATTGTATTTTACTGCTTTATATCTAAAAATGGCACTGCCCAATTTAAGCTATTTTTAAAACCTGTATATTCATGCAATGTGCATACCAAAATGAAAATTGGTAAGCAATAAACCCATGAAAAACAGGGTTTATAATGGAAACAGTAATTGACCCTTAAGTACAACATCAAAAATACAATACTATATAATACAAAGCCCAGGGCTTGGGATCCCATCTCAGCTCTAACCTCAGACTAGTACACTAACCCAACACCACAAAGCCAACTAATAGTTATATTCCAAGATGTTTTCTTACATGGCAGGGAAGCAGATATGTGATCCAATAGCAACATTCTGCTAGCATCTACAGAACCAGTACTTCAGATAACTTTGATGAGCTTACAGCTCTAGGGCTATAACTCTATTAAGTAATTAGTCTTGGTTTAAAAAATATGACAATGTATAATTAAAAACAAGGAAAGCTACGATTTTCCCGGAAGTTGTAGTGTGTTGCATCATTGACTTTGGTCAAGTAACATTATACTACGAGAAGCAGAAAGGCTAGAATGACTGATTGTCAGGAAAGCTCATGGAATTACTAAAAATACTCTTAAAATATTTAGAGTAGACTTCAACTTTGCTCTGGTTCATCCAGTTTCCCATTTTTCAACCCACAACTATCCATTTTTATCATGAGAAAAATACAATCTTAGCCAAAGAAATGAAAGTATTAAAGCTGACTAATGTGATCTAAACTAAAGGAAAATGAAAGCATTAAACTTGACTAATGAGATGCAAGGTTGGTAAATTCAGGCTCAAAATTGTACACAGGTCCAGGTGAAGAGGAGGGAATATCTACTAAGAATCTTAGCTTGTATACTTTTTTATTTTATGGGAGAAGAGGAAAGGTTAAGTGAGTTTGTTGCCAAAAAAGGAATGTTCAGAGATTCCTTTCATTTTAAAGTTGTAATGTGAGAGCATTGCCAGATTATTCTTTTAAGAACCTTCCAAAGAATTTGCCAGCTAAGAATAGTAAAGTAAAATGTCACCTATTTTCACTAATTTTTAGTGAATTATGTCTCAAAGAACAGCTATATTTTTTCTTGTTGTGTCTTCTATTTTTACATTCTCAAAGACTAGGAAACTTAGTAAAATGAAGTAAAATATTATTAACCCTGTTATTTACATTTTCTCATTTATATCCTACAACAAAAATATTAAGTGACCCTCCTGAAAACAAAAACTATGGGAGAAGAGTAAACTTAGTATGGAAACAGTTGTGTAAGTTTTCAAATTTTTGAAGTGACAGTGTTTTGCTTTGTAAAAGTAGATATAACAATTAGAATGCTGCTATATAATGTATAAAAAATTTATGGTCATCTAAAAAATTTAGATCTTTGAAATAAATAAAATGATCTTTATGTCATAAAGAGCCATTTCTAAGTTTTTTCTCATTGGTTTTCTTCAAACACTAAGATTTAACTTAGGCAACTCATCGTACAAACTGTCAATTCTATTTACTCAAGAAAGGCTCAAGGAACAGAGACCTCTCTCACACATATATTTGAACTGCTTAAAAACAAGTAATAAAGATAAATTTCATTCTTCCCTTCTAATTCTTTCATGTACTGAATTTGCTTCACTCTACAACTTCTGCACTTTCATTCAGGTGATATTATAATGTACATAAATAACTATGTGGTGGGCTAAAGTTTTGAAACAGTAATGCCTTCCCATTCTCTTGTACTCCTTGGGTCTTTCCAGAAAAAAAAGGGGGAGGGAGAGCACAACAGAATGTAAAATAAAATAAATAAAGTCTTAGTTTCTAAGGTTTAAAAGTCTAATAAGAAGGATAAGCAAAAAGAATTCAGTATATGAGCAAAACATTTAGAAAAATGTCTAATAATTGTTTGGGGATAATTTAAGAATTTATGATGAATAACTCTCTCAGAAACAAAAGCAGCCTCAATCCAGAGAGATAGTATAGTGGCCAGTGCACTTGCCTTGCTCATCGCTGACTTGGTTTTGATTTTGAGCAAGCTTTGTGGTCCCCTGAGCCCTGGCAGGAGTGACCCCTGAGCACAAAGCTAGGAGTAAGTCCTGAGAACTACTGGCTGTTGCCACCAAACTAAGAAAAGGACAAAAGGTGGGGAGGAGAGGAGGGGAGGGTGGGAAATGGGTAGAGCCTAGAAGATTATTTCATAACATCTATGTGAATGGAAAGAGGAATGAATGATAAGGACAAGGAATGTGAAGGTACAATGAACCAAAGCAGAATTATGTCCGAGAATCTGGCAATTTACACAACTCTGAGGCTTCAGATAAAGATTCTAAGACTAAGATGCACATTCTGAGGAAAACTCTCAGGCATGCTAACTTCCTGCACCCCCAGCTCTTGGCTCTAGTTCACAAACATTGCTGAATCCTACCAGGTGAGCCACTAAGACTATTGGTTCTCTCCTAAAGCATCTCTCTAGACTACTCCTCATTGCCTACAGGCATCCTTGTGCTCTAATGTCTCACGGGGATCTTTGAGGCCTTTTACCAAGATTTTACCAGTTTTGACTGCACAGAAAAATATGGGGCCAACATAACTGTTATGAGATCCAAAACACTTCACTTGAGTAGTTGACTTGAGTCCACCTGTCTTCACTCTCTTTGATGTGGGCCGAATCTTGGATTCTACATTGAAGGGGGTCTTCACACTCAATCCGAAGCCCACTGGAAGGTTTCTATTCCTTCCTCATGTGGAGCCTGACCAGGGAGGAGCAAAAAGGGAGATGAACGCTTCCTTTCTTAGGGACCTACTTGTATCTGCTATCAAGGTGTATTCCATGTTTCTTAAAATTTGTTTTCATATTTCAAACTAAGATATGGTGATATGAACTCATGACTTGACACTTTTTAAAATTTGAAGTTAATTTTCTTATTTCTTCCATAGACAAACTAAGAATAAAATCAGAATATTATTAACTTAACGTTTCAAGTTTCAGAAAAGCACATAAATCTTTTTATCTCATCATTCATCATTCCATCCTTAGCACTCTGTTCATGAAAACAAAGTTCTGAAGACATTGCTGAATAATTAAAATGATAAATAAAATACCTAATATTGTTTTTACTATATATATAAAATTGCTATAATATTACTATAAGAAAGGCTTTAGATATTTTATTTCATCCATTTCAAAGTCTAGAAATTACTATTGCTACCAAAGTTTGCTAAGTAATTTTTCTTCCTGCTTTTTGCAAACATTGTGTCTTTTGTGCAAAATTAGGGTAGACCCAGAATGCAGGCATTTTTAAAAAATCACTGTGTTTGGGTGATATTTGACTATTGAAAAAATGGTTAGTTAAAATTGATGGAGAATTTCTGGCGAATTACTTGGTATAAAGTAATTTAAAATATTTTTTCTTTTGTAGGATAAGTACAAAACACAAGGTTGAAATGAAAAACAGTTCTCATGGAAACTTATTTTGTTCTTAGTTCTGAGATTTTATTATAAAGTAAGCTTTTTTTCTAGAGAATGATTTAAGATTTTTACTTTATTCTTTACTTCAAAGCAAAGATTTGAGGTAAATTCACCTTTTATTCTTCTGTGAGGTGCTCTCTAAACTGTTTCAATAACAATTACCTGCTAAAAATTCCTACTCCCTAGGCCCTTGTACCTGTCTGTAGTTCTCATTGACCTAAATGGAGGTTAAATGTGTGTTGCTGAGGGGAGAATGGAAGGCACTTGGAGCATCATTCTCGCATGTGACAGCCTGTGTGCGCCTGCTAATGGGAAGGTGCACGGTTTGCTCAACAACACACATTCCTCCTTGCAAAGAAAAATATATATATATGCATAATTTAATTATAGGAAATGTTAGCTGCAGCAAGTACTTAGGACACAATCTTCTCTTTTTATAGTTGTTTGACTTAATTAAAAGCTTATAACCAATTAGATGCCCTATTATGCTATTATCTAAAAATCTAATTTATAAAGAAAGTCGATCAATATGATTTGGTAATTCTCAAATAATTGCCTTATGTCTGCACTGCAGCTGAAGTAAAGGAGGAGAATCAACGTCCTCAAAGGTTTCCACTGATGCTTATATGTTAGGGAGAATGTAAAATCTCCTTATGTATTAAGAAAGATCAGTTTCTTTGAAATTACTGCTTTTTTTTTTGCATTGATCAATCAACAAGGAAAAGTATAATAAATATTCACTCACATTTGTGATTATTTAAAATGCAGAAGAAAATCTACAATACTTTATTAAAGAAAATGGAAACAGAAATATGCATGTTAATGCACTCTTGGATAATAGATCAAATTATGAAAAGTTTGTCTGTTGTGGCATCAACATTTCTAAAGAAGCCTGAAGTATTAATTCACAATGTAGCCTTTAGCAGAGAGTACAAAATTTGTATCTATAGTTTTGTAGCCCACTGCAATAGCACAGCAGGTAGGGCATTTGCCTTGCACGCAGCTTACCTGGGTTCAATTCCTCCGTCCCTCTTGGAGAGCCTGGCAAGCTACCAAGAGTATCCCGCCCGCAAGGCAGAGCCTAGCAAGCTCCTCATGGCATTTTCCATATGCCAAAAACAGTAACAACAAGTCTCACAATGGAGACATTACTGGTGCCCGCTTGAGCAAATCGATGAACAACGGGATGACAGTGATACACTGATAGTTATGTAACTGTTTCCTATTATTATGGGCATTTAGTCTATCTTTGAAATTTCAATCAATCAATCAATTAATCACAATACCCGCTAATCACCAATTTCTTGGGCGGGCTCAGTAACATCTCATTTCGTCCTTTCCCTGAGATCTTAGACTTGGCCCTCCTAATGATGTTGCACTGGGGGCTCTTCAGGGTCAGGGGAATGAGATCCAGTTTGTTACTGGATTTTGCATATGAATACACCATGGGAAGCTTGCAAGGCTGTTCCATGTGGGCAGGAAACTCTCAGAGGATTGCCAGTTTCTCCCAGAGGGAGAAGTAGGCTAAAGATATCCTACAAAGAAGTAGGCTTTGCGGCTGCATGCTTCTGAGAGCTTGCTTTTAAGTCTCTCTGGATGTTGGCTGTTGATGGGATTACACACACCTGGGTTCCTCTGCCGGCACCTTCACGCATGAGGCCTGTCTGAATGTGTGGAGAGGGGCTTCCAGCATGGCTTTGAAATTTAGGAGAATAAAAACAATAGATATCGACATGCTTTAGGTGGCATTTTTTGAGGTGCATGTGGATTTTTGAAAAATAAAAAATGCTCCCTACCTTCCTGCATTTATTTGGTTTGAGGCCATTTCACCCTAGGCACACATCTGCAATCCTTACCAGGAACTGAAAGTAAGTGTCATTCTGTGGGTTGGCTCTGTGATGTATAAAAAATGATTTTCAGTGATGGGTTTGAGTTAACTATTCTTTCCCTTCTACAGTATAGCACTTAATATTTAGAGTGAAATGTGGAGAAATAACAATCATCAGTTACTGTAGAATGTAGAATAACTGCTCAAGGAATGCAATGTAGTAAAAGGGAGATTCCTGGATAACCCTTGACCCCAGAGTATAGGAAAGAGAAGGATGAGAAAGAAAGAAATTGACGTGAAGTAAGATGATGAGGGAGGGAAGTAACGGAGGAGAAGGGTCAGGGGCCTTGATACATTGGTAGTGTCGGGGAGTGGCATAGCTATATATCAAACCACAGAGTCAACAACACTAAAAGCATGAGATCCTAACTGCAATGATTAAGCTTTAAAAGGTGACTGTCAAGGTGAAGGAGTGGGAGGGAACTTGGGGACACTGGTGGAGAGAAGCTGACACTGATGGTGGGAATGGTCTTAGAAATTATATGTCTGAAACTTAACTGTTGCTGACACTGCAAATCACAGTTCTTTAGAAATGAATCTGGTAAATCAAATGTTGTTAACAGATAAAAATCTATATGATGTTGTTTACTGCCTTCTCTTTTTCAAGTCAAACATATTCTTGGGGCCAGAAAGATAGACTCTAAAGTAGAGAAAGTATTTGTTTGACGGAGCCAACTCAGAAGTTTATTCTGAGCACTTCCAGCTGTGATTCCTGAACAGAGAAGCAAAGTAAGTCCCGATTGTTGTGGCCCCCAAACAAAGAAACAAAGATAGTGTCTTTCCTTTCCTCTGTAATCTTCCTACATTTCCTAGTCTTACTTTCCATGTATGCAATGACTGAACTGTAGCCTCTACAATCATGGCTTCAGGAATTTCACAGTCATTTTACTGCTGTATTAATGAAATTTCAGTACTAAAACATCTGCACTCATGACAATTGATATTTTATTGCTTGTAAGAGTTGGTGGAGGATCAGCAAGTGCAAAGATGAAAATTGGAAGTTGACAGAGAGATTTCACTTTTCCAAGAGATATAAAATTCGAAAATTTACATCATTGTGAGGAGAGCTCTAAGATCGATGAATTAAGTGTCATGTGTAGTGGAATTAGAGAACATTTGTCCTGGAAGGAATATATTGAAATCCCATTAAAGAAAATTGCATGCATTCTTAGTTTCAATTCATGATACTAGAAATGACTGGATTCTGATGAAGGCAAATTGATAACAGTCATAGTTAAACTTAGCCTGGAAGTAAGTAATTCATTCACTCTATTACTATATCACTTTCATCCCGTTGCTCACCAATTTGCTTGAGCGGGCACCAGTAATGACTCCATTGTGAGACTTGTTGTTACTGTTATTGGCATATCGGATACGCCACGGGTAGCTTGCCAGGCTCTGCCGTGTGGGCGGTATACTCTCGGTAGTGTGCCAGGCTCTCCAAAAGGGTTGGAGGAATCGAACCCAGGTCAGCTGTATGCAAGGCATATGCCCTACCCACTGTGCTATCACTGCAGCCCAATTAATTCATTTGTCAAAATTATTTAACTTCCTTAGTCCAACTAAATCTCTAAGAGGCTATTTTGTGTCTGACACTTAAAATAGTCTACAATGATACTTTATGTCTGCTCTCTCTCTTCTTTCTCCTCTTCTTCTTTACTTCCTCTCCTTCTCTTTGCTTTTTCTCTCCTCTTTCTTTCCTGTTGAAACTACATATAATTTTCAACTGTTGAGTACGTACCATCTATGATATACAATACTATTAAAGTTATTCAGAAGGCTCCCAATAATGTATGAATGAATGCATGTAGCTTATGCTATAAAAATGAATGCTCTGAATTAAAAATAAACTTTAGTCTAATTCTATTTTGGATCATGTGATATAAAATATTTTGCAATCTCTCAATTCATAAAAACATATGCCTTTAGGTTATGAAGATTGCTCAACATACTGAAGCATATATATGTGATATGTGATGTCCCTGAATGAACGATTTGAGGCTCTTCGTGTTACTGGAGCAAGCAGATGCCACTGGGATACACTAGCATGCAACAGGGACAAATGGAGACATTATTGGCACCCGCTTGAGCAAATTTATGAGCAATGGGATTACAAGTGACACAAGTGATACAAGTGATGTTCCAGATTTAATCTCTGGTACCACATGGCCCCAGGAGAACCACTAGGCCAGATCAGAGAATTGGAAGTCATGGACAGTTGGGGCAAAGATGGCCAGCAGTGCCTCCATAATGCTGAACACAAGCTGGAGTGTGTCGGACCCAACCCTCTCTCCACTCCACTAATTTTTATTCCTTGTCCACAAGTCTTTCAAGATAATTTTTAAAATTAATTTCCTTTTTTTGTTTGCCTAACTTGGTGGGAAAAAAATAGGCTTAATACAAGCTGCTGCCATCCAAGTTGATTTTAAATTGTATTAATGATGTTGCAAGGAGACAGAGAGCTTTGTGACCTCATGCTGTGTCTTACCCGCTCTAGCCACCTACCTGTCTCCCACGGCCATGGTACCCAACTGAGTTCAGGGAATCCTGTGGATATCTGACTTTAGACTCAGCCTGTTGCTTTTGCTCTTTTCTCTGGGCTTCCCTTCATCCAAAAAGTAAAAGTCCAGGCATAGGACCATCTGGGAGTAGAAGGAGATTCACTTATCTGAGGGGTTTTTGGTGCCCAGGGAATGGGATGCAGGGGAACTGACGCCTGTATTTATTGGTATCTGACAAATAATACTGATTCACAGTGGGCCCACAGACGGTCAGTTCAGTGTTATTCACCATCCTACTCTCTTGTTTTTCTTTCTCATACCCCTGTCCTAGAGTTTCCTAGGTACAGAATCTTACCACAGACACTTTTCAGGCTGTTGTCTTTTTAGAGATCCAAAGTTAAGGAATATCTCTCTGTGTAAATGCACCCATATTATCTAATTAAAATGCTTCTGAATACAATTCAGTTTTTTCCACGAAATTTTTTTGTTTATTTTCATTTTAATTTCAGAAATGCTTATTTTTCTTTTGTTATAAAGCTTCAATTGGCATAGGTTCTTTGAATATCTCACCCAGAGTATCTTCCTGACTTTATACCACACAGATAATAATCTGTCTATACAGAAACATTTAAACATACTGACATTATACATATTTAAATAAAATTTATTAATAAATAATATGCTGGAGAAAGCACAATTCATGTAATTGCTAGTATGTGTATTTTTATAAATTTTACCTTAAACTACAATTTTGTTATGTCAAGATTGTATAGATTTTAATCGATTATGCTTGTATACTTTATATGAACTTAGGCTCTTCCTCCATTTTTCATAGTTATGATAGTACTTTTTATGGTAAAAGAATATGTGAAAAGTATTTGCACATATGCAAAGATGTTGATCTCTTTTCTTTGGAAAAATACCTTTTTTATCTTCTGCTTATTTATTCAGCACATTTATCACAATACTATATGTGCTATTAATTATGCTTAAGTGTCTTTTGCTTGTATAATTTGTGAACTTCAATAATTCCAGACTTTCAAATTATTTGTCTTCGATGTAGACATTTTGATTACTAAAAGATTCCTAAAGCTAGAAGAAGGAATAATAAGATAGGATTAAAACTATGAATCAACATTTGATTAAACACTCAGCAGTCTTTGTTGCTACATCTTCATTCAGAGAATAATTCTAAGTCTCATTTGAACATGTAGATTTTAATTCTGTATTGATCACTGTACCCTAGTAAAGGCAATACATATTCACTTAGGACTTACTTATAATTAAACTGGATTTTAATAATTTGTTTTAACAACAGTGGTCTCTGAATGAGTGACTCTGTTATTTTGTTTTCTTCTTTAGAGCCACATCTGACAGTGCTCAGGGCTTCTGCTCCGTGCTCAGGGACTAATCCTATCGGTGTTCAGGAGATGTGTGTGGTGGTGGCGATTGAACCCAGGTCATTCTAGTGAAAGGTAAGTGTCTTACTGTACTATCTGTATAACGAAGTTCCATTATTTGTGAATGAGAGAACAAAATGGTCAGCGTAAAATGGGCAGTGGACCTTAGTAACAATCTCCTCTCAATGTCAACTCAACACTCTCTTGTAGTAATCTACAATCTTGGAAACTTTCTCATAGTCTGGAAAGTAGTAATAAAGAGAATGATAGTTGTATTCATTTAAAAATAGTTTACATACATCAGCTCATGTAACTTGAAAATTATCTTTGATTCAGATGACCTTGTAGATGTACTCCAACAATATTGCCATTGGAACACTTTTCTTGCGGGTGTGAGGCCCTAGATTTGATCCAGAACACAAAAATAAATAAAAAGAAAAAGAAAACAGGAGACCTAGATGTCCTGGGAGATAGCTCAAAGAGCTAAGTGCACAATTTGCATGAGAAAGATTCCAAGTCATATCACCAGCACTGCATACACCACCTACCCTGACCTCTCAGCGCTGATTGGCATATCCTGGTGACTCCTTAGAATTCCCAAAGTAACTATGGGGACCCATATGAACAAAATAGAATGAGCCAATGGGCCTGTTGGCTTTTTGACTTTTTGGCACAATTTTTCTAATTTCACTGAAAATGATAGTGGGGCCCCTTGAGCATTACTTGAGATAAATTTTCCTATTCAAATCCAGTCAGTACAAAGATCAGAAATTATTTTCTATTCCCTGATCTGGTGATCTTCCTTGTATGACCTGTGCCTTAACTTATATTCTTATTAGATCACCAACAATTACCTGTTTTAATATTTCTCTTTAAAACCAAAGACAAATACACTCTTTTTTTCAATCTGTGCTTTGTATATAATATTTTATGATATTTAATGTGTTTCCTTTGAGAAACTGTACTACCAGTTATTTAATTAAACTCAAGTTAAGAGTTGCTAGATTGTAGTTGACATACTTAATCATAATAAGACCTTTGACTAACTAGATAGAAATAGATAGGTTGCACTGATGCCTCAATGCAAAGACCAAGATTTCGTGAAGAGAAGAAATTTTGCCTCAAAAATAAATAATTGATTCAGGCATAAGTTTCCAGAATTCTGACATAACTTTCAGATTTTTCAACTTTTATGTTGAATTAGTGCTTTAAAACCAGTTTTTTAATCTCTCTCTCCCTCTCTCCCTCCCTCTCTCCCTCCCTCTCTCTCTGTCTTTCTCTCCTCTCTCTCTTCCTCTCTTTCTTTCCCTCCCTCTTTCCCTCTCTCTCTCTCTCTCTCTCTCTCTCTCCTGCTCTCTCTCTCATCTCCATCTATATCCCCAATTATCTTATATCCTACTGGTCCTGTTTCTTGGGAGATTCATATACTTACCTTGTGTTTTGGGGGATAATTTTAACATTGTTAAATTGTGATCCATTAGCTCTTTCTATAATAAGGAATCTCTTTACATTTTACATTTTCCTTGATATTTATGTTCTGTTTTTTAATACAATTTTTCATTTGTAGTCTTGATTCTGTAATTCTCTTCATTATAAAACTGTTTCATCAATATCTTCTTCCATGCAATATCATTTTTCCCATTTCTCTGTTAATAAAAAACCTACAGGGCAAAATGATTGAAGTCAGCCTTGATTATTATATATATATGTATATATATATATAATAAGAAAAAGTTCAAATAAAACTTTACATATATTTCTTTAGCCAGACAAACACACAGAAAGAGGGTTATAAATAATATTTTATTTTACCTCTTTAGTTTTGGTTTTAGCAATCTGTTAAAGACTATTTTTATTTTCACAAAAGGAGTCTAAGGAATTAATTAGAAACTCAAACATTGACTTTTATAATTAGACACTGAATACTTTCATCCTCTTACCTTTTGCATACTAGTAATTACGAGATAGGTAGGTATTTCCCTTTGCCTACTGGAAATCAGCTAAATGTTCCACATGTGACTCTAAACCTAGTCATAATTTAAATATAATTTTTGCCACTATCTATTTATATTTTCTCATATAAACTGTTTTGTTGTCATAAATACAGTCATATTTCTCAATGACTTTAGACCTTACACTTTCTTTCACTGTATTTTCAAATTTCAAAATACAAAGTCCATTTCATTGAAAAATGAAATATTTTGTTAGATTTCTTCAGTTTTTACTTTTCACAGTGACTCACTCAGATATTAAATAGTTATTGAATATGTTATCTTTGTCAGTCGTGGTTGTAGATACCCACATATATCAGGGTACACACTAACTAATGTGTACTCTTAAGAAATACATACCACTGGTAATACAAAAAATCAGAGAGAGATTTAAAAAAAGTTAATTAATGGCAAATAATAAACACTAAAGATAATGTTTGCTCTCAAAAAATAATAAGAATGGGAAACTCAATGTGCAATTTGTAAACATTTTTATATCAATGATTGAATGTATGATGGACTGGAGTAATAGCATAGGAGGTAGAGCGTTTGCTTTGCGCACGGCCGACCAGGGTTCGATTCCTCCATCCTTCTCAGAGAGCCTGGCAAGCTACCAAGAGTATCCCGCCCTCATGGCAGAGCCTGGCAAGCTCCCCGTGGTGTATTCAATATGCCAAAAACAGTAACAACAAGTCTCACAATGGAGATGTCACTGGTGTCCGCTTGAGCAAATTGATGAACAGGATGACAGTGCTATAGTGCAGACAGTGATTGTATGAAAAGTGACTGACATCAGTATCTCCTCCACTCAATATCTTAGAAGCAATAGTACCTTAGCAGCATATTCACTCATTTATACATTTTCTTTAGAGAAGCAGCATGATTTGCAAAAGGGTTAATGATTATGAGTTAGGAAAACAATGTTACTGCACTACACCCACAGCCAAAATTTATTTCTTCTCTATCCTTGAGTCCCTTCTCCTCTGCCCCCATCCCTTCTCTGCACAATTGCTTCATCCCTTGCTTAGTAACTTAAGTCTTGTTGTTTTAGTCAAAACATGTGCTTTCTAAACTTTACTTATTTGATTTAGAAGGATGAGATTGAGATTGCTTATCTGTTTTTTCTTTATTTTCAATTTTGTCTTTTATAGAATAAATGGTTGAATGATCATAACTTAACTCAAAATAAAAAGTAAGGAGTGAGAGTGAAGCTGGTTAAATGCTCACCTTGCTTGAAATTGATCTAAGTTGAATCCCTGTTACCACACACGGTCCCCTTAGCACAGCTAGGAGTAATCCCTGAGAGTAAAGCCAAATTTAAGTACTGGGCACTGCCAACTATGGCCAAAACCCCCACCCCTAACTCCACTAAAAATATGACTTGAATACATATTATATATATACATATGTGTATACACACTATGAATTGAGTTCATATATATATTATATATAGGCTGGAGCAATAGCACAGTGCGTAGGGTGTTTGTCTTGCATGAGGCTGACCCGGGTTCAATTCCTTTGTCCTTCTTGGAGAGCCCAGCAAACTACCAAGATACTCTTGCCCACATGGCAGAGTCCTGCAAGCTACCCATGGCTTATTCGATATGACAAAAACAGTAACAACAAGTCTCACAATGGAGACATTACTGGTGTCCACTCAAGCAAATTGACGAGCAAGGGATGACAGTGATACAGTGATGTATATATTTTACATATATGTGTGTATATATTATATATCAAGCTATATTCCACTAATTCTTCCATAATTTCTCTCTTCTAATTTCCTTCTTTCTCCCTCTCATTCTTCCATTGTTCCTTCCATTCAATTTTTAGGCAACTATGTAATGTCTAATGTGATTCAGTAGTTATTCCTGACACTTAGAATATCAGACTCATTTAATAAATAGGTACTACACCTAAGGATTTCACAGAAAGGTGAAGAGACACACATGTCTAAGAAACAAAGTAAAGCATTCTGACAGACTGAACCATAGTCCTTGAGTAAAGTCCTTTTGGAACCATAGTTTACTCTCTCTGAGGGTGGGTCTTCATCTACTTTTCTACGAAATAAAGATAATAATAGGTCCTACTCAGAGGTTTGTTCTAGGCTTAGATGAGTTACTATTTATAAACAGCATAGAAAAGTACTTGGAATGCAGTAATTACTTAGTTTTTACTCTTCTTTTTAATTATAATAAACTGTATTAAGTTCCCAGAGAGAAGCAGGCCTCCTGGAGATTATGAAGCCTACCCATTGGAGAACTAAAAGTGGATGGATGATTTTTTTTTATATTTAAATTAAGAAAAGAAGTCAAATTTTTAGAGTTTAAGATTGATTATAATTCACAGATATGGTGAGTTTATGATTAGTCGTCAGTGAAGAATGAAAGAAAAACCATTTGAAGCACAAGAATTGTGCATGATGCTTCCACACAAATGATATTAGATTGCAGAAACATTTGGTTGTATGAAAAATATCTCAATGACAAGGAAGAAAAATATCAACAAAGTCATGAAAGAAATAGTAAAGATTTTATTTTGTGTATCTAGAACTTCATTTTCAGAGAATGATTTATTTAAAAAAAAAGCAAACAATTTAAATTGAAGCCATCAACTTTAAGGTGTGAAATTTTATTTGAAATTTGAGAAACTTCAAATTTTGTAGTTGAAAAGTTAGAATATTTTTGTAGATTTGCAAATTTATCCCACAAACTATTTTTTGTTAGTAAAATGATTTCATGATATTAAATTATGTGTATTCTCATTTAATTTCACTTGTAATTAAATTGTGAGATATAGAATGTCATGTTTAGTAATTTCTGTTTGAAAGGTTTTCTCAGGGGACATAACTCAATTTATGTATACTTTTATGTAGTATGCTATTATGAACATAAATTTCAATTATACAGTGCCCTGTTGAATTTTATTTACTGATGCTGTGATGAAAAAGCATCAATATATAATACTTAATATATAATATTTCCTAAAATATTGATTTACTTTCTAATCTTGTACGTGCACACACACACACATAAAACCATGAAAGCATGTATTTGTCTTCAAAGAACAAGAAAAGATTTAGAAAAAAAGGGGCAAACTTGCTGGGATTTTAGTATCAATATTTGTATGACACCTTTTTATCTTTTGCCTGGTAGAAATAAAGACACATTAAACATTTTAATAAAAGTACATTAGAGTAACTGAGAACATTTTCAAGCACATAATAAAGATTTGTTTCAGACATAAACAATGATTTTCTGTGAGCTCTGCCCTGACATCTGAAGAATTCCGAATGACATTTGCTCTGCAACAGGGTTTTTCCTTCCGAAAACACAGCCCATTAAGAATCCCCAAACTACTCCGTCTTTGGTTTCTGCGTAAAGCATGGGCAAGCATGGGAAACCGGAACGGGTTGGCTGAGACATGCTAAGGAAGCCTGCACAATAGGGAGGCTGAAGCAGAATTTTCCTAGAAGCCAGGGGCTGCCAAACCAGACCTTCAGATCTTGGCCTCTGTTTTGGCCAGGAACCAGTAGGGGTGGGATGGGTGGCAAAGAGAAAAAAGACCATGGGAGGTGAACTTAGAGCAATATCACCTAGTCCTTCTTAGTATCATTCATTCATTCATTCATCTATGCATTCATTTGGCAAATCTTTGCATGCCAGGTATTGTGCTATCATTTTTGAAATTAACAATTTATTAAAATAAAGTTTCTGCACTCAATCAGGTTGAGCAAGGACAAAGACAAACAAAAATACATGAGAAGGCTGGCAGCAGTCAGTACTATATAAAAAAAGTAAACTGGAGAAAAAAGGGAGAATATTGGGATGAACTTAAACCTTCTGGACATTGTACAGAACACTCAATATTTAAGTTTAGACAAACACAAAGTCATTTCTTTTACATAAGTGTGTCCCATGAAGTATTTCTGAATACTCCTATATTTATTATTATTTTTTTGAAAAGTAGATCTTCTGCACTACTTTAGCCATACTTATAGTACAAAAAAAAATTCTTCTTCATCATAAATTCAAATGTAACTGGATGTCCTCTCCCCATTCCAAATCTGGGAGCCTTATTTGGGTTAAAAGAGGGGAAGAATTCTATTTTTATCATTTGTAGTCAAGGAAACCTTTTGAAGATATGACAATAATCAGAGGCCCAAAGGAAGTAAGGAATGGAGGGAACATGCAGATATCTGGATGATAAACATACACACAAGAGCACAGTGTGTGAGGGAAAAGGCCCAAGGCTAACTATGTTCGTGGGAGCCAGTGTAGATGGTGGAGAGTGGAAATTAAGTTGGAGAATGAAAATGATAAGCTAATAGACTTTCATGGGGATCAGATACTGTTTTCTTTTTATATATATAATAGTTAAGAACATTGGCACTTAATCCAAGTGTGATAAGAAATAAATGGAGATTTTAAATCAGGATATGCTAGGATATACCTTGAATTTGAATACGGTATTAGTATTATGTGAGGATAAAAAGAAAGGTTGGAAACAGAAAAATAAGAAAGAAGTCAATTACTAAACCACGCCCACCATCCAAAAGGATATTTTGAGGTAAGGTGGTAGCAGTGGAGGTATTGAGAAATGCACATTTTTTTCTGAAAAGCTCTTGAAGGGAGAGTTCATAGAAATTGCAACAAATTAAATGTAAGATCCTTAGAAGATAATAATAACAGCAGTTGACTCTGAATGATTAAAAGAATGAATGAGCATAGTTGACATTGACTGAAGAGAATGTGATAGATTACACAGGTTTTAGAAAATCTATAAATTCACCTGGACTGTGATTTTAAGGGGTTAGTTGTGCTGTTCAAGGGAAGATGGCTCATAAATACAATAACAGTAGTATATGAGCTTCTGAACTTTAGTGGGGAGATCAAGAATGCAGATATGCTTGTAAGTTGTCAACATTTGTTTTTTTTATTTTTTATTTTTTAAATTACTTTTTTATTATTGAATCACTGTGAGATATACTTACAAGCTTTCATGTTTGAGTTACAATCACATGATGATCAAACTCCCATCCCACCACCAGTGCACATTCCCCACCACCAATATCCCCGGTATAACCCCCCTTGCCCACCCACCCCCTGCCTGCATGGCAGACAATATTCCCCATACTCTCTCTACTTTTGGGCATTATGGCTTGCAGTGAAGATACTGAGAAGTTATCATGCTTGCTCCTTTATCTACTTTCAGCACACATTTAGATTTTATATAAATTTTAGTGACTATATGAAATCACCCATTGAAGAGCAGAGATTAAGGACAAAGGCCTGCATTTCACAACATAAAATTACATAATCAGTAAAATAAACAATTGAGAAATGTTAGGATATATAGAAGGAAATAAGAGGGAGAGTGAATTCAAAGAAAGTTTGGGGTAACATTTTTATAACAATTAGAGGTGGGTTAAATTCTATGCGGAAGCATAATTCAAAGGTCTTCTAATGATAGTTTCACTCACCAAAACAAATACAAAAAAAGATGGAGCACAAGATATTTGTGTTGAGGCTTCTATTCTTTCTGACATTAGCCTCATCTTTGGGCATTTATTTTTGTGTTTGCTTTATTTTGTTGCTTTCAGGCTACACCCAACAGTGCTCAGGTCTTGGCTCTGCACTCAGGTATCATTCCTGACATTTTCTGGGGAATCAAATGGACTCTGGGGATCAAATTGAATCCAGTTTGGCTATGTGCAAGGCAAGTGCTCTACCCACTGCTCTCACTCCAATCCCTCATCTTTTTTCATATGTTCATGGCAATTTTGGTAGCTTTCTCATCTTGGAAATTGCAAGTAGCACTGTAATGAACATAACACCGCAAATAAAAATAATTCAGCAGTACAGGAGGCAGGTATAAGCTACCGTTTGACAATTCTTGGATTTAAATTCAATAGACTTATACTTGTTTCACCTTATTAATTTTTGCTACCATTTTTTTCCACAAAAATGTGCCAGAAATACAGTGTTGTGACCCTTAATGCACTTTCTCTATGGCAGCATTTCTTCAGAGGGCATTCTAAATCTTCTCTCACGCCACCCTTACTTTTCTGTCCCTCATCAAACTCAGCTCTATATGAAAACTCTCAGGGCCTATTATCAACGTGGTTGCTTAGTCTCATTCTATGTTTCTTTACATGTGAGATTGATCATTCGGTATTTGTCCTTTTCTCTTTGACCCACATTATTCAACCGGTTATCCTCCATTATCATTTAAGTTGTGGCAAATTGCATGATTTCATACTTTGTTACAGCTGAATACTATTTCATTGTGTCTATATACCATAATGACCTCATCCATTCATATGTTCTTGACCATTTGGGTAGCTTTCTCATCTTGGAAATTTCAAGTAGCACTGTAATGAACATAACACTGTGAATATTTTTTGAAGTAATGTCTTTGTTCTCTTGGAAAGGATGCAAAGAAGTAGAATTGCTGTATCAAATAAAAGCTCAATTCTTAATATTTTAACATCTCCAAGGTTTTCTTTAGAGGCTAAACCAGATTACAATTCTACTAAGAGGATTATATGTATATATATATATGTATATATATGTATACATATATTTATCTTATTTCCCCGTGGCATATTCATAGGCCAAAACCAGTAACAATGATGGGTCTCATTCCCCTGACCCTGAAAGAGCTTCCAGTGCAGCACTGCTGGGAAGAACAAGTAAAGAGAGTCTGCTAAAATCTTAGGGCTAGGACAAATGGAGATGTTACTGGCACTTGTTTCAGAAAATCCATGATCAATGGGATGACAGTGATGCAGTGATACAGTGATACATCCTTACCAGCTTCAGTTGTTCCAGTTTATTTATTTTGATATATGCCATTCTCACTTATGAGAGATATCATCTCATATTCATTTTGATTTTCATTTATCTAATAATGACTATTTGACTATTGAAGAGTATTTCCAGATACTTATTTATCTGTATGTCTTCTTTAAGAAAGTTGTTCAAATCTCCCCCATTTTAATGTTTTTTTATTATTGGATTTTGTTGTTATTGCTAAGTTTTTTCAGTGCTTGATCAATCATGTATATATCAATCATGTCCTTAGACAGAGGTCTAGTAAGTATTTCTTTCCTCTCCATAGTGTGTCTTTTTATTTTATCCATCTTCATTTTACCTCTTTGGTATTGAAATGTTTGAGTTTGATGAGGTCCCTTTTGTTTTTTTTCACCAATGGCATTGAACTATTGAAGATATCTCTGAAGTTAATGCAGAGTTCTTCCTGTTTTCTTGTATTTTATGGATTCTGAATCCTTTTTAGGCCTTTGCTAATGTATATATTTTCCATTTGTAAAATATATTTTTCCATTCACATGTGAGTATCACAATGACTTTTGCATGTTTAAGTAAGTATGTCAATGAGGATTTTTTTTATTTGTTTGACCATTCCTTCAGTATTATAACTGAATTACTATACTCCGCTTTGTATTAAAAATATTAGAGCCTTACTGGTTGAACTCTACAAGAAGAAAACATCCAACCCCATCAAAAAATGGGGCGAAGAAATGAACAGAAACTTTACCAAGGAAGAAATACGAATGGCCAAAAGGCACATGAAAAAGTGCTCTGCATCACTAATCATCAGAGAGATGCAGATCAAAACAACTTTGAGATACCACCTCACACCACAGAGACTAGCACACATCCAAAAGAACAAAAGCAACCGCTGTTGGAGAGGATGTGGGGAGAAAGGGACCCTTCTTCACTGCTGGTGGGAATGCCGACTTGTTCAGCCCTTCTGGAAAACAATATGGACGACTCTCAAAAAATTAGATATTGAATTCCCATTTGACCCAGCAATACCACTGCTGGGAATATATCCCAGAGAGGCAAAAAAGTACAATCGAAACAACATCTGCACATGTATGTTCATCGCAGCACTGTTTACAATAGCCAGAATCTGGAAAAAACCCGAATGCCCCAGAACGGATGACTGGTTGAGGAAACTTTGGTACATCTATACAATGGAATACTATGCAGCTGTTAGAAAAAAGGAGGTCAAGAATTTTGTAGTCAAGTGGATGGGCATGAAAAGTTTCATGCTGAGTGAAATGAGTCAGAAAGAGAGAGACAGACATAGAAAGATTGCACTCATCTATGGTATATAGAATATCAGAGTGGGAGACTAACACCCAAGAACTGTAGAAATAAGTACCAGGAGGTTGACTCCATGGCTTCGAGGCTGGCCTCACGTTCCGGGGAAAGGTCAACTCAGAGAAGCGATCACTAACTACAATGTAGTCGAAGGCCATGTGGGGGAAGGGAGTTGCGGGCTAAATGAGGGCTAGAGACTGAGCACAGCGGCCACTCAACACCTTTATTGCAAACTACAACAGCTAATTAGAGAGAGAAAACAGAAGGGAATGCCTTGCCACAGTGGCAGGGTGGGGTGGGGGGGAGATGGGATTGGGGAGGGTGGGAGGGATACTGGGTTTACGGGTGGTGGAGAATGGGCACTGGTGAAGGGATGGGTTCCAAACTTTGTATGAGGGAAGTATAAGCACAAAAGTGTATAAATCTGTAACTGTATCCTCACGGTGATTCTCTAATTAAAAATAAATAAATTAAAAAAAAATATTAGAGCCTTCTATATCCTTTAAATTAAAAAAAATTCCTCGTTTTGGGGCCAGAGAGATAGTATATTGAGTACTTGTTCTGCACACAATCAACGTGGATTTATTCCCCAGCACCATATATAATCCCCTGGAGTGATCTGGAGTGATCACTAAGGGAAGGGTCACTAAGCCCTGAGCACAGTTGGGTGTGACCTAAAAAACAAACCAAACAAATTAAGCCCCTCATCTATTCTGTGATCGATTCCCTTGGTTCTACTAGATAATTTGACAAAATTAAAACTCAAAGGACCATGTGATTCAGCAATTTCTCTCCAAAATACCTAGCACAGAACAGTAAAGTACTAAGTACAAAGATACATGAACACCTATGTTTTTTTTTAGTGGCATTTATAGTAGCTAAAGTCTAAAAGTAGTCCAGTGACTGATAAATGTATATGTAAACTGTATATAAAGTATATTATGTGGCATAATATATATCACATTTATCATATACATATGTTAGTATATGTACAGTTATATATACAGAATGTACCACTACTCACCTATAATAATGAAGTCTTCTGACATACATGGATGAAACTAAGGAGTCATACTCTGTGAGCCAGAGAAAATATACCAAGTATATGAACTTATAATATGTCCTTTGTGTATAAAGAAATAAAGTAAGAACATAGACTGTGTTCAGTGAAAACAAACCTTTAGACTGATGACAGAACTGAGGTTACCTGAGGTGTGGTGAATGGAAATAAAATGTCTCATCTACAGTGGTGAAGGAATATTGGCACTTTGGGAGTAAATATATTATTCTATTTCCCTAATATATTATTCATCTCATACACACCAATATTTACACACTTAAAAACCACTGCTATCCTAATAAATTTAATCTACACAATAAAATTAGCATAATATAAACTTTTCCAATTCAATGTTATAGTGTTAAAAAGTATTCAGGAAAAAGCAGCTCGGATGGAGAAGGGAACACTAAGTAAATGATGGTTAGAGGGCTCGCTCAGGATGGGAAATGCATACTCAAAATAAGCTATGGACCAACCATGACGGCCGCTTAGTACTTGTATTGCAAACCATAACACCTAATAGAGTAAGAGGAAATGTGCCTGCCATGGAGGCAGGGGGTGGAAAAGAATGGGGGTGTCAGGAGGGATACTGGGAACATTGGTGGTGGAGAATGGGCACTGGTGAAGGGATGGGTACTCGAACATCATATGACTGAAATGTAATCAGGAAAGTTTGTAAGTCTGTAAAAAAAATAATAAACAAAAACAAAGTATTCGTAGTTAGTGGTAACAGAAGAAACAGTTGGACAATCTGTTTATGAGAATTAGAAGTAAGACAAAGTTGACCGGGAATGGAATTGGGGTAGCATCTAAAACATCATCATCAATTCACTAGAAGTGAAAGTTGTCCACTTTCCAACACAGTGGTTAGCTTTTTATATTAAAAGATTTTCTCATTCATTTCATAATTTTTAACATTTGTTAAATATTTGGGGATTATTTTTATTCAGTAAATATGTCCCCTATTTAGGAAAGATCATCAACATATTTTCTCTACACATTCTAAAAACCCCTGCTTATTTCTTTCTTAAAGTGTTAATTAACAAGAAAGTACCTCATCAATAAAAAGAATTGTCTTCATTTACATTTGCATTCCCCCAAAAATAAGTATAGAAAAGGATTGTCAAATATATGATGTGGAGTCTGGTTGTAACCAGAAAATCACTTAATAGACCTACATAGACACCAGAAATCCTCTCTCGGGCTGTGCTCCATCTGTCCCTCGGTGGGGAAACGTGCTCAGCTTGCAGCTTCCCTCTCACAACAGAAGTAAGCAAGAAGAATCTGGGAAAAGCAAAAATGCCCTCTCTGTCTGAACAGACCGGCAAGAGTCAGGATTCTATTTAAATAAAATACTATGCCGAATTGCTTATCTGTTCTATTCCAAATTCTCAGAACCTCACGAGTTAGTCCACAAAATTGGGTTGAAAATTTGGCCACATTTCTAGAACATCCACTTTTGGTAATGCCAAAAATATCAAAAGAAAAATCTTTCTTGTGGTACTCAGGGCTCTTCTGATTTCAGGCCCAGTTAAATAGCAGGCACTTTCCTCTCCCTTTCTGGGCGGGAAACTAGCATACGACAAAACTAGGAGAAAGAAGGGAGAGCTCAGCATTTTAAAATTTATCTTTTCATATATCCAGACTCTAAACTGAAAGCAATGGAAACTAGTGAGCTTGAATAGTTTTTGTTTAACAACAACAACAAGGCAGGGTGGAATAAAAATGGAGGCATTCCTCTGTCAAGACTAAAGGATAATTTTGTATCTTGGCAGTTCAAGCTGTGGGTTCCTTTTCCACAAGTATGCTTCCACTGCTATTACTTAGTCTATCCAAAATTTTTATCCTGACTAGTACCCACATAATCTAATAATGAGCAGATGCTCCTGCTATACACGTTACTCTTAGATGGCTATTTGGGGGGAAATTTAACCTGTGATCCCAGGAAATAATGCAATAGGAAAAGAAAACAAAAGAAAAGAAAGGCATCCCTAAATAGCTAATAAAAATGTATCTAATGTACAAAAAGGAAACTAAACTGATAATTCTTGAAAATTGGCACATTAACTAAAAGTTTCTTTTGTTTTCTTCAATGTTAAAGGACTCAAATAATTGTATTCAAATAATCTGTCTTGTTATTTACCACTAATTATACCTTACTACATAGTTTGTCAGAGGTAAGATGTTTATCTGTTTTGTGTACTTCTATTTAACATCTAGTGGATAATTCAAAATAATGGATATTCTAAAAGTGTATAGAATTGATTTTGATTGAAAATTTTTTTCCAGATGTAAAGTACAAATTTTGAATTTTTTGGTGTTAGTGTAGCTCTTCACCTTTCCTAGAATTCAGACCATAATTGTAGAAGAGAGATTGGAAAGCTTCACATTATGGGAGATGATAGATTCTTAGTCTGACAATTTACTGATGTACTCATTGCAAATAATTAAAAATGATAACACAGTGAGTATAATGAATAGTAATTCCATAATAGGCATCCTTTAAAATAGCATTCCTATAAAATGGCATCATTTTCTATAGTTTTCTATCTTTCTTTTTATCTTTGTTTTCTTTCTTTTTACTTTTTTTTTTACTTTTGTTTTGAGTGGATTCAGTTCTATAAATATCCTTTCTAGTGGAGTAAGTTCAGGCCCAAGCAGTGCTCATAGAGTACTCCTGACTCTTAGGGTTACTTTTGATGGTGTTTGGGGGATATGCGGTGCCATGGATAAAACTGAGTCATATGCTGAGTCAAAACTGAGTCAGTGCCTTAATATCTATAGTATCTACCTAGTCCCTATAAATACACTTTATAAGATGTTTTCAAAAATATGGAAATCTTCAACAAAAATAGATATTGAGCTCCCATATGAACCAAAATTTTTACTTCTATGTACTTCTAATAATCTGTTGCCGCCAATGTAGTTTAATACCAATGTAGTGGCTTAAAAAAATCAATCAAGGGCCTTATACTGTTTGTTGATGTGGAGATGAAGAAACTATGTACATCTAGACTAAAGAGTCAATACTAGTGCATACAAATTAAATACAAAAACCATGAGTTTTCTAAGGAGACTGGGAGTCAGAGTGAGGGAGCTTTAGTCTTCGGTGCAGGGTTACTGATACTGGTCATGTGTTTGGCACTGGAACATTGAATACCCAAAACTGTAATCAATACCATTGTACATCATCACTGACACTGTATCACTCTCATTCCTCTGTTCGTCAAGTGACTCGAGCGGGCACCAGTAATGTCTCTATTACACTCAGCCCTGAGATTTTAGTAGCCTCTCCTTACTCGTCTTTTCCAATGATTGGAGGCTCTTTCAAGGTCAGGGGAATAAGACTTATTGTTACTGTTTTTGGCTTATCGAATACACCATGAGTAGTTGCCAGGATCTGCCTTGTGGGCAGGATACTCTCGGTAGCTTGCCAGGCTCTCCAAGAGATATGCATATATCTGTTACTGTATTTTGGATATGAATATGCCACGAGGAGCTTGCTAGGCTCTCCCAAGTGGGCAATAGACTCTCGGTAGCTTGTCAGGTTCTCCAAGAGGGAGAACTAGGCTATTAGATATAGCACAGCTGCATTGTACATCATTGTGAATACTTTTCTAAAGTAAAAAAATAAAAAACCAACAAGACTTTTCCACTTTATTTTATTTCTTTTATTTTTTATTTTTACTTTTTTCTTTTTCGGTCACACCTGGCAATGCACAGGGGTTACTCCTGGCTCTGCACTCAGGAATTACCCCTGGTGCTGCTCAGGGGGCCATATGGGATGCTGGGATTCGAACCTGGGTCGGCCGCATGCAAGGCAAACGCCCTACCTGCTGTGCTATTGCTCCAGCCCCTCCACTTCATTTTAGTTCCTGTTTTTGCAAGTAGAAATTCAGGCAGAGATCAGTGGATTTTTCCTCAATTAATTTTATTTCATTTTCTCATTGATGTAATGTATCAATGCTACATCATTAAGTAATTGAGGTATTGTTATGTATCACTGATACATTATTGATGAATTATTATGTAACAATACTATATCAATTAGTACTTTTATAAGAGTGAAAATATTGGTATCTCTTAGGATAAATATTACCACAAGTGTTTACAACCGAAGTTCCAGTATTTCTCTGCCAATATCCCAATTATTAAGCATTATTTCAGTAGACCCTTTTAGAGATTTCAAGACTTATTTGGTCTACAGAAATATTTTCAGAAAAATAAAATTACTCAGAAACTCTGGTGATCAGCTTTCCTTAAATAACTAAATAGAAAGTTCCACCAGTTACATCTGAGAGCACAACTGTCCTTCCTAAATAGTGGCCCCAGGGTGGAGTGGGGGTTATTGCCACTTTGGGAAACATTGACTAAGGGATTTTTAAAACATTGGATACCGCTTATCTCTTTGATTTACATTTTGTATATATATTTAATTATATATGATTATTTCTTTTATATTTATGAGTAAGATTATTAGGTCTTTGTTTTTCTCCTCCCGATTTGCTTTGCTTAGGATGTCACCCTCTTCAGTTCCATTAAAGTCGTAGGAAAAAAGCAAGACTTAATCTTTTCCCATAGTGAAGTAGGATTGCGTTATGTAGAAATACCACTGCTTCTTTATCCCCTCATCTATTTTCCTTCGACACTTGGGTTGTTTCCAAATCTTGGCCATTGTAAATAATGTTGCAATGAACATAGTTTGCAGATATCTTTCTAGCTTAGTGTACTTTTATTTATTCTTTAGATACTTAGACAAAAGTGGAATTTTTTGATGTATGGTAGATCATTTTTAAATTTTTGATAAATATCCTTACTATTTTTAGGGTCAAATTCATTTTTCCCACTAAAATTAAACTAGTGGGTTTCTTTTAAAATAAAAAGAATAAGAATTTCTTGGATTAATATTCCCACCATTCTTCTTATGTCTGGGCTTTTTGATATATGCCATCCTCACTGGTGTCACAGAATCTATCACCATGATTTTGATTTTTATTTCCAGATAAGCAGTGATGCAGAGCATTTTTGTCATAAGTCTGAGGTCATCACTGTGTCTTTTAAGACTCTAAAAGTTTTCCATTTTTTGATAAGGTTGCTGAATTTTATGAGTTCTTTATATACACATACATATAAATGTACATAGATATACATATGTGCTTGTCATATATTAGTCTTTTGACATATGGTGAGTGAATATTTTCTCCCAGTCATTAGATGGTTTTTGTTTTTCTACTCATGGTTTCTTTCAAAATTCAGGGATTTAAACATTGATATAACTTCTTTAATTTATTTTTACCTTTTATTCCCTTGTCAATGGATTTGAATCACTGCAGACTGCACTAAAGCCAATATTGCAGAGTGTTTTGCCTGTGTTGTCTTCTAAGTGCTAACCTATTCACATTCAGCTGACAACTTCACTGGTCTGAAGATTTCAAAATGCTTTGAAACCAGGTGATTGTTTGATGGAAATTACCAGGGTGTTGGCTTCAGCAGGACTCTCTCTCTCTCTTCATATGCAGTCTCGGTTCCTTCTATGTGATATCTCCTTCAGAGTAGTCAAATTTATTTGACATCTCAAGTAAAAAGAAACAGGAAATACAACATGAACTATAGGTAGAATATTTAAGATATCTTTAGACTGAGTTTCAGTCTGAGAAGTTCAATGATGCACTAATTTTTCGTCATCATCATCATCATCATCATCATCATCATCATCATCATCATCCCGTTGATCGTTGATTTTCTAGAGCCATCTCAGTTACGTCTCCATTCATCCTAGCCCTGAGATCTTAGAAGCCTCTCTTTACTCATCCTTCCCAATGGTGCTGCGTTGGAGGCTCTTTCAGGGTCAGGGGAATGAGACCCATCATTGTTACTGGTTTTGGTGTATAAATGCATCACGGAAAGTTTGCCAGGCTCTCCCATGTGGGCAGGAAACTCTCAGTAGCTTGCCAGGTTCTCCAAGAAGGAGAACTAGGCTATAAGATGTCGATTCTGGGAGCTTGGTATATAAGTCTCTGGATGTTGACCATTGGCGGGATTACAGGGCGCGGGGGGCAGAACCTGGGTGTGACAGCCTACCTACTGTAAACTGGGGGATCTGGGCAGAAGAGGCCTAGTCCTGATCCAGCAGGCTTGGAGATCTCAGCCCTGGGTCCTGCACACCTGGGTTCCTCTGCCGGTTCCTTCATGCGTGAGGCTCGTCCGAACGTGTGGAGAGGTGCCTTGAGCATGACGGTGGCTGGATTCCAGAGATCTTCGGGTTCAGGGGCTCTCCTCAAAGCGGAAAATTTTTTTTTCCCTCCCCAAACAAATTTTTGTTCTTCAAAAAAAAAAGTAAATGGAGTTGGAACTGGTTTAATGGGAATGAAACTATACTCAAATGCTATAAAAAAAAGTGTAGGGAAGATGTGATAATCTTTAGTCCATAGCTCCTGTTCTTTGACCACATACACTTACATTGGGTAATATATGAAATACTTTCATCTCTTCTCAATACTGCAAGCTTCATCCTCTTATTGTATCAGCATGTAGTATGGAGATTTGTCATCTCCATTAAGCTCTTTCCTTCTACCTTATCATGCAATAGTGTGATAGAGATCAAATTAATGTTCAATCTGACTTAAAAAGGAAACCAGAGGTACATCACAGTCAGTAGTTTACAGGAATTCAGAATCTCATCGTTGCTGATGGTCTAATTTAGCTCTCTAACTCTCTAAAAATAATTCTTTTCAAGGGTCATGGCTCTATTCTCTGTGTTCCTTTGAATCATTTTCCTTTTGTAGAAAAACTGTAAATATCTATAGAACTAAAGAAGAGAGGACACATAGGTAGAATAAAGCTTGCATATTTAGAAACTTCTAAATTTTCCTTTGTTTTGGGACCATAGCCGGTAGGGCTCAATGCTTACATCTGCCTCTGTTTCCCAGGATCACTCCTGGAGTGTTCGGGGGACCAGAAATCTGCAAGGCAAGCGCTTACTCTCTGTACTATTTCTTAGCTTGACTATCACTTTATCTATAAACATTATGTTTTTTTTTACTGGGGGGGGGGCACATCTGGGCATAGTCAAGAGCTTTTCTAGACTGTGTTTCTGAATTGCTCAGGGATGTTCTTGTGGTGCCAGGATCAAACTGAGTGCTCCTATCACCCATTGCCTGTGTTTGGAGTACTGGGCTGTTTCTCTGGTCTTTGACAATGGTATTTGGAAGTTGTCTCTCAATAATTCCATGGGGATACTAAGGTAAAGAGGACTAATATAACATTTGTGGCTGTCCCTTATTTAATGAGATAGCTTATAAATTGATAAATAAGAAACCAAAAGGTATTCTAACAAGGAATTATATAATGCCTAAAACAAAAATTGGAAGAAATACGTCTTAGAGTTCAAAGGTCTGTATTTATTTTGTAAGAGACAACTTTTATAAAACTGGAATCTTGGTGGTATTTTTAAGCTCTATTGTCTTTACTTCTGAACTGATCCTGATTTCCAGTAAGTATATGAGAACATTCTCTTGTTTGACTGGTTGACTGGGTTTTATTGCTCATGCTGTTTGTTTATCTGTTTATTTATTCTCTTCCCTTTCTTGCAGTTCCTGTGGTTAGGATTATGGGACACCACACATGCACACTTGGTTATGGTGCTAAATTGTGGTCACTGAGTAGTGTTCCCACTGTAGTTGTGTTGCTCAACCAGAGGTCAGTGAGCTCTTCAGAGGTGACATAACTGTAATTGCAGTGCTTATGAATATTCTGATTATAGTGTTTGCTGGAGGTCACACTGGGGACTCACAAACATGCTGACAGGTGGGGTGGGGGTGCTTTGCTTGGTTGTGATGCTCACACATTTTTTAAGTTATGGTGTTTGCCAGGAGTCAAACAATTGAGAAATATATCAAATTGATTTGAATAATAATGCTAGTCTTTTATAACAGCGTTTTTTTTTTTAGCTATAGTAAGGCTGTTAGGTGATGATGTTCTGAATTGAAATTTCATCACTGATGCACAAAGAGCTGTGTGCTAATAGTAGATTAGTACCTCAAACTTTAACGATGACATTTGTTTTTAAATATGGGAGGAAAAAGAGAAAAATCATGAGTTTTAGAGTTTTGCTTTAAGGCCATACTGAAATAATATATAGAGCTTTAAGGATAACATCTGTCGAGGAAGCACATTTAACTGTCATTATAATTATCACTACGATAATTTCTCTATTGATTTTATTTGAAAGATTTTCTGTTGTTTTATAATTTTCAAATATACTTACTATTTTATTCTCTCCTTTTTATAGAAAATTAATTCCTGCTTTTATCTTCAATATTATCTTTCCCTTCTCTCCCTTAAGTAGGTTTTATTTTTTATAATTTTGTGAATTCAATACTTAGTTAATTTTTCATGCAATTATAAAAGTGTTTCAAGACTGTGATTTTGTCTTGAGATATCATTTTGGCTACAGCTTATGAGAATTAATGTCAAATAATATTTTCGTTATTTTTAGTTTGTGACTATTAATTTTCTTGAGTCATACTTTAAATAATTATGGATTTAACTTCACTTTTATTCTTTCCTTAGCCTTTTGATACTAGTCTGTTTATTATCATGTAGTTGTCAGAAAATTTTCACTATATATGCTTTGTGGAATATAGTATACTAAAATAATTAAAAATTATAAATGAATATTTTTAATTCATAAATATATACTTTAGATCAATACAGGGTTGCTAAAAACCTCAAATTTATAACTTTTCTTAGATGATATTAAAGGCACAGAGGAAAGTGTTTGTATATATAGAAATTCTTTTCCTATAAATTTTACTTGTTCTTTGTTGCAATTAATTTAGCATGTGAAGGTTTGTAACAAATTTACTAACCTATTATATACATTAATTTTTCTGTATAAATGTATGTCATATATAAATATTCTTGCCTTCAAATAAATTTTGCTTATACAATACCATTTTAATCCCAACAACTAAACATGATGGTGACTTTTCTGACAAAAGGTAATCATTGTCTGTAAAATCTTTCATAATATTTAATATAAACTTTTTCTTTTGGTTGGTTGTACCAGGATTAAACCCATACATTATACGTTCAAATTATCTATTCTGCCATTGATCCACCTCCCTGACTAGTTACCGGAATGTAACTAGCTTTGTTCTTCTCTAATGTGGATATTGGACTAGAGATTTTTTCTTGACAGGAAGGAGATAATAAATATTAACTTGAGAGTATATGAAAAGAAGGATTTTTCTCCTGACTAGCTAAAAATATGTTTAACTGGAATATAGAAACAACCCAAACATCCATTAAAAAATAAAAGATTAAAGAATATTTGGTCCATTCACATATTGGAATACAATGAACTGTAAGAAAAGATGAAATAATGCAATTTCCTTCGACATTGATGGAACTAGAAGGTATCATATTAGTTAAGCAAAATAAGTCAGAGGGAAAAGAAAAATTACCAAGTGATCCCATTGAATTGTGGAATATAGCGAGACAAAACAGTATCAAACAATGATATACAATTGGCCATAGATTACAAGAGTTATTAATACGTAAAAGAGGAGAAGTAGAGAGAAATAAATCAGCAGAGGAACATAAAGACAATGGTAATATAAAAACAGGGCATAGTAATTATCTGAACCGGAGCGACAGCACACCACGTAGGGCATTTGCCTTGCACTCCGCCAACTCCTCAACTCGGTTCAATTCCTCCATCCCTCTTGGACAGCCTGGCAAGCTCTGAGAGTATCCCGCCTGCACCGCAGAGCCTGGCAAGCTCCCCATGGCATATTTAATATGCTAAAAACAGTAACAACAAGTCTCACAATGGAGATGTGGCTGATGTCCGCTCGAGCAAATTGACGAACAACAGGATGACAGTGCTACAATAATTATCTACATCTATATTATAAACTTAAACACAACTGTAACCATAGACTTAAATTATAATAAAATATTTAAAGAAATTGAATTTAAAGAAAATAAATAGGCTTAACAGTTCACAGGTCTATATATTTTCTATTTATTTATTAATTTTTGATGTGTTTTGACTATATGTGATGCCAGGATTCAACAACTGGATAACCTTCAAGGCAACCACATAAAACCCTGTCCTATATTTCCAGCCCTTTCATAGATTTCTTATGGATTCTAATACTTAAAATTTTAATACCTATTTAATGGAGTGATAGCACAACAGGTAGGGTGTTTGCCTTGCACACACGTGACCCCGGTTTAATTCGTCCATCCCTCTCAGAGAGCCCTGCAAGCTACCGAGAATATCCCACCCGCATGGCAGAGCCTGGCAAGCTACCCGTGGCATATTTGATATTTGTTGTTACAAAAACAGTAACAACAAGTCTCATAATGAAGACTTACGGTGACCACTCAAGCAAATTGATGAACAATAGGATGACAGAGCAGTGCTACAATACCTATATTTTATATTTTATATATATTTTATATATTATACCTCAGTACATCAGGATCCTCTTTGAGCTGTACTACAGATTCACCAGCAGGATCTCACCATTCTACAAGAAGTGATCATCAACATAAAGAAAGGGGTTCAGCAGAGCAATACTATTTCACCAAAACTCTTCAGTGCCACCCTCGAGAACGTCATGTGATGACTGGAATGGGAAGGAATGGGAGTGAAGATAGATGGTCGGTTGGCAACTACACCACCTCCGCTTTGCTGATGACATTGTTCTAATACACCAAGCAGCACTAATGCCGGCCAACTTTGACCACGAGTGTGGAAAGGTCGGACGGCAGCTGAACCTCACGAAGACAATGTTCATGGGAAACAGACTAGTTCCTGATATTCCATTTGCTCTCAATGGAACGAACATCCCTGAATGCAGCAGCTATGTGTACCTGGGTCGAGATTCAACATGAGGAATGACTTGGCGCCAGAACTGCGCAGGAGGAAGACAGCAGCAATGAACGCCTTCAAGAGCATCAAAGAAGTGCTTAAAAGGACAAAGAACCTCCAACTCTGGGCACACCTTTTTGATTCCACTGTTCTTCCTGCACTAACATACGCCTCAGAGACCTGGGCCCTATGCAAACAGGATGAGAATCCTATTCGGGTATCCCAAAGAGGAATTGAAAAAGTTATGCTTGGAGTATCACGTTTCACTCAAGTGAGAGAAGAAATACGGAGTTCCGACCTCCGTTGATGATTGAGGATCAGGGATGCATTCTCGTTTGCCAAGGCATCAGAAAATTACGGACACATAATGCAATTTAGAGAGGGCCTCTGGACTAGAGCTGTTACCGACTGGATTCCACAGGACGTCCAAAGACCATGTGGTCACCCACCTACGAGATGGTCAGACTTATTCGTCAAGACCCTGAATAAAAGGTTTGGACTCTTCGTGTTCCTGGAGTGAGCAGACGCCATTGGGCTACACTACCATGTTACAGGGACCAATGGAAATATTACTGGTGCCAGCTGGAGCAATGGGGTGACAAATGATACAAGTGATACCTATATTTTTAAAGGTCTTGAAATCAACTAGATAAGGAAAATCTACTGGATAGTGTAAAAAGTAATGTCAATTTATGCAAATGGTGTGAACTGGTCTAAGCAAAATGAAGACATTGTTATGAAAACGGTGTAACTGTGTGTAAGGTTGTAAATTTGAGTAAAGTAGTTGATTTACTGTGACTCACTGAGCTAGAATGCAAAGGCACATTTGTTTTTGGTTTTGTTTAGTTTGGGGCACACACCTACCTGTGCTCAGGGTGGTGGTGCTCAGTGTCAAGCATCGAACCCAGGGAAACTGCATGTAAGGTAAGTGCTGGCCCTATGTACTCTTTTTGGCCCCTGCAGGATCATCTTGACAAACTCATCCTCTCGTCTTCTCAGAGAAGATGTCATGTTTGAATGAATTCCTGTAATTGTTCATTAAACTTATATTTCAACAAAACACCTAAAATCCCCTTTATGGGAAACGGAGAGATAGTACACTAGGCAAAGATTCATTTCCAAGCACCCAATATCATCCCCTGAGCACCACCTGGAGTGATCCCTGAGCACAGAGCTAAGACTAAGCCCTGAGCTTTGCTGGGTATAGCACAAAAGCCAAATAAAACAAAATTCAAAAAGAAATGCACTACCAATCTGTCTTGAAGCATCATATATCTCTTACAAAAAAATCACTCCCCAATTTTCCTTACTTTTTTTTCTCTCCAACAGAACATAAAAAACTGATTCAAGTCTATTTGTTAAGCAAAAAAAAAAAATGAGATATAAAAATGAAAGAAGCTTCAACTTTCCTCTGAAATCTTCAATTCTGGATCAAAATTATCTAGAAAAGATAATTTATCTTGGCAAAGACTACAAATAAAGGAGGTTTTGAATGTTTTCATAAAATTTGCACTTGCATAGTTAATTGAATCCGAGTTAGATGTGAGTTGTTGTATCATCTCATCAAAGAAATCTGAGTAGCCTCTTGTCTCAATATATCCATTAATCTTCACCTTCTTTTTTTTAACCACTTTGTAATTTACTGATTACTGAATGAGCTATTGTATATGTAGTCTCGTTCAGGGCCTTAAAGGAAAATTGTCTGAAACGTGGAATATCTGGTGAAGGCTAGAATAAAATAGTGTCAAAGGATTCAAGTACAATCTCAGGACATCTATTTTAATAGTCTGCAATTAGGGAGGAGTTGAGGAGTGTTACTTGTATTATGTAAAGTAGAGATGCAAAATTGGATTAAGCAGTGGAGGCAAGAGAAGAAAACAATGCTCATAGCTGAATAATATCAGCTTTCATTCTCGTCAATGACATCAGTGATGAAAAGATTTCTATATTCTTTTTCAGAGCATAACACCCTACTTAAAGTGGATGCACTATTGAAAAATTTATAATTTGCACAACATCTTTTTTTTAGTTTTTGTGCAAATTATAAGTTTTGCACAAAATTTGCATGCAGACAACCTGGGCTCAATTCTTTTGCCGCTCTTGGAGAGCACGACAACCTACTGAGAGTATCTCGTCTGCATGTTAGAGCCTTGCAAGCTCCCTGTGGCGTATTCGATATGCCAAAAACAGTAAAAACAGTAGCAACAAGTCTCACAATGGAGACCTTACTGGTGCCCGTTGGAGCAAATCGATGAGCAATGGGATGACAGTGATACAGTGATACAAAAACTTTTATTAACCTTGTTTGATTTTAGCTTTGGTGCCACACTTGGCAGTGTTCAGCGCTTCTGTGCTCAGAGGTCATGCTTGGTGAGATATATATGGGGTGCTGTGACCAAACCATGGTTGGTCTCTTGTACAGCAAATGCCTGACTGGCTATCCTATCTCTCAGAACTTGATATATATATATATATATTTATATATATATATATACATATATATAAATAATGGCTTAGGAGTTTCATAAATCTCTTCTTCCTAGTACTTCCTATGAAGTGCCTTAAGGTCACCCATGAAAGCTGCTGACAACATTAAGAGGGGAAACAATTCTTATGAGTGTGCGGTATAATTGGTCTCCTGCACAGAAATAGCAGTTGGGAATAGCTCGAGGGCCCACTTCCAGGGAAAGCTTCACCTGTTGAGGTCAGAACACAGAACATTAAAAGCATGGGGCATGCCACATTGCAGTGAGGGCAGGAAGTGAGTGAACAGATCCTATGACTCTTTGGAAAATATTTTTCAGTGCTTTTCACCCAAGTATTCAGGCATAAATACATGAGTGGGAGGTAGTTTCGAAGGGACTTGGACAGTTAGAATACCACCTGAACATGTGCCAAGCCACACGACTAAGGTCTGAATTAAAAGGAAACAGTTTATGGGCTGTGGGAACTCTTACCAATCTATCTTTTTCATTGAAGAGGAAAAAAATAATTGCCTTTTCAGAAGTGATGAAAACCTGTATTAAAAGGTGGCATAGAGGAAAACAGAGAAGTGCATTAAACCGATTGAGTATTTCAGAAAGTAAGTGAGGAATGGGGTGGGGGCAGGGTGGACAACATGGTTTTTAAAGTGGAGAGACGAGAAAGGAAGGGAAAACTGTGTTCTAAAATTTATTACATTGATAGCAAGGAAGAGTCTTTACTTTCACTGTAACTACATATATGTGTTCTAACAATGCCCTTTGTTGTGAGATTTGTCATCTAGGAACAATCAGTTGAGAATGTCCAGAGCTAAAGTCCTCGTCTTGGTAAGAGAAGGAAAAGAGAAGTCCACCCAAAGTAATTCAGGGAACTCATAATTGTTCTTTTTTAATTATGAATAGTGTCTGGACATGATCTTTGGCAGGTTTTAGATTCAGGACCCATCTATTTCATATCATAAAACTTGTGTTGTCACTTGAGATTCATACTACTTCAAACTCGTTAATAAATATATTTTATACCTTGACCATTACCTCAGGAATTTAGAATACCCAGTAGTAAACACAGAGTATTGTTAGAGGTCTTTGAGAAATTTGGCAGAGATGGCACATCTTATTCTATGGTGTAAATATATGAAAAGATAAGGAAATTTTATAGATGTACAACGATTGGAAAGCATATAAACGTGTCATTCAGATCCCCCTGCAAGAAGGACTTTATTGTCCCAAATGTCTTCAGAAAGTCTCTATCTGGGTTTCTGAACATTTCTGTATGTTACTTCTTGCTTAGAAGGACATCATTTTGTCCACCACTTTCCTCCTTCAATGGGTGATTGTGTCATGCATAAATTTTATTCAACCATTTCTACCCAGGACAGGACAGCTATGAGGGTTTTATATGTTCCAGAGTTCTCTTAAGCATTTGGTTTAAGACATGGGGACTTTTTAATGTCCCACTCTTGCCGGTGCCTGATTATTTACCCCCTTTCTAAGAATATTGATCCCCAAATTAGCTCTAAGCATTTGCTTTCAGAGTCATCAAACTCTGACTACAAATGCAATAAGAGATTTCTAGTATGTGTGCTCTACATTTTACAGATATGGCAGTCAGAGAACAAAGTGAGGGAAAACTGCTTTGGGTGAATAGTGGAATGTTGATTTTCTAAGATGATTAACCTCTCATTCTTGACACAAAGTGTTCTGTGGACATCTATGAGTATGGCAAATTCTGGAAATTGTACTTCCATTAATAAATGAAAAGCTAAGCTATAAATTTGATATAAAATTAGGGGTTCGCTAATGATTGAAATCATGTGGAATCATTAAATAACAGAATTAAGTATAGTTTTCATCTATTTCTCAGAGTTCTGTCTTACTCTTTTAATTTTAAGCAACTGAAAGGAAACCTTTCAATCACTTTATTGTTTACACCCAAACAGAAGTTAATAATGTGATCTTGGAGTTAAACATAAGAAGTGGATAAAATGGTTTGATCCACAAGTAGAAAAACTCAAAGATAGTTGATGCAGTATGTAATATGGGTAATAGGTGTAGGTAATAGGTGTGAATTATTAATGGTGTGGCCAATCAAATATAACCATCTTCTTCTTATTAGCAATTTTTCACTAATCATTATACATTTACTTCCTTTATTGTATAAGTGAATAAAGAAACTATAGGGCATAAAACAATTACAAGTCTCACAATGGAGATGTTACTGGTGCCCGCTTGAGCAAATTGATGAACAATGGGACAGTGCTACAGTGTTATATTACACCTATTTTCATATCTCTCAGATATTTGAATCAAATGAAAATACTCATTTATATCATACTTACATATTTAATATCTACAGTATGATGATGGGAATGTTTTAGTAGTTTAGTGATACAGTAGTAACAAATATACATAGTCTTTAGCATCATAGATGGTGTTTTTTTTATTTGTTTGTTTTACCTGCTAGATGTTACTCACAGGAGGATAGCAGGTTAGCCCAGAGCTTGAAAACTGAGGAGCTAAATTTGAACAGAGAAGTGAATGAAACATCTCTGAGGCATAGACACCATTCATGCAAATGCTGTTAAGTAAATGAGTACGCTTAAGTATGGTATGGAACTAAATCTGACTGGCTGTTGAATACTTCCTCTTATACAGACTTCGAAGACATGGCAGATATTTAAAATTTAAGGCCCTTTTTAAACCCGATTTATCTTTTAAAAGAATCACAAACAACTGTATAAAAGTAAATATTGGATGTCTGGACAGATTCTTACAGTAGCACAAACAAATGATTATAATAATTTGGTGTATGGTGGGTGATTGTTCTACAAAATGTGAGAAGTTGGGTTTGACAATGATCTAGATGTGGGATTTGAGAGAAAGAGAACCTTTAGCAATAGTTCTTGGATTTTGTTCTGAGCTATTAACTGGATGATTGTACTGTTTATTGATATGAAGATAGCTATGGCAAACAATAAAATGGTTTTATAAGCAAACAATGGTGTCAGTGGTTCATAAATGACATGATGTAGTTTCAGATCACTTCTTCCACAATTATATTGTGTTGATAGTCCCCATCTGTAAATTGGGATCAAAACATGAACAAAAATAAGAACGTGGCATGCTAGAATGCCAAATAAGGAAAATGAAAACAGAAAAGCATAAGATTGTTGGGCCACAAGAACCAATTGCTGGTAGCAAAGCTTTCTTTAAAAAAAATAAAATTCTCTTTTGGGGCCGCACCAGTAGTGCTCAGGGCTTACTCCAGTCTTTAGACTCAGGAATCATTCTTGAGACCATATATGGTATGCAGTGGATCAAACCACGGTCAATCACATGCAAGGCACACACCCTGACCCTTATACTATCTTTTTTGCTCCATGATTATCAAGATATATAAACACAGTTTAGGGAATATTTTAAATTCTCAAATGTACTTATTTTAATATTGCTCTAAAATTAATTGAGGGAAAATTTGGGAATAACTTTTTTGTTGTGGTGGTGGTGGGGGCAATTAGAGAGGCACACACAGGAAAGTGCTCAAGACTTAGTCCTGACTGGTCAGTGACTACCCCTGAAATACTGTGGAGAACATATGCAATGTCAGGATCAAATCAGGGTTGGCTATGTGCAAAGCAATTATCTTAGCCACTGTATTCTATTCATCATTCCATCTCAGGGAATGGCCTTTTGAATTAAAAATTGTAGTCATATTCTTGGGACTGAAGTGATAGCACAGCGGGTAGGGCATTTGTCTTGCACGTGGTGAACCCCAGTTCGATTCCTCTGTCCCTCTTGGAGAGCCCAGCAAGCGACCAAGAGTATCCCGCCCACACATGAGAGCCTGGCAAGCTCCCCGTGGCATATTCAATATGCCAAAAACAGTAACAGCAAGTCTCACAATGGAGTTGTTACTGGTGCCCGCTCAAGCAAATCGATGAACAACAGGACAACAGTGCTACAGTGCTACAGTTATATTCTGTTTTTCTTTTGTACTCCAGTTTGAATTGTTAATGATCTTCCATACTGCTTTACACAGTGACTTGCACCAACTTATATTCCCAGCAACAGTACATAAAGATTTATTTTGTGTACTTCATAACCTCACCAATATCGATTACTTCTTAAATTTCTGACAATAACCATTCTAATTACTTCAAGGGAAATCAGTTGTGGTTTTGATTTCCAGACATTTTTCACAAAATAATTGTGTCCTTCAAATACTTTCTTAATCTTTTCAGAAAGATGATGCTAACACTGATGCAGATATTTTAAAATGTTTAATTACAGTTATATTCTTTGAAATGCAATTCTTTCCTCACATGTTTTCAGTAGCAAAGTGGACAAATGATTTCGAGACTTTTAGTAATACCACTTTCCTTCATGTTTCCTTGGTCCTTTTACAATGAATTACTCTAATTGCGACTCTATCTATGTCTGATAAAGTAACTTACAAGTATTTGAAAAGATTATGGTTCATCTTCAAATAAACCATATTTAAATTTGTTGTCTTTCACGTAATGGACATAAGGCCATTTTCATGGCCCCCGATGAAATTTAAAGAAAAATTAAAAATCCATTCCACCAATAATAAATAAAGTTGATTTTGAGTGTTTCTACAACATACCATATTAATGTTAATCCAAGCAGTAGGAAAGATCTACCAAAAAATCCTTTATTTGTTCTCTCAAGAACAGAAAATAAATTTTTTTTCCCCAAATCATAGCATGCTGGTATGGTACCTTATCAACACCATTCCATCATTATTATAATAATAATCACCAATTTGGGGGGCTGAGAAGTAAGGAAAAATGTATTATCACATATTTTGGACACACAGCTGATTTTTACACTTTTTCATAAGTTTTTAAATAAGCATATTCAGAGAACAGCAATTGTAAAAATGAACTAATTGATGCATTATAGGACTATATGGTTATTTAAAATAAGTCTTCTTATCATGCCAACATAACTATATAGAAAATTTTCCATCTCTACTTCTCATGAATAAAGCTATGTTTATGATTTATCTCTGAGGACATATTAATGATCATTGAGTTTTCTAAATAGAAAAATTAATATAATATCAATTGCTGATATTAGGTTGTCCCACTTTGACCTATTTTACTTTTGTGAAACTATAATTAGAAAGAGGAAAAGGCAATAGAATGAAACTGTTATTTCAAGTTGCTGCAATATTCTATCTTTCTGGAAATGCATTTAGAGTAAAGATTGTGCATGGATGGGCTTCAGGAAGTTACAAAACTCCTTTACATGGCCTTTTGGATCTGTGTACAATTTCCAGCATTACCCAGAATAAATACCAGGAGACTGGTGTGGTTTATACAAGAGTTTATAGAGAAAAAAGAATCCACCCACCAGCTCCCATGCTGAGGATTACAACCAGGTTCCTGCTGCCAAGTTCTGTGTTTAGGTAAAGCATGAGAAAATCTGCCATTTTTTTTTTTAAGTCACAAAAGGGTTTCTATAGTAAGGAGTGGTAAGAAGCTGACAGCTTTTTATGCGTAGAAGGCAGCTGTTCCTTTTCAGGTAATATTATTAATAAACCCTAAGGTAATGTTTGCTCTGAAATATGTCTAATTGAAATAATTTACTCTGACCCTTGGAGAATTATGAAACTGTTTTCATCATGTTCACACACAGCAAAATAATTATGAGATGCCATATGGAAAAGCCATCATGTGGTAGATGACTTTCCGAATCTATATATTGAAATGTTTCCCACAGATAAATCATATAGCTAATTTACAAAGTAGAGGTGAATAGTCCCTTTTCCACGTGGAGGCTTGATGTGAAATGTTTGCAGTTCCAGAATATTAACAGGGTGTTGACATCAGTAATTGCTGCAGTTATGAGCCATTTTTCACAAATTATTATGAGCCCTATACTTAGTCATAAAGGAAGAAGAAAAGTATGCATGCAACTTTATGCATAGTGTACAAAATATCTAGGTACTATCAATATTAGAAAACAGAGAAGGCACATTGGTGACTGACTGAGGTACATTTTGCCTTTAGTACAAAGTCTGTCTGGAAAGTTCCAGCACTTTCCACTGAGATAGCAAATTTGGCAAGATGAAATTGAGAGTGGTATGTAAGGACTTTCGGGAAAACTTGTCAGCTTTCACAGGGAAAGGTCCAAGTGTTTATGGGAAGTATGAAGTGGTGTTGGGTGACTCTCAAAGGGATCTGCAGGGTCATTAGGGACAGGGATTTGAAAGCTTTTTGATTGAAGTTCTTCTGAACTTATCAAAATGGTTAAAAGTCTTGCTGTGATTCTCGTGGGAGCACAATTTCTTGTGAAATTTGTGCTATGGTACTTTCCTGCTAGGCTGAGAAAATCTTAGTAGGTCAATCTTTCTCACAATATTTAAATTTTTGGGAGCATGCCCCTGCTAAACCCAGAAAATGTGCTTATGAACTCTGGGACTGAAATTTCAGATTTCTCTAGTTTTGATTATGTTATTCAAATTGTTCAACTTCCTTACCATATTTGCCTTACTATAAAAGGTAGAGTTAAGGGGCAGAGTATGGTGTGTGAGTGTGTGTGTGTGTGTGTGTGTGTGTGTGTGTGTGTGTGTGTGTGTGTAGTTGGGGGGTTGGGAGTGTATGGGGGGCAAGATTAACAAACAAAATGGAAGTTTAATTCTCTCTTCCACAAGCTTCTTGAGTCTCTAAGCTTCTGTTTAATTAAAGAAGGAAAAGAAAGTACAGTATATAAATTTACTTTTCTAACTCTGTGATCGCTATACAATTAATCGATCTGCTTTCCCCACCTCTCCGAGAGCAGTATCAAAGCCCTCTTTGACCCTCTGTTTGGTCACACTTAGCAACATCCTTACTCCCAATGCCCCAGACTAGATTCAGAGCACTTGATCACAGTGGCAACAAATGAGCATTCTCTTTTACAATGGCTCTTTTGAGGCAGAAGCTGGGAGATGAATTGTCAGTCTGGCCAGCCAGTGTCATCCTCACAATTAGCTAATAATTGGCACATTAAGACCCGAGTTCCAATCCCCTTGGGTCTTTGCAAGAGCCTCCCATTTGTTTACAGCTTCATCTTCAATTCTCATGATTCAATTATCCTTAAACTTTCAAAGAAAAACAAATAAGAAAGCTTACATAAGTTCCTATGATCAACAAATATTTGCAAGGTTTTAAAGTAAGGCTTGCAGAAATCTTTGCACTTTTTTTAAATCATAGTTTTAGCTTCAAAAGTAAAACATGGTATCAAAAAATACTGAAACGCACAACTGGAATCCTGACAAAACTATGAAACTGCTGCTGCTTTCTAATATATTCAGGTCAGATCCTGTACTTCCCATTTTTAAACAACTGCCAAGCATTTGTTTTTATATCTACCAGACATCTGTGTGTTTTGAGCACTATCCCTAACTATTGACCGTCCTAAAATAAAGGTAACATTTCTTTCTGTGATTTATAGTCTCTCATTATTATAGTTCTGCCTCTGAATGCAAGAAGTAGAGATTGATTGCACACTCGTGTCTTCTCCCCAAACCATGTAATAGAGGAGAGGTAGAATGTCTTGGCTAGTCGTGCATTCCCTTTGTGAAGCAGCTGTTTTTGTTGGTGTAGTGCTTGCAGCTTGATTAAACTACACTGCGAAGGTCAGTGACCAAACTTTGCCTTTAACTGTTTCCCATAACATGTATTCCTCATTGGGAGTTTTTCTGAGCTCAGTTTTTTTCCAGCAGTGTTCTCAAACAAAACCAAATAGAAAGAAAGGAAGAGAAGGAAATTCTTTTCGGTAAGTGAAAAATTCCTGCTTTTCCCCCTTATTTTGCATGTAAGCAATGATAGTATTTATATTTCTATTCACTGGACCAAGAACAGTTGGCTACATGAGACGATCTTTTTCATAAGTGTGTTATATTCTTTGACCTTTCTGGAGAAGGGAATCTTTACTCTCATAAAACCTTTGAAGGTCAATTTTCCCATCCCCACTCATTTCTACTAATCTTATTTTTTTCCATTTATTAAGGGAAACATAAAAATGCATTTTGTAATATACATTTTCTTCCCAAAAAAGAAGATAATTTTTAATTATTTATTTTATTGAATCACCATGTGGAAAGTTACAAAGTTCTCAGGCTTATGTCTCAGTTATACAATGCTCAAACACCCGTCCCTTCACCTGTGCCCATATTCCACCACCAAAACCCGCAGTATAGCTCCCACCCCCCAACCCCCTACCCCCGCCTGCGTAGCTGATAAATTTCACTTCATTTTTCTTTACCTTGGTCACATTCCATATTTCAACACAAAACTCACTATTGTAGTTGGAGTTTGCCCCCCAAAAAACAGACCTACTGACAAGGAAGCATTTGATAATTAGTTTTCCATTGCTGAGAATGACGAGATATGAAGTCTCTATTGTGGCCACTATTGTGGCCACGCGGTTTAGGATTTCTGTACTTTAGTATTTTAGTAATTAAGTCCAGGGAGATTTATGTTAGAAATAGCATCATTTCCCTTCCTGGGCAGCATGGGCAATGGCTTAGTTCACAGTCTAGAGACATGGCTGCAAGCAGTTGCTGGGACCAAAAGTAGTCTAGCTGGCCTCCGGATCATGGTCTATCAGCAGCAGAGCAGCCTCACAAAAGTGCAGCCACTCGGTAGAATCTTGGTGGAGCTCGCACCAGTATTGCTCCCGAGACTCAGGAGATAAAAAATTTTCATCACAAGTTGTTTTCCTTTCTTTCATTCTTCTTATTTTTTTTCTTTCTGAGAGGGAATGGATATTACTTTTCTATCTTTTTTTTTTTGTGAATGAAATTTTTATATTTTTGATCCACTCATTGAGTGGAACTGCACTGTAATACCAATTTATGGCCAGATGCTACCATTCCTTCTTATGACCCATCCTTCAACATGTCTGAGATTTCCTTCCTCAGTCAACAAGTCATAGCATATCTTTTGCATGTTAGGATTAGGAATTTCTGGGATACTTTCTGTGACATGTCAGATGGTTGCTAATTTCAGGGCCTGAAGTTGTCTGAATAAAATACCTTTTCTGAATGCTTCAGTGGTTATGCTTTTTATTGAATGATTAGAGTCCGTTTTTTGAATCTGAATCTTGTAATTGACTAGTTATGATATAGCTTTATTTTTAAGTAGGGACAATTGTTACCTTCAACACACAAAGATTACATAATAAATTACACAAATTTAAAATGTGTTGATTAACTAAGATGTGCATTGATTGAGTACCGGAGATTTCATCTTTTGTCATTTTTCTTTCCCCTTAGTTTAAATTTTATTACAATAATTTTACAGTGTTTCTACCATGGCTGACACATTCAATTTGAGGAAGAGAATTTCTTGTTAATTTCATAAATAATGGGAACAACTTAAGCTGATTCTTTTGATATGTGCCCCAATTTTCTCCACCAGCTGCTCCCAGAAATCTGATCTGGAATGTGGCTTCATGTTGAACACAGGTCTTAACTGAAGGCTCCAAGGAACACCTGCATTTGTCAGAATTTCTAGTACTTATCACATGAATAAAACACCAAGCATAAATGGAATTATGGAAGGATATTTGATCTTTTCTGAGGGCAAGGATACCAGGGTCTGCTACTGAGAACCCCTTCAAATTATCCCAGAGTTCAGTTCAGGGCAATAGATAGACATAGCTGGGAGAAGTATTGGATATTTTGATGTCTATTCTCTAGAACCTTTTTAATATATGCACACATAGTGCTTGTTTCTGTTCAAAATATAGTGCGATTTTTAAAATTATCAATCCATTTTGGATGTTTTTTTTTCCCGAGGCTTACAAACTTTTTTTCAAATAATATACTTTATACTAGTGCATCATATACTACCACATATAGATCTCCCAAAATTTAACAAATTGCATATTTCTTGTGATCTTTCCAGATCTTTATTATGTTAAATAAACTTTTAGTAAAGGCCTGCATTTAAACTTTACACAAATTTCAGAATATTTCTTCGGTTAGAATTCATAGTGAAGGGGGCTGGAGAGATAGCACAGCGGGTAAGGCGTTTGCCTTGCACGCTGCTGACCCGGGTTCGATTCCCAGCATCCCATATGGTCCCCTGAGCACCGCCAGGAGTGATTCCTGAGTGAAGAGCCAGGAGTAACCCCTGAGCATCCCCGGGTGTGACCCAAAAAGCAAAAAAAAAAAAAAAAGAATTCATAGTGAATTACTGGTTCAAAATCATGACAATTTTTATTTTCTGACTTATATCTCCAAGTTGCACTTGAAGATTATCTTGAGAAATGGCATGAAAGTTCAAGGTCATATTCTGAGAAGCAAGTGTTTATAGAAAATATAATAGGTAAAAAATTCCTAATGTTCTCATCCCAACAGTTCTATAGTTACTTGCGGAAGGAAGGAAGGAAGGAAGGAAGGAAGGAAGGAAGGAAGGAAGGAAGGAAGGAAGGAAGGAAGGAAGGAAGGAAGGAAGGAAGGAAGGAAGGAAGGAAGGAAGGAAGGAAGGAAGGAAGGAAGGAAGGAAGGAAGGAAAAGAAAAGAAGAGAAAAGAAGAGAAAGCAAATAGAAAAGACTCTGGGAGAAGATTACAGGCAACTCCAAATTGTTTTGCCCAGGAATTCTCTGAATATATCAAAGTTAATCTGGGTATTGTCACAGGAAAAGCCTTGAAGTTTTGAAGGTCCTTTCATATTCTTATCAGGACCTTTGGATTTTCCTGTAGCTTATCCTTTCCTGAGGGTTCCACCCTTCTCTGGATGGTCCCTATCAGTGGTGGCTCAGTGTTTTGATCTCCAAAGATCTCAGAATTTGCATCACAAAGGGAAGGGGTTCTTATGCCTAGTGCCTTTGGGCCACTACAGAGCTGGGCAGTTTCTTCTTAAATTTCATTATTTTCCAAAATTCATTATCAGGGCCTTTTTTTGTTTCTTTTTGGGTCACACCTGGCAATGCACAGGAGTTTCTCCTGGCTCTGCACTCAGGAATTATTCCTGATAGTGCTCAGGGGACCATATGAGATGCTGGGGATCCAACCCTGGTTGACCTTGTGCAAGGCAAATGCCCTACCCGCTGTGCTATCGCTCCAGCCTCTATCAGGGCCTTTTTCAATCTGTCTGCACCACCACTGCCTAGACATTCACCCCTTGAAGTATTGAAGCAGTACTTGAAGCAGTACTTGGTGAAAGTTCATCTACTATTTTTTTATGCTGACAAAAGGACACAGACTCTGCCTAAGAAAGGGCGATAATCTCATTCTAACTTAGTATTAATGGGGCCCAGGCAAGGGGTTATTGGATTTTAGAGTTTTTATGCTGAAGAGGAAATTTTTATCCTGGCCTAAGTAGAACAAGGTGCTCAAGGAAAAATGATTGTCAATGATTGTCATTGAAAATGGTTGAAAATGATTGTCAAAGCATAAGCTTTTGTTCCTTTCTTTTTCCATTCTGATGAGTTTACTGTATAAGAAATTAAATTTCTGCTTTTTTTTGGTAATCTGGGGAGACATATTCAAAGGACTATTGCACTATACCACTGTCATCCAATTGTTCATCGATTTGCTCTATCGGGCACCAGCAATGACTCCATTGTGAGACTTGTTACTGTTTTTTGGCCTATCGAATATGCCACGGGTAGCTTGCCAGGCTCTGCCGTGCAGGAGGGATAGTCTTGGTAGCTTGCTGGGCTCTCTGAGAGGGACAGAGGAATCAAACCTGGGTCAGCCACATGCAGTGCAAACTCCCTACCCGCTGTTCTATGGCTCTTATTATTTGTGAACACTCAGATACAGATTCAATATTCTATTGTTGACATAAAGCAATTACAGATGCAAAATCTTTTTTTTCTAAGCTAAATCTTGCATTATCCTTAAAATCCTTGTGGAAAATAACAATGTTATCTCTCTTCAATTGAAAAATATTATTTTCACTGGTAATCTTTGACGTATTTATAATAAAATTACATTTTAAATTAATTTTGACAGGACCAATTGTTGCAATTGCATCAACAACACATACTAGATATTATAATCTATGTCACCTTGACTTAAGAGTGACCCACGGAGGAAATTTGTAGGTTTAGCAAATACTTTCTAATCACACCCACAGACCTTAAAACTAATCCTGATTCTTGGTGGTCTTCTACCCATCCAAAGCTCTTGGGTACCATAAAAAATAATAGTTTCTCTTCTAAACGGCTATAAAAATATGACCTGTGAAACGCAGGGGAAAATCTTTCTAAGGTTGGGACTTCTATAGAGATTCAATATTATATATTTTGAAATACAGCAAGATGTGGAAATGGTTTAATTTCTGAAACTTTTGTTTAGAATTACAGGTAGAAAAATTAGATCTCAAAAATCAAGTAAAATTAAAAACATAATTTAACACATAAAAATTTAACACACAAAAATTCTATGTAAGATGAGTGTAGGGTGAAAACGTAAGTTTGTACTTAAAATTTAATAGCAATAATGAGCTCTATAATACGAACTTTTTAGCAGTCCAGTTAGTTCCTAGAAAGATTGCAGTATTGTTAACTTATTCACACATTTAATAAATATGACAGGTGCACCATTTAGTGTTGATTATTAGACATTAATGCTGGTAAGTGGTGTTAATAGCAAGGTATTAATTTTTTCCTCTCCTCTTTTGGTTATTTAATTTAGTTTTATTTTCTCACTTAAATAAAAATCTACCTTTTTTTCAAAAGTATTTACAAAAGGATCAGTTAAGATAGTACAGGGATGAGGAGTTTACCATGCGTGTAGGCAACCCCATTCAATCTCTAGCACTATATATTGTTCCCCCCACTACCATCAAAAGTGAATCCCGAGCACAGAGCCAGGAGTAAGCCCTGAGTACTGCTGCTTGAGGCCACCACAAACAAATAAAAAGGACTTATGAGAAACATTTCTATTTTTATATAAAATGTGTTAATAACAAAATCATTAACACATTGCTACTGTCCTATCAGTGTTGCTTCCTATTTTTTTCACTCCTTTGTCTGAGAATAATTGTCACTCTCACTCTCCTGTCTCCAAAGTTATTGTCCATATTTTAAGAATGTCATACTTCAAGTGTGTTCAATCTGAAAGTGATATGGAATTTATAATCATTAGAGATACTTATTTTGGGCTTCAGTCACAGTGATAGACATAGCACTGTATCATCGTCGTCCTGTTGTTCATGGATTTGCTCAAGCAGGCACCAGTAACATCTCCATTGTGAGACTTGTTACTGTTTTTGGCATATCGAATACACCACAGGTAGCTTGCCAGGCTCTGCCGTGTGGGGGGGATACTCTTGGTAGCTTGCCGGGCTCTCCGAGAGGGACAAAGGAATCCAACCCAGGTCAGCCACATTAAAGGCAAATGCCCTACCCAATATTAACTAGTACATTCCAAATCATCAGCAAGTCAAACTATTTGAGTTCCAAAGTCTTTTTTAGTAGAAAATCCTAATATAGCTTCAAGGCTTTGTGTTTGATTATAGAGGAACAGAAAGCAGTATTAACAGGTATCTACCTTTAAATGATATTGTTTTCTCAGCAATCTTCATAGTAGTCTTTTGTATTATTAGTTATCTTTGTTTTATATTTGTTGTTGCAGTTATTTTTATGTCTTGGGCCCCCAAGTGGCAGTATTCAGTGTTTACTCCTGGCTCTACTCTCAGGGCTTCACTTTTGATGGGATTTGAGAAATTATATGGGGTGCCAGAGATCTAACCAGGGTCTACCTTGGGCAAGGCAAATACCCTATCTGTTGTACTATGACTCTGTCCCAGTTTTCTCTACTTTAAATGTGAGTAATAGGTATAGCATGGGTGTCTAAGAAATGGTATAGTGAGTAATGTACTTCCTTGCATGTAGTGATGTGGATTCAGTTGCCAGCAACCCAGGAGTTATTTCTGAACACAGAACCAGAATAAACCCTGGGTACCACTGGCTGTGGCCCCCAAACCAAAACAAAACAAAATAAAAGGAATGAAACTAAAAGATGAAATAGGGAGTTACATTTTGGTTAACCTTCATTTATTCAAACAAGAAATACGTATCACAAGCTTCCTTGATGTAAAGGAAGTTCTTAGAAATTATAGAAGTATCATGGTAGTGGGAGAAGTTCCAAAGTTGCTTCCAGTTTCATTGTTGTATGACTAAAAATCTTTACTTTCTTTGTGTTTTGTGATTTAGAATACAAATTTAGAAAGTCAAATTTTCCTTCAAGATTGAATTTTATCTAAAATGGATAAATAAGAGTAAATACACTGATAGTATCTACTCAGACATTGTCATCAATAGTGACATGGTATTGACGAAGTATGGTTCAATATGAGAATATTCAGAGTCAGGAATATGTATTGCGAACAAAGGCAAGTGTTCAGCTAGTCATGTCCGGCATACCATAGCCAAAAGTGCATTTTCATGAAATAACATCATTTAAATTTCCATGTTCCTGGCATAGACTTAATTAACTCTTTCTTTCCACTTGCAAAAGCAAGAACTTTATATTCATTCTATTTACAAATGTATTCTAAATTAAATTTTTCTTAATATACCCTTTGTATATAATTCCAGTTGGAGCCCGCCAAACTACCCAGAGTATCCTGCCCGCACAGCAGAGCCTGGCAAGCTACCCATGGCTTATTCCAGCTGCCAAAAACAGTAACAAGTTTCACAATGGAGATGTTACTGGTGCCCGCTGGAGCAAATTGATGAGCAATGGAATGACAGTGACAGTGACAGAAAATTACTTGCTAATTACTTGTCAAAACCCAAGTCCTCTATGCCACTCCTTTCAATGATCGTATTTCTTTGTGGCAGTCACTGGCTTTAGTTGAACTTTAGGGCTCAACTCCATGGCCAATGCTAGGGCCTGTTTGATTTGATTTTTTTTTTTATGCCATAATTTGTGGTTAAATATTTTGGACATCATTTTAAATAAATTAAATATCAAAATGTGTTTCAAAATTCCCATAATGTTTGAGAAAAAGTTATAAAGTGATTCATACTCTTTTTTAGGTTCTACTTTCCTTGGCTTAAAAATATGAATAGAACTTGAATCCATTGGGATACCCAGAGTTTTCTAAGTAGTTAGACCACCCTCAGTCAAGAATAGACCCAAATAATTATTTGATTCATTAAAGTAGATACACTACCAGCTTTGTTCTCAGGATCTTAGAGAAAAGGGAGAAGGAAGTAGATTGAGAAAATTGCTCGTACTTTCTCCTCTTTTCCTGAATTAGGATATGTTTTAGGAAATATTTGTTCTGCTTTATTGAGTCCCAATCATGTCCCTAAGCTTATGTGTTAAGTCATATACCACTAAATAGCAATCATTTTAAATTTAAACATTATTAATATTTGGACTTTAGATGATTCCCAACTTGAATCAGTTATGAATCCTTGGTTCATGATACATTAAAATTATTGATCACCTGAACTCACAACTACAGAGGTTATCATGTTATCACTAACTATGATGGCCTCACGTCCTGGCTTTGCCTGTGACAGTCACTATTTACACAATCATGCCAGGTTACTTTCAAAGTTGTCCTGATGACCATGATGTATTGCATTGTAACTTTCTTATATTCCTTTCTGATCCTAACCTCAGTATCGCCTTAGAAGAAAACACAATTATCAATATTGTGTTTACAATTGTTTGGTATTTATTTGCTTTTTTATTTTGTTATGTGTGCACCTACATATTGTTCCTCATTTCAAAACTTTTTTTTAAAAGGGTGTTGAAACAATTTTACTCTCATGGAATCCTTTTTCTCCTTTTTCTCAGCCAACATTATGTTTCTAAGATTTTTTTTGTTTGTTTTTTGTTTTGGTCCATACCTAGCAGTGTTCAGGGTTTACTCCTGCTTCTGTGCTCACTCTTTGGGAACGTGGGGACTGTATGGAATGTCACCTTACCCACTGCACTATTGTTCTGGCCCCCATTTGTAAGATCTATTCACATTACTTTGCCGAAAGGTATTGACTCGAAGATCTGAGAGCATGAATCTACCACAGGAGAGGCTCTGAGTTTGATACCTGGAACCAACAGTTTTGATACTGTTTCTCTATGTGGCCCTGTTGGTGTCCTGCACTGTGGGTCCACGAATGGTGTAGCTCTGGCCCTGAGCACTGAGGTATCTGGCCTGAGCTTCTCATTGTGTATCTCTGAGAGTCATCTCTGAAGCCCTTGAACAGCACCGAATGCAGTGTCACAATAAAATGAATAAATCAATGTTATTTGCTACATTATATTTCATGATAAGAACATATCATAATGTATTATTTCCAGGCGATATTCAACTGAGCTGTTTTAAATTTTAAGATATCACACATAGAATTTTTTTCTATTAACAAGGAAATGGCTATGTACATTTTGCCCTTTATGTGTGACATATTTTGAAGTCCCTTGATTATCAGAAAACTTCACAAAGATTTGTTAGTATTTTCCCAGAGTAACTCATGTATCAATAGCAACTGGGAGAATAATGACATATGAAGTTAGACTTTCAGGGCAAAGGAAACAGAGTCCTAATCACAAACTTCTCTGGAGACATCCAAAGCAACAGGCATGTTAAATGGTGATTGAGCGCTGTTTGGTACTTGACAGCTTTTTGGAAGGTCCTGTCAATTGACTGGGCCTCCTTCTTGACTCCTCCTTAAATGTCTTCACAGGTCACTGCTTTCACTCTTTCCTTTCATCCTTGCTCCATTCCATGCTTCCTTATATCTAGCGTAGATTTTCCTAGTCTCTATTTTTCGTCCTTTAAGTTTGCATCATTAGAACCTGGATTTTTTACCTTGGATTACTACAATATTTTTCTCTCTTTTGATCTGACTTTTACATTTGTTTTTTCTAATCTATTACCCACCGTAAAAAACAAATCTTTTTATGCACGGCTTTTGCTCAACACTCTTATATGGTCTCACATTTTATTCAGCATAAAAATTTAAAATCTTTACCATATTCAGAAGGATCCTATAGTGCCTCTGCTAAATTTTCCACAATTTCCTTCCAATCCTTCTTCTCCCTGATGGCATTTCAATTCTTCAAAAGCTTATACTTGTTTTTTTCTAAGATAAATTTATTTCCTCTTCCACTGAAAATTGCTACTTACCCTGTAGGTTTAAATAAATGTGAGTTGCTCAGAAAATTTTGCCTATCCCTTTACTCCATCAACAGCTTCTTTGATAGGCTGTCTCCTGGTACATGATATTCCTTCTTGACTGACTCCTAGCTGGCTGTAATTTTAATCCTGCTACTGTGACTGTTGTTTTAACATTTCCTTCTCTACTGGAAATACAGCACTGTGCTGTTTATCTTTCATTTTTTGGGGGGTGGGGGCCACTCCTGGAAATGCTCAGAGATTACTCCTGGCGTTGCACTTAGGAATCACTCCTGGCGGTGCTCAGGGGACCATATGGGATACTGGGAATCAAACCCCGGTCCCTCATGTGCAAGGCACATGCCCTACCTGCTGTGCTATCGCTCCAGCACTACAGTAGGTGCTTGATAAAATTTACTGAATGAATATGTAAACTGGATACTTATTATCTTTTGTTGAACACAATAATCATTTTGAGAAAGAAAGATTACAACTGAATTCCAAGTAAATAAAAACTCCTAAACTACTAAACCTCAAAACAATAAGTGGAAAGAGCAAGACGATCTGTAGTCAAGTGCAAAAATATGTGGTAGAGCGTGAAATTGCATGGAAGACATAATTCAGGGCTCCCAAGTCGGGGCAGAACAGCTTTGGAGTGGGTAGAAGGACTCCGTGGACATAGGATCTGGTCATTTCAAACTTCAGATACGTCTATGCTCCCTTACACAAGAATGAATGATAACAATTACTGATTTTTGTCAGCAGATCTTTTGCTGTTGTAAAAAGACTCATAAATATGTTATTATTTAAAATTCCTTGTTTCATCTCGACATAGTCATATGTTTCTTTGCTTTTCGTACCACCCATTTGAGTGACATCAAGCAATGCTGAGTTTGCTCTAGAGAGACTGTCCCAAATCAGAGCCTTCAGAAGGAATGGCGCTCACGGCACCAAAGTGACACCCCCACCCACCCCCAGCAGCAGATGAAGTATTTCAAAGGGGACATCTGCCACCACCACTAAGATTTTATGGAGTACCCACACATGAGACTCACTAAAGTGGGCATGACAGCTGAAAAATATTAAAGTGTGTGTGTGTTTTTAAAAACAACTTATGGTTAGGAATTAAGAAATGGCTTTTAAATAAGAACAGAGTTTTTTTTTTTCTGCAAGCATGTACTTTTTTTTTTTCTTTTTGCCTTTTGCTTTTTTTGAAGACCCCACACTTGCAAAATCTTTTAGGTCATATGTTTGCTTTACGAAACATTTGGCAAGTAATAGGTGTCATGGGAATTTATCCCCTCCATCTGGAATCAGCAGATCTTCCTTGTTTCACTGTACCTGCCTCACCACCAGTCCCCATGGCTCACAAATGTTTTTGTTTTCTTGCTGTAATAAAATTTGGATGCAATAATTAAACAGGGAGGTCTAACTGAAGTGAGTTCTTTTTTTTTTCAATTTTAAGGCAAATATTGGGTAAGGATGTCAGTGTGTATGTGCCAATTGATGTCTACAGAAACTGAAATAGAATTGACTTACTTTTTCTTGATCTAGCATATCCTTTCACAAAACAGGACCCAGAAAATGTGCATTATTTCTGATCCAGTGCGGTGTCTTCACCCCTTCCAGCTAACCCCAGTGGAAAGCTCTTTCAAGGCATTTAACTTTGTTTAGATAATGACAAGTTATGGGTCATGTTGCCCTAACTTTTTGTGTTTCTATTAAAAATTGAGCAAATATTGGATCTGGAAAACCGAATAGGTTATCTAATCCATTCATCGTCAGCAGGAAGATTTTTTCTTTACTTTTCCCAGTTTGTTGTCTCCAAATGATTATGGTTACATGACTCTACAAAGAACAGATTTAGAATTCTATTTTTTCTAATGATTTTATTTTATTGTGTTTTATTTTATTTTAAAGGGTAGGTCATGTAGAAAATCAAGCTTATAATCTCACAAATACAGTGTCCCTTGTTTGATATTTGGATCTTTCTTCTTTCATTTTGGCAAGAAATACTGTGGGAATAAGTACTTCTGCCAAGTATTGGCTATTTAAATATTTCATTACCTCACGAAATAAAAAGGAAGACAGAAAAAAATAACTTTTCTAAGACAATTGGACAAAGACAAATTCCTGATTTATCAGAAAAACAAAACAAAACAAAACATGTTTCTGCCTTTTCTTAAGAACAACAAGAATTTTTTAAATCCCTTAAAAATTTTGGCAATAATTATGCTATTAAATACTATTAAATTGAATGTTGACAACTGAAAACATAGTTTTCTAAGTAGGAAACATTTTGGTATTATGAAAGGACTTTATTCCAATAAATGCCAAAACAAGACTAAACACACAATAACAACCAAAAAATATAATAAAGTCCCAATCTAAATATCCTTTTGGGAGTAAGAAAACAAAACATAGTAGAGACGCATAGGCAAAAGCTTCTCATCTATCCTAATTCTTTCTGCTGTTTTCTTGTTACACATATATTTCTAATTAAGAAAAAATTGATGAGACAACAGTCACAATACCTATCTGTTTTCAGGTTTGCAAAGGAAATGTTATGAGGACAACCAGAGATTCCATATAGAAATGAACAATTTTGTATGTGTTCAGTTTGTTTGCTTATTTAACATCTGCAAAGTAGTCTTTTACTTTTCATGAAAAGCCCTAAGCAAATATTGTTTTTCTATAACTTTTATAGAATCTAAATATGTTTAATTTTACTATTAAAATTATAGATTGACTTATTTCGTGAAAACAAATTATCTTTGGTAAAGTTCACTTCTCATTTATTTATTTCACCCATCAAATTATAAATGTGACATGATAATTTTTGACAAACTTGCAAAACATGGCTTTAAGAAAAGGAAATAGAAATTAGAATAAAACGCATCTGTGTCTTACAAAAGGATTCTTTTTAAGACAATGCCAAAATGGGGTCTTTGACTTAAGATAGCTTCTTTTGGAACCAGCTCAAGGATCTTCATTATTGATAGATTCAGAATGCCTTTGCTTCCAATCCATTTCAGCCATCTGACAACCCAAAGCACAGGCTAAAGGGAAGCATATTGTTGAGTTCCAGTATATTATTATTTAATTATATTTTAATTTCCTAATAGCAGATAAAATCCCCGTTATGCCAGCCTGTGTAGGTCCAGGTTTGAACCACATTTTTTATATTGAAATAAAGTGAATCCTACCATGTCAATCCAAAACTACTTGTTTCTAAAAGATAAAGAATTAATTAGAAGCTGGAGCTAGATAGGATTTTAGGACAGAATTTTCATTCTCAGGTTAGACATAATTTGAATCCTAGTAGCTGTACATTGTTTCAGTGCCAAATGTAAGATCTAGTTTAATAGATTAAAAAAATCTGATATATATTTTATCTAAAGCTAACCTTTCAATATCACTTTTTCTAATCTTATACAATATGATGGAGAAAAGTATAGATCCAACAGTTTTGCAAATGATAACAGGTTTTCATCTTTAATAACTAGTTTGATATTCAGTTTCTGACATCTAGGTTTTGTAAAGTTCTCAACAATTCTATATTCTAGAGCCAAGTAGACACTTTTATTCATGTTGTGCCTTTTAATTGTTAGATGGCATAGAACTTCAAATTACAAAAAGAATATGTAATTTTGCATTTAACTAACAAGATGCTTTAATGGAATTTTTCTTTGTCTTAAGTGTCTCTGAAAATAGCCTAATCTCTGGTATGACTATAACATTGTTCCAGACAATGTCTCAGAATTTCTGAGATATTCCCCTTATGTAAATTTTATGATTTCAAAATTTATTTTACTGGAGGGGGCACACCTGGCAGTGCTCTAGTGCTATTTCTGACTCTATGATCAGAAGTGACCCTGGCACTGCATGGGGAATAGAAAGTGAGCCAAGAATAACAAAACAAACAACTTATCCCCTATGCTATTTATCCAATTACTGTAAATATGCTTTTAGTAGTTACTATATGATTTCTTTTAATTGAATTGTTTGGCTTTGTGAAAGATACACACAAACACACACACAATTGATATTATCAAATTCACAGAAATTTTTTAAGTTTTATTTCCCTGACTGATAACATTAATATATGAGATGGGCAGAGGTTGATGTAGTTTTTGAGCCTTGAAATATATGTGATTAGGGACACCCTCCTGAGAAAGATACGTGAAAAATTATAAATATAAAATTATGTACAGGTTATTGTAAGGGAGCCTTGCTAGTGAGATACATTGACAGTACTTCATGAGTTTCTTGGAAATAGTTTGATAAATATAGCAAAACAGATCGAGACCTCTCTGTGAATCTTTAGACCTCTCGTAATCTCTTCGTCCTTATCTGCTCTTAATTCCCAAGAGAAATATTAATGTTGACAGTGAAATGCATTATAATCTAATGTCTTCATGTTTTAGTCTCTCTTCATCTCTCTATCTATATATCTTTCTTTTTGAAGAGTTTTATTGTCCTTTATCTTTTATTTGTCCCACAATTTTCTTATTCAATGACATATCTTGAGACCACACTAGATAAGTACTTATTAATTAATAAATTTTGTCTTTGCCTTGTTTCTCTTGAAATATTTTTCACAGAACTCATTATTCCTGTTCAGATGTTGAAGACCAAGACTTAACTATAGTGTTTATATCAAGTGTTTAAACCCAAAACGAGGCTGATGATGAAAAGAGCAAAGATATAGTCTCCCAAACATGAGGATAAATTGATGAGTGGAAGAGATAGAATTTTTTTTTTTTGCCATGGATTAGCAGCCAAGTTCTTGCTTTGGAAAAATGGACTGCCAAATAATATTTTGTTAGTGTTAAAAATATATTTTTACTTATAGAAAATCATCAGTCTCAGTTAAAAATTCTGAAACCTTTGGATTAAAAGAACCTTTGATTTAAGTCATTGTGCTTTATGATTTCCAATATTGTCAATGGTTGGATTCTGTGCAGGCAGCATTCCAACACCATGCATTCCACTGGTGTGTTCATTACCCTCCGCTACTGTCCGAATTCCCCCAATCTCCCCTTGCTTTAATAGCTCATCAATATAATTTATGGATTTAGCTACGACCTCAAAATATTTATCAATTTTGAATGGACTTTTATGAATGGTGTGAGATAGGGGTCTTTCTTTCTTTCTTTCTTTCTTTCTTTCTTTCTTTCTTTCTTTCTTTCTTTCTTTCTTTCTTTCTTTCTTTCTTTCTTTCTTTCTTTCTTTCTTTCTTTTCTTCCTTCCTTCTTTCCTTCCTTCTTTCCTTCCTTCCTTCCTTCCTTCCTTCCTTCCTTCCTTCCTTCCTTCCTTCCTTCCTTCCTTCCTTCCTTCCTTCCTTCCTTCCTTCCTTCCTTCCTTCCTTCCTTCCTTCCTTCCTTCCTTCCTTCCTTTTCATACATGTGACTGACCAGTTTTACTAGCATCATTTGCTGACGAGACTTTCCTTCCTCCATTTCATGCTCTTAGTTCTTTTTTCAAAGATTGACTGAATACCTCTGGATCAATCTCTGTACTCTCAATTCTATTGCATTGGTCTGTCATTACTCCAATACCATAGAGTCTTGATGACTATATTTTTACAGTGTAATTTGATGTTAGAGAAAGAAAACCTCCAATCTTTCTTCCTGTGATTGCTTTGACTATTTGAAGACTTCTGTCACCCCATATAAATTTCAGCAAAAACTATTCTGTCTTTAAAGAATGTTATATGTGCTTTTATAGAGACTGTATTGAATCTTCATAGTTTGTGTAGAATTATCATTTTGTCAATGTTAATTATTTCAATCCAAGCACGGGGTTGTGTTTCATTTCCTTGAGTCTTCCATTCCTTGTGTTTTTATTTCCCATAGAAATGATTTTTAGTTTTCTTTATAAAAATATTTCATTGGGGGGGCTGATTTCAATATGTTGCTTTTTTAAGATACAATTGCTAATGAAACATAATTTTTTTGTTTAAATATATTTTTCTTCTCTTTCATTGTTTACATATAGGAATGTTATGAATTTCTAACTGTTGATTTTTTAATCCTACTATGCTACTGTGTAGGATTATTATTTCTAAGATATATATATGTATATATATATATATATATATATATATATATATATATTTGCTTTTTTGGTTACACCCGGCAATGCGCAGGGGTCACTCCTAGCTCTGCACTCAGGAACTACCCCCAGCAGTCCTCAGGGGACCATATGGTATGTTGCGAATTGAATTCGGGTTGCCGCATGCAAGGCAAACGCCCCACCCACTGTGCTACTGGTCCAGCCTCCATCTAAGAGAATTTTGTAGGCTATTTAGAGTTCTGAGGGTCAGGTCACCTAAAAATTGTGAATACTTGATACACATATATACATATATGTATATATATAATCAATCAGGATGCACATATCCTTTACTTTTCTATTTCATATGGCAAGGATTTACAAAATCTATATTGAATAATTGTGGTAAAAGTGTACAGCATTATCTTATTTCTGACCCGAGGGGAAGGTTTTTATTTTTCTCCAGAGTATGTTAGTTGTTTATGGTACATGGCCTTAATTACGTTACAAAAATTTCTTTCTATCCCCGTTTTGTTGAGATGTTTCTCATGAATGGGTATACAATCTTGTCAAAAGCTTTCTATGTAGCTGCTGATATGATTATACAATTTTGTGCTGTAGTCTGTCTATTTAAAACATACTTATGATTTATTTTCTATTGTTAAGAACACATGAAGTTTAAAACATAGATGAACTAGTATCAGCCATGGTAAATAATTTGTAGATTTGTATCTTTTGTGAACAGCAAAATCAGGCTATCAGTTTACTCAGGTATTCTGGGTATGAAGAAAATTTATATCCTAGTTTGAAAGAATAAAGAATATTTATTTTCTGAACCATATCCCTGAACATATATTATCCCTGGTGCAAATATGAATAGAGAGATGGTTAGTTGTAGGACAGTAGTCTAGTACTATGAGCCTAGATTTCTAATAAAATATATTTCAACTCTGCTTTAAAGATCACTGTCAATGCATTTTTCTTTGTTGGTGATTGCTCTGACATCTTGTACTTTTAACTATAAACATTGTTTCTTAACTCCCTGGTGGTGTTTGGTTGCTTTAAATCCGTCCAGTGATGCTATGCTATAGAAGATGTTCTGATTCCCACATTAAACATGAGAGCAGCATCGCTGAGAGAATGCATTTCCTGTCACTTGGCCTTTGACATTGCAGTGTGCTCTATGACTGATTCTGGACAAGCTTTCCCCCCTCCTTTTAATTTTTAAAAGTAGTTTAAATCCCTGGGTAAAAAGGGCCAGTCTGGAATTTCATTTCTTTTCTTCTCTAGGGAACATCCATGCTTTAAATTGACATTAACACATGATAGATATTGGTTCCTCCTTGATACAGTCCTTCAGGAATTTTGGCTATATTAAGGTTTATTATTATTTCCAGCAGTTTCTAGTTCATCATTTAGCAAAATACAGTCATCCAGAACTTCCTGGCATATTGGTAGTCTTGTCTAGACCTTAACTTCCCAATAGCCAGCCCTGTCACTTGTATACATAATAGAGACAAGAACGGATGGAGTTGAATCCAAGAAGACAAACATTTCACGTTTGGTCCCTCACATGGTGTCTCTCATGCCCTTCCTTCCCTCAGACAAGTTTGCTAGGAGTCTAGGTATTACGGGATCCTAAATAGCCTCATCACATGAGATCAAGCAAATGTCGGAACTACACTATCCTTCGCTGGCTATTTTACATTTCAGCTTCTCTTCGTATGAAATGAGGAACTGAAAAATGAAAAAGAGTAAAAAAGGAATGAAGTAAAAAGAAAAAAAATGTTGAGTTTGGCGCAGAATACAAAGGAACAAAGAACAGAACTGAGGAAGAAAAAATTTGAAAGTAGGAATAAATACAAGGAGGCAATTAGGAAAAATGTATGGTCAATGATAAGCTGACCTTTTTTTTCTGATTTCTAAATGCAAGAGCACAAGTTTACTAAATTTCTTCAAATTTACATGAGAGAACTCAATGATATTTTAGAAGATGACTCTTTTTATTCTCCTGTTCATTGTATGGATTCACTATAGATTTTACATACATCTAGTTATTAAATTAATGCTTCATAGGCATAATGCTCAGTGATAACCTGATCTTGTCCTTGTTTTTTGATCTTCGTTTTATTTTGGAAGGTTTATAATCTCCAAGGTTTTAAAGCATAAGTAACTGAAGATTCATTAACATAAGCACTAATGAGTTTCTAAATAAAGGTTTGTATTGATATAGGCTTACACATATAAAAATTTAACCAAGTTCAGAAAATAAATCAACCAAGCATGGCAAGAAAGAACATATTAAGTCTCTGCAGATATAAAGACTTTTTTTTAATAAAGTAATTGAAAGCAGGTCATTTAAAGTCATATCAGTTTATTGTATCAGTTATAGTGGATAGAACAGTATGCTTCAGAGCTATTCCTTGCCTCGATGACTAAGTTGTCATTTTTAATTAGCTTTTGTTTCTCGTAAACTCTAATGGAGTTTTAAAAATGATAAAGATTACTTGATTACTAATAACAAGAATACTGTGCTCACATATTTTTAAAGAAAATTCCCGTACTGACCTAATTGTATATGACTGTATTTTATTTGGTTACTTTTATAATGCAGCACATATTTTTAAAACTAGAAATTGCATATTTACAAATAATATTAGTAGAATGAAATGTCTTACTTTTGGCAAGAGGATCAGTGCTAACATATTTTAAAATATAAACAAACATTTGTGATTCTACTTGGCTTTAAAATATTCCATATATCTATATTTTCTTAAAACTCAAAAATTTTCTAGACTAATGAGATATGGCAACCAAAAAATGTGCTCTCTATAAAATAATTTTTCTGATAACCCCAATAGGTAAGTTCATTGACCCAAGAAGTTTTTTCTTTCTAGCTTAACTGGCATCACATTGTGTCATCCACATTTTCTTATTATTATTGTTTACTATATACAACATTTGGGAGGACTGTTTAACATTGGGCTTTTCAATAGATTTTTTCCCTATATTACTAACTGGAGCTATAGCACTCCAGTGGTATAGTAGGGTGTTTGCCACTTTGCACGTGCCAACCCAGGTTCAATTCCTCCATCACTCTTGGAGAGCCCAGCAAGCTACTGAGAGTATCCCACCCGCACAGCAGAACAAGTACCGTGGCATATCCAATATGCCGAAAACAGTAACAATAAGTCTCACACAGGAGACTGTTGCCCGCTTGAGAAAATTGATGAACAATGGGAGGACAGTGCTACAGTGCATATAGCTAATTGGTATACCGATTATAGGTGATTAGATATGTCCCTACTCTAAGGTGCAGCCAGGTGAATTTAACATCTTAAATCTTCATAAATTTCCACCAGAAAATTCTCACAGTGATTTGCAAGTTGCATATTTTCTTCACATGAGCTGTTGGGAATAATTAAGCAAATAGGGCAAAAATCCCTATGCACAGGAAGTTTATGGTCTACCAGAACACAAATTCTAAAGTAGATGAATACACAAATTTAGTGAAAAATTAGAGGGCAATATTTACAACCAGGTCAGTGTAAAATAGGATGTGACGACAAGTATCTATAAATACAAGAATATTGTGGAGATGGCATCTATGAAGTTTCCATTAGAACATAGAGTTTCAGACATAAGGAAGTTGGCCATAAGGTTGCGGGGTGCAACACCTCAGATAATGACTGCCAACGGAAAACCCCCAAGATTGACTGTATCTGGAATCATTATTGAAAATCAAGGTCACCGTAATTGAGAATTATGTCCACAGAAATTTAGGTTCAGCAGTGGTTAACCTCTGGCTGACAGGTCAGTGCTGGTCCAAAAATATTCCCTGCCAGTTTATAAAAATGCCATTGCTGCCTAACATATGGTACTCTTAGTTCTCTTGGTGGCTTTTTTTTAATCAATATCCATATTGATATGCTTTCTACTTAAATACAATAGATTTTACATTTGCTTTGGTGGTCTATGAGTTATTTGTCCTATTTCCACCAATCTGCCAGGTCAAAAAATAGTTGATTATTACTGTGTTAAGGTGGCACAAATCCTAGGGAAATTTTTGATTCAGATTTTAATTTATATTCTACTGGGATAGAGAAAGGAGATTTATGTCATACATTAATTGTGGACCTAAACTTGGTATTCTCTAATTTGACTCCTAAATAACATTGACTTCAACTATTCTCACCCATTTCTGCCCAGATTATTTTCTTTATACTGGTTCTGAGTTTACAGATTCAACCAACTCTAAAAGTCAAGTGATTGAATCCCAGAATGTAGAACTAACAGATAAGAGAGGGTAGAAGACAAAAAACAGATGACTGGTTAAAGAAACATTGGTACATCTACACAATGGAATACTATGCAGCGGTTAGAAAAGATGAAGTCATGAAATTTGTATATAAGTGGATCTACATGGAAAGTATCATGTTAAGTGAAATGAGTCAGAAAGAGAAGGACAGACATAGAAAGATTGCACTCATCTGTGGAATATAAAACAACATAGTGAGATACTAACACCCAAGAGTTGTAGAGATAAGGATTAGGAGGTCTGCCCCACAGCTTGGAAACTGACCTCACATGCTAGGGGAAAAGGAAGCTCAGACAGAGAAGGGAACACCAAATAGAGGATGTCGGGAGGACCCATTCAGGTTGGAAGATGTGAGCTGAAAGTAGACTATAGACTGAACATGATAGCCACTCAATACCTATATTGCACACTACAACATCCAAAAGGAGAGAGAACAAAGGGGAATGCCCTGCCACAGAGGCAGGGTGGGGTGGTGGGGGATGGGGTGGGGGTGGTGAGACGGATACTGTGATCATTGGTGGAGGTGAATGGGAACTGGTGGAGGGATGAGCAAACGATCACTGTATGAGTAAAATGCAAACACAAAAGTTCATAAGTTTGTAACTGCACATCACAGTGATTCTCTAATAAAGAATTAAAAAAAGAGAGGGTAGACAAGAGAGGCATTCAGCATCCAAGAATATGAATATTGTGGGTATAGCTATATGTCCTAGAACCAATGCAGCTATAATAATAATAGGGAATAACTATAAATATTGAAGGAGTCAAACACCTTCCTTGGATTTTTGACTGTTATCATCAGTACCCTATTCCCCCAAATAGCTCAAAATTTAATAGCAAGCAGAAGAGGAAGGGTAAAACTTGAAGTTGAGAGATCTCTATGAAGCTTCTATAATAAATCCAGATTCAAAGAGAAATTTTATCATTTGCCTTTCATGTTTCTACAGTGAGCTGAGTTGAAAACTGTAGTTCTCTATTTTCAGAGAGAAAACTGTGGTCAGATATCGAGAAGTCAGAAGTGTCTCATCATGTAATGACATTTTTTACATTTTTACCTAACAGAAACAGCCTCAGAGAAAGTTTCTTATCAAACTCTGTGACATTTTAGTGAGTATGTGATTATACATGAAGCACCTTTGTATGTTCTTTCAAGCAACAAGTTAATATAAAACAGATGTATGGTGAGCCAGAATCTGCTCGGGGGAGTGTCCCGGGAAAGTAAAGATTTATTGATTTAGAAGGGGCACCTGCGATTCCTGCTGCTGTGCGCTGCTTCTGCTGTCGCTTTCACCTCAGCTGTTTAAGAACTGGCTCAGGTCCCCAAACTCTCTCTACTTAATTAAGTAGAAAAACTCTAGGTCAACAAGATCATCAAATCACCTCACAACAAAGCAGAGCTTCAGGGAATAGCATCTTCCTATTAGAATTTCCTAAACCCTACCCGGTGTTTAACATGATACGCTTGCTTTATAATGAGCTTGAAGCTATCATTCTAGTTATCTGTGAAAATAAAGATATGGTAAATTTAAGGATTGGGCAGGAATACTTAAACGTTTTTTTAGGAAATGTGATGCTCTGCTCTGATAAATCAAAGACCAGCATTGAGTTTAAGCAAGCTCATGTACATAACACATTTAAAAGACCACTTGAGAAAAATGGTTTTATTAAGCCAACAAATAGTCAATGAAAATGATGGTAATCCTATGATTTAAATAATTTATGAGAATGATCCAAAACCATACTCAAAGCACTTAACAAGGCTTAAATCATTTGCCTTTCTTCTGTTCCTTCTCCTCTTCCTCCTCCTCCTCCTCCTCCTTTACCTCCTTCTGCTTCTCCTCCTCCTTCTCCTCCTCCTCATCCTACTCTTCCTCTTCTTTCTCCACTTCCTCCTCCTCCCCCTCCTCCTCCTCTTCTTTCTCCTCCTCCCCATTTTTCTTTCCTTTCTCCCTTTCTCCCATTTTGACCCTCTCTTTCTTCTCATTTATTTGTCTGTTTATTTTATATTTTAGTATTTACTTTTTTTTAAGGTACTGTGATTTGCCAAGTTATTCATAGTTGATTTTTGGGTACATGATGTCCTATTTCTTTTTCTTATTGTTGCATTATATACTAAAGCATTGAGTAGAAATTTAATTTATATTTGATAAGATGTGCATACTTAAAATATTTCTTTCAAATAGAAACATTGGAAATAATTCTATCCCATCTTGGGCATTGATATTTTTCAGATATAAATTTTACCATAACATAGCTATATGCAGATGATTATATGAATTTTTACTTCAATAATTCCTTACTAACTCATGACTCATTTTTCATCACCACCAGGTATTTTTCATGAGTTTATTCAAATATATTCAAATACACATTATTTTACATTCAAGGTGGAGAAATATATAATTTGGATTGCTTCTGTTCTTGGTCAGATGAACTTATTAGTTTCTCTTTTTAATCAATAGCCCAAGAATATTTTGACAGTGCAAAGGAAATATTCATAGAGCTAAGCTGAGGAGAAGACATCTGCATTTAGTTGTAAATGGGAATTATAAAATGTACCTTCCCTTAGGAAAGGGAGATTTGCTTGCTCTGCATAGATGTCATCCCTTCCTTTGATCTGTCTTTGGGTCTGAGAAGAATGGTATGTCTCACTTCTCCATTTATTTTAGCAAAAATGGCTTGTACTATATGTTCTTTGATTTACATTTCTAATAAAAGAGAATTGTAACATATTTTTCCAGAAGTAGGATGGATAATATAAATCATGTTCTTAAAAAAATAATCACTGGTGGGCTGGAGATATAGTACAAAAGGTAAGACACTTTTGTTGCACGTGGCGGACCTCGGTTTGATCCCTTATCCTCATAATTTCTCCCAGCCCCTCCAGGAGTGATCCTGAGTGCCAGATCAGAAGTAAGCCCTGACCATCACCAGGTATTGTATAAAGAACAAAACAAAACATAGATTGATCTGAACAGGATGAATGGCTTAAGAAAAAATTAATACATTTAATACTTTTTCTTTTTGCTTCTCTTAATTCTTTTGAAAAAAATTAATTTTATTTGAAGAAACACAGATGTTTTCCAAATAGATTCTGCCTGCCAAACTTCTTCTTTAGAAAGTCTGTAAGTCAAAATTCCAAGGTTGTTTCCCACGTTGACTTATGTGGATCCCTAGTCATTCTTTGTTGCCTAGTCATGGCAACAAGGTGTCTCTCACTAAACGGTGTCTATAATGCTCTCAGTATCCTATAAAATTCTCAGAAAACCCAGAATTTCTTCAAAATCTTATGATATCAATTTTTTATTTGTTACTGATGCCCAAGCAAAGCCATAAATTAGATAATGAAAGAAATAATTTAGCCTGAATGCTAATTGACTCAAACACTGATTGTTATTATGTGTATGCATAAGTCTTCTTTAGTATATATTATACTTAAGTTGTCTTTTGTCTATGAAATTAAACATATATTTGTCACGGTTTGTCTAATTATGTTTTATAGATTTTCAATAGAGCAGTTTAGAAAATGAATGAACAGTGTATGCGGAGTGCTATTCCATGACTGAATGAATATCTATAATTTTCTTCTTGGTAAAATTTCCCAGGGACCCTTCTCTGAAGCAGTCATTTAAGTGATAGTGATCTTTGGATGAAGCTGTCGGATTAGATAATAAGGGTCTGACTCATAAACATGTCATTTAAATATGGGAACAAGTAACTGCAACCTACTGTCTCTAGCCAAAAACCTCTCATTTTTTATGGATTTTTCCACCCCCACACAAATGGCATACACCTCCAGATTTTAAACTGGCAGGTTTTCTTAGAAAAATGACCCATTCTATGATGAGAGTATCTAAATCCCACAAGGCGAAGGAGCAGCCTGTTATTAGTCTTCCTGGTGAGCACATGAAAAGGAGAAGGACGTGAGAACCAGACCCAACCTGTAATTTGGTAGCCAAACAACAGATCTGTGCTGTAACAGGAAAAATGAAAATATAGTTCTAGTTTGGTATTTTTGGATGGTCTCCCTCGGAGACGTGAAGCTTTGCTTGATTTTCTCACTTCCAGAGCAATACCCCTCTGTATCACTAGATCCGACCAAAAACTTGTGCACATGGGGAGTTTGCTGTGCATTTCAATTTCAAACACTGAGATTTATACGTAATGTTTCTTTGCTCTGTCATGTGTATGTTCTTCCCCTCCAAGGCACAGAATTTCTCCTTAGTACACAAAAGCATTGAACTGTTGTAAGTAATCTTCAAAAAAGTGAAGTTAAATAGTTTGATTTGAAGAAATTTACTTAGAGTAATGTTAGAGTGATAGAGACATACGGATTTAAGAGAGAACACAGTCTCCTTCAGAAGGGAAACCCAGAGTAGACGCCTGAGTGGACCAATATGATGAGTAAACAATGAGGGCACAACCTTTATTCTTCACCTATGAACAACTGATAAAAGGAAACGGAGGGCATAAATACCATCAAAAGTTTATTTCAGCAGACATTGATTCTAGATAAGCAGCACCAAACCAAAGGTGGCTAGGACTTGTGGGTTGTCAAAAACTAAGAGAGACTTTCTTTCCGTTTGTTTTGGGGCCATAGCCCATGGTACTCAGAGCCTCCTCCTGTTTCTGTGCCAAGAGATCACTCCTAGTGGGATTCAGGGAACTGCATGGGGTGCCAGGGATTGAACCAAGTTTCACCACATGTAGACAAGCACCCTATCCTCTGCAGAATTAATCCATGGAAGAGAGATTTTTATAGAGGGGGATGCAGAATTGAAAGAAATTATCAATTAGCAATCAAATGGCTGATAGCTTAAGCAATTGCCATATTGGAGAAAGATGTGTTGGCTGTTTGTGTTTGTTAGTAAAAATTGTTTTCTTGGATTTGAGTGCATTTTAACTAGTTTAGGTATGGTTTCTTTAAAGGCTTCAAAGACAGTAGAGCTACTTCAGGCTATCATGATGCTCATATTTAATTACTTTAACACAGGTAAATATTGGAATAATCATAACATCTCACACCCATGACTGTAACTTTCTTAATGAGATCTTCCTACTTATGTTAATAGACAATTAAATGGAGGTTGATATTAGAATTTAATACCATTGGTGTATGTTAACCCTTTTGATCAAAGCAATGCCATTTTTACAGCTATAATTGTAATTATGGAAACATATAGATACCTATATATGTATACATTCACGCATATCCAAGTCTGCATATGTATGTGTGTGCACATAAATCTGTATGTGAATCTATATGTGCTCTGATTTTGTATCTATACTTATTTATTTAATAAGCCCTTAAATAAATAAGTATTTAAGGGCTAGAGTGATAACACAGTTGGTCGGGCATTTGCCTTGCACAAGGCCGATCTGGGTTCGATTCCTCCATCCTTCTCAGAGGGCTCAGTAAGCTACCGATAGTATCCCACCCACATGGCAAAACGTGGCAGGCTACCCGTGGCATATTTGATATGCTAAAAACAGTAACAACAAGTCTCACAATGGAGACATTACTGGTGCCCACTCCAGCAAATCTATGAGCAAGGGGATGACAAGTGACAAGTGACTTATTTGTTTGTGGGAAGATAATTTGAATGACACCAGGCTATGCTCAGGATTTACTCCTGGCCCTGTCCATTGGCATCACTCCTGGTATTGCACAGGAACCTGATTCGGAGCTTGGGATGGAAGCAGGGTGTGGCACATGGAAGCTAGAGCAGTAACCCCGACATTATCTCTCTAGCTCTATACATGCATTTGCTCTATTAGGGAATATTCATACTTGTATTGATAATAATACAAAATGGGAAGATAGTGCTAGTGTTTTATGAATGTCATTTAAGACATTTTATTTTCTTGATCACAGATAAGTGAGGGAAAGGAAATGTGACAGAGTTACAAAAGAAATGAACTTTAATCCAGATGGAGTCCCTAAAGCACAAATAATTCCATGGAAATTCGGGAAATATGAAGATGAAAGGAGAAACTTGGTGTTTTGCCAGGAGTTTTCCTTTTTTTTTTTTTTAACTGTAGCAATAATCTGGAGTCAAAAATGTGAGTGGCCATATTCCAGATTAGCTGGTTTCTTTTCTTTTCCTTCCTTCCTTCCTTCCTTCCTTCCTTCCTTCCTTCCTTCCTTCCTTCCTTCCTTCCTTCCTTCCTTCCTTCCTTCCTTCCTTCCTTGTTTTGGGGCCATACCTTGTGGAGCTCCAAGATACCATATGTGATACTGGGAATTTTCCTAGGGTAAGGATTTACCCTGGGCCAGCTGCCTGCAAGGCAACCACCCTATCCACTATCCAGTATACTTTTATTAAAAAATACAAACAAACAAAAAAAAAAAAAAACATGCCCCAGGTTATCTGGAGCATCTAGGTTATACATGCTACTTACTTCTTTCCTTGGCATTTACTTCCACTTCTCTCATAATTCAATAATGTGTATATACTGGTAGAATTTTGGCACCCTAGCATATAAAGTTGCTTTCAGTATAAAATATAGTCGTATGAATAATAAGAAAAAATGGTTTGTGTTTTATGCATTTTTAGACAGTATCACATGATGCATATTAATTTGCTCGTAGGTGGGAAATCAGCTTCCTTATTCACAATTGGGACTAATAAAGGGGAGGGAGAGAAGAAGTATAAAAAGTTTGTGCTTTGAGATCATGGACAAGGATTTACATGAGTGCTAGAGCTGAGCTAGTGTCTTGTTAGTTGAGGCTGTCTCAAAAGACATTTGGAGAACAAGTAATTTCTCAGAGTATTGAAAAGCCCCCTGATGTAAGAGTAGACGTTATATTTCCTATGACTTTCAGTAACTTTTGACCCTGAGAGATGCTAATACATTTATGAGGTGTTTCAGAGCTTCTAATGGTGAGGAACGAATGTTGATAAGGTTGTGAGGCTTGTATTGACAAGTACCTGTTCACAGCAGAGAGGGTTCTTGCCGATATTGTCTTATGGATATTATGGCAGTGTCTTATGAGATCAAATTACTAGATCATCATGCTAGACATGTTATGGAATGACCCTGAAGAAATCATGACTAAATCGCAACTTCCTTTCAGAAAGACAGGGAGAAAATCTGAAAAATTGTTTGATGACTAAGAAATTTGTTCATATCTGAAGGCCAAATTTCATTCCAGTGACAGAAAATATAGCCCTCTCAGATGGATCCTCTTTCTTTATCTTCTGTCTCTGTTCATATCTCTTGATCCAAAACTGTTTGAGATAAGAAAGATGAGTTGAGGAGAAGAAAAAAACATGAAAGTTATTTCCTGGCATCTCACCCAGGAATGAGTGATGAATAGAGCCTGGAAATAACTTTAAAAGCAATTTTTTTTTGCTCATGTGAGGTCATAAGGTTGCTCTGTGCAACTCTCTGGGCACTAGAATGAATGAAAATGGCACTAAACACACCCAAGGTCTATCATTGATTTAAAGTGATTGATGGCTGGTCTTGTCTGATTGTGCTATATTGTCAAACCATCCATCATATCAAACAAACTCTGCACTCCATAGTCCAATATACAGTTATATGTGGTCAAAGAGTTTAAGATTTATTAATTTTTTTCCTGAAAGAAATTGGTGATGAATGTGGATGGAGTATATGGGCTGTGTGTATGTGGAACAACATCAACAGTTGCTCTAAAGTCAATGCCCACACCCATCCTATATTTTACTCATAATGTGTATAATAAGGAAAATAGTTTTATGTTTGTTTGGGGGACACACTTAGATTCAGGGTTTCTTACTGGCTCAGCACTCAGTGATCACTACTGTCTAGCTCTGGAGGGCCATATATGTTGGCAAAAATGAAACCAGTGTCTTTATAATGCATGTAAAGAAAATGCACTACCCACATATTGTTCTCAAAAAAAAAGAGAGAGAGAGACAGAAATCTTAATCCAGGCCCAAGCCTTAATCCTAACTCTAACTCTAAATTTAACCTGACTCAAACCCAATTTTAAATCCAAACACTTGCCATAATTTTATTCTCAGGACTTACATAATCAAAGCAAGTCATAACCCTAAGTGTAGTTTCACTCATAACTCTAAATCTAAATTTATTTCTGATTATAATCTCAGTTAAATTGGTGTCATTGGGCCAAAGTTATGGTAAGTGATTAGATTAGTAGTATGGTCCAGGTCAGGATAGATCATTGAGTTGGGTTAGAATTAGGAGTAGGGTTAAGATATTGAGAATAAAATTGAAAATAAACATTGAGAATAAAAGTTAGGGTGAGTGGAAATACTAACTTTTGAGCAATTGGTAACCTTGGATCAAAGATTTAATATGGCAAGCACTTTCCTTCTCTCTGTCTGTCTCTCTGTCTCTGTCTCTGTCTCTCTCCCTCTCCCTCTCTTACCTCCTTCTCCCCCTCTCTCTCTTTCCCTCTGGGCATTATGATTTGCAATACAGATACTGAGATGTTATCATGGTAACATCTACTTTCAGCATGCTGTTCTTATCCAGAGTGACCATTCCCAACTATCTTTGTCAAAATGGTCATTCCTCTATCCAAATTGCTTTCTCCCCCAGCATTTGAGACAGGCTTCCAATCGTAGATTAATCCTCCCATGCCTTTGTTTCTACTGTCCTTGTGTATTAGTCTCAGACTATGCTCTTTCATATTCCACAAATGAGTGCAGTCATTCTATATCTGTTCATCTCCTTCTGGCTCATTTCACTCAGCATGCCACTCTCCAGGTTCATCCATTTATAAGTGTATTTCACGACTTCATTTATCCTAACTGCTGCATAGTATTCCATTGTGTAGATGTACCATAGATTCTTTAATCAGTCACCTGTTCTTGGGCACATGGGTTATTTTCAGAACCTGGATATTGTGAATAGTGTTGTGATAAACATACAAGTGCAGATGGCATTACTTAAGTGTATTTTTTGGTCACTGGATCTATTTCCAGAAGTGGTATTGTGGGGTTAGATGTAAGCTCAACTTTTAGATTTTTTGAGGAATGTCCGTATTTTTATCCAGAAAGGTTGAACCAGTTGGCGTTCTCACAACCAATGAAGGTGAGATGTCTCTCCACATCCATACCTGTACTGTGTGTTCTTGTTCTTTTTGATGGGTGCCAGTTTCTGTGGTATAACATGATATCTCATTGTTGTTTTTATTTGAATCTCCTTGATGAATACTGATATAGAGCATTTTTTTCATGTGTCTTTTGGTCATTTATATTTCTTCTTTGAGGAAGTTTCTTTTCATCTCCCCACTTTTTGTTAGGGTTGGATGTTTCTTTTAGGTAAAGTTCTACCAGTTCCTGAAAGGGGTTCGGGGGAGAGATAGGGAGAGAGAGAGAGAACAGAAGAAACGGGGGGAAGGAGGGAGAAAGGGAGAAAGGAAAGAGACGGCCATAAAGACAGGCTGGGGGAGAAGGGGACGCAGGAGGGAAACTTTGGTCATTGGTGGTGGGAAATGGACACTGGTGGAGGGAGAAATGTTGGATTATTGTATGACTGAAGCCTGATGATGAACAGCTTTGTAACTATGTATCTCACAGTGACTCAATTAAACAAACAAACAAAATCCCCTAAAATACAAAAAAAATTGCTTGGATTATAGTTAGGTTTTAGGTGAGGGTTAGAATTAGGGTTTGGATTTTTTATTGATTAAGATAAACATTAAGAATAAAATATAGGGTAAGTCAGGGTTAGGATCAGGGTAAGATTTTGTTTTGAGTAAGTAGACACTGAAAATAAAATTCAGGTGACTATAACTATTACCTATAGAGCAACTGGTAACATTGGACCCAGGCTAGGGTGAATTGTTGAATTAGAGGTAGGGTTCTAGGAAAACTTTTGTACAGGAAAGCCCTGTGGAACAGTAATACTCCTGGGAACAGCAAAGTCTGGAAATTTTGTCTTAACAAAGACTGAAACAAAACCAAGTTATAGGTATTCAGGCTGCTAATGAATAATTAGTTCTGAAACTTTATGTCTCCAAAGGAACTTCAGAGATTACGGGCAAGATACTGGTCAATTCTAGAGGACAGAGCTGAGAGTAGACACCCTATCACAGGGACAATAGGAAACTAGGTGAATCAGAAGAGTGGATTCATTCCTAATGCTCCATTAACTCACCCTTGTAGCATGCTATTAACAAAGTAGTCAGGGAAGGTTAATACTTCCTGTCTCCACAAGGAATTATGCATTGGGAGACTTTGTAGTGATATAGCTAAAAGACTCAAAATATGGCATTGAAATAGTGGGGAGACACCAAACTATATACAGTGTCATCTTTCATAAAATGGGGTAGTAAGTTCTAATTAACAATGGATAAACATAAATTCATGGGAAGGCTAAAAAGAACTATTTGAGATATGGTGGGATATCAAGTAATTGCCATGACATGTCTTTTATTCATCACAGTATTCTTTTGGGTAATAATATGGAATACTTTCATATTTATATATAAATAATTTTAGAGTCTGAAAAATGAGCTTCCAGTTTCAAGGCACCATCAAAGAATTAGGAAGGCTAATTTACTAAGTAGAAAAAAAAAGACCTTTTAAAAAACATTTGAAAAAGGCATAGCCTAAGGAAAGGGCGGGAAATGTGGAAAATGTGCTTTGCTCAATGGAAATGAACACACACCCACATAAACTTAACAGGAATTCAGCATGTGTCATCAGTGCACTTTCTTCCTAACAGGCAACTATTTTGCACTTTTTAAAATTCCCCATGGAGCATTTTTTGGCATTGTGGCATTTTGGAGGATATTTTTAATTGTTATAGCTCTCAGAATACTATCATATCCAATGAGTTGATAGACAAGAGGGATGCCAAAAAAATAAGGTATGAAGCATAGAACTGCCCCACATGACAAAGAATGAACTACTCCAAAAGGTATATGACAGGTTTGAAAATCCTTCCCTGAGCTGTTCACAATCATGACCCATCTATACATGAGGTTGCAATCAATTCTAACTCACTAGATCATTTTCGAACAAATACAATCAGAAAAAATTCAAATTAATTATTAAGTAAATGATATTAATTATAAAGTAAATGTTTATTTAGGTAATGTCACATTATGGGACTGTTTGGTTTCTGTCCTCTTTTTTTTTCTTTTTGAGCCACACCCAGCAATGCACAAGGGTTACTCCTGGCTCTTCACTCAGGAATTACAACTGGCGGTGCTCAGGGGACCATATGGGATATTGGGAATTGAACTGGGTCAGTCATGTGCAAGGCAAACACCCTACTTGCTGTGCTATCACTCCAGGCTCCAGTTTCTGTCCTCTTAAATATATATATATATATATATATATATATATATATATACATATATATATATGTCATACTAGCATAGCAATCAACTACTGAATGACCAATATGATTCTATAGCTGTGCATTTTATCTACTTCTCCTTAAAAATATATTTTTAGGCACCACCATTTACAAAACTGATATTGGTAGGTTTCATTCATAAAACATCCCCCTACGATGCCCTACACCAAATTGTCCATCTCCCTTTTCCTTCAACACTGTCCCGATGTCTCCATTCCCATCTCTCTGTTTCTTCTGTTCCCCTCCCATAGTAAGATTCCTACTGAAGATCAGTTCTCAGTTCAGTTCACTTAAGCATTTTCTATTCACCTACTATATTTTTTATATTCCATATTTGAAAGAGATTATTTGGTATCTGTCTCACTCCTTATGATATGTTCTAGATCCATCCACATAGATGTAAATTGCCTGATATCATCCTTTCTTAGAGATGAATAACATTCCATTTTGTGTATCTATCATGGTTTCTTTATTCAATCATTGGTTCTTAGATGCTTACTTTTCCCCCCAGGTTTGGCCTATTGTGAATAGTGTTGCAATGAACATAGCTATGCAAATGTTTTTTTTCTGAATTGAATCTTGGGTCCTTGTGGATAGATGCTAAGAAGTGTAATTGCTGGGTCATTAAGAAGCTTAATTCCTTGGAGTATTTTTTGAGAAGTTTCTACATTGTTTTCCAAAAGGGTTGGACCACTTAACATTCCTTCTAACAGTGAATAGGTTCTCCTTTCCTCCTATCTATGCCTATACTGGTTGTTGTTTGTGATGTGTGCCAATCTCACTGGTGTAAGATAATATCTTATTTATGTTTGATTCACATTTCTCTGATTATTAATGAGAGAAAAAATGTTTTCCATGTACCATTCTGTCATGCACATGTCTTCCTTAAGGAATTTTATGTTCATCTCTTTCCCCCATTTTTTGATGAGATTTTTTTCTTATAGACAACTGTTAGGCTTATATAATATCTTGGATATTAATATTTTATTAGATGAATGGTGAAAAAATGTTATGACACTATGTGGAATGTTTATTTACTTTAGTCATAATTTTTTTCAGGGTGCAGAATCTTCTTAGTTTGATGGAGTCCTTTTTTTTTCTTTGCTTCTATTTGATTTGGCCAATGTTAGTGAATCATTGAAGATAGAGACATAGTGTCATACTCATTCTACCTATGCTTTCCTCAGTATATATTGATACAAATCTATTATAGAGGTATTTAATTCATTTTGATTTGACTTTTGTGCAGTGTTAGAGTTTTGAATTTTTTTTGTATGTGACGACCAGTTTTTCCAGCACCACTTGTTGATGAGGCTTTACTTGATTCACTTTATACTTTGTTCCTTTATCTAAGATTAGCTATTCATATTATTGAGATCAGTGTCTAGACTCAATTTTATCCCATTAGTCTGAAAGTCTATCTTTTATTCCAGTATTACTGTTTTGAATGCTACAGTTTTACAGCATAATTTGAAGTTGGAGAGAGAAAAACCTCATATTTTTTTCTTTCTAGGGTTGAAATTGGCTATTTGGGAGATGTTTATTATTTCATGTAAATTTTAGAAGAGTTTTATTTATGTGTTTAAAAATATGCCATAGGTTTATTTATAGGTATTTTATTGTATTTGTTTAATATTTTGGGCAGTAAGGTCATTTCGACAATACTACCTGTTCCAGTTCATGAATAGAAGATGTGTTTCCATTTCCTCATGTTCTCTTTTATTTATTTCAGTAGTGTTTCAGGGTTCTTTTTGTGTAAATCTTTAACCTCTTTTGTTATGTTGTTTCACAAAAAAGAAAAAAAAGAAAAGTATGAGAGAGAAAGGAAACTATAAATATACATCTATGAATAACATAGATACAAAGATCCTTAACAAAATTCTAAGATCTTAGGATTTTTGTTAAGAATTTACCTGATTTTCTGAGACACAATGTTTCTATTTTTCTTTTAATTCCTCTCTCCTCTGTTTCATTATTTGCATATAGAAGAACCACAAATTTTCTGTGTGATAATTTTGTAGCCTGCCCCTTTACTATGCAAGTCTATTGTTTCTAGGAATGATTTTGTGTATTCAGGATTTTCTAAGCATAGTATCACGGCATTGGCATATGATAAGAGTTTGACTTCTTTTCCTACTAGAATGCCCATATCTTTTTCTTGCCTAATTCCTATGGCAAGTACTTTAATCACTGCTCATCGATTTGTTCAAGCGGGCACCAGTAACGTCTCTCATTGAGAGACTTATTGTTACTGTTTTTGGCATATCCAATATGCACGAGTAGCTTGCCAGGCTCTGCCGTGCGGGCTCCATACTCTCAGTAGCTTGCCGGGCTCTCCGAGAGGGGCGGAGGAATCGAACACGGGTCGGCCGCATGAAAGGTGAATGCCCAACCACTGTGCTATCGCTCCAGCCCAAGTACTTTAGTATTATATTAAATAGCAGTGGTGAGAGTTGGCAACCTTGTCTGTGGCTACTTAATCTTGGAAGACTTTCCGTTTTTCACCATCTGAGTACAGTTGCTGCACACCTGTGGTATTTGGTATTAATGTTTCTATGGAAAGTTCCTTCAGTTCCATTTTTTATTGAGCACTATTATAATGAATGGGATTTGATGGGTCTTAGATAACATCAGATGCTTTCTTTACAACCACTCGTATGATTATAATTTTTACTTATATTGATAAGCTATATTAAGTTTATTGACTATATATATTATACCATCCTTGTACCCCAGGGAAGTGTATTTCTTGGTATTGCGTATAAAATTCTTGATATATTGGTTGAATCAGTATGCTAAGATTTTGTTAAGGATTTGTGTATCTATGTTATTCATAAATGTTTATCTATAGTTTCCTCTCTCTTGTTTCTTTTTTTCTTTTTTTTTTTTTACTATTTTTTGTAATATCACTGTCTGCACTTTGTATCAAGATGTTTGCCTTAGAGCAACTGGTTGTGAGGATTTCTTTACCTTCAGTTGCCTGAAGCTGCCTGATAAGAATACGGCATAGATTTTTAGAGGTCTGGAAAAACTCATTAGTAAACCAACTGGGTATGGGATTTTTGTATGGGGGAAGAATTGATTGCCATTTTCAGTTTTCTTTATAGTACTTGACTTGTTCAGGTGCTTTGTTTAAGGGGTGCATGCACCAAATTCAAAAGGCTCTGAGGCCAAAAGAAACTCAAATAAAGTTACTCCAAGTAACATTGTGATCTAAATAACAAAATCCAAAGAAAGAGATACAATATTGAAAGCAGTAGGATTAAAGAAAATGACATACAAAGGAGCTTCTGTAAGATCAGCAGCATACCAGGTCTGAGTGATAAGCGGGAAGATAGGGCAATTTTCTTGCACGCAGCTTACCCAGGTTCAATCCCCAGCACTGTACCCCTGAGACTACCAGGAGTGATCCTTGGGCAGAGCCAGGAGCAAGCCCTGGGCACTGACAGGTTTGGTCCCTAAATAAAACAAACACACTTACAAACATATTCACTGTAGATTTATCAAGCAAGACACTGCAGGCTAGAGAAAATGGTGAAATACTGAAAATGAAACAAAACAAAACAAAACATGAAACCCAATGGTATGAATACCTCACTAAGAAAATTTAATTAGATTATTATTTAGATTTTAAGAAATGATACAGATATTCATGGATAAGTAGTGCCATAGTCTTGAACAAACTTTGCAAGAAACATTGAACAAGTAAATCTAATATATACCTTAAGCTTCTAGAAAAATATCAACAAAAGGAACAAAAAAACAAGCAAAATAAAGGAAATGATAAAACGTAGAGCAGAAATTAATGAAATGGAAGCTAAAAAATTCAATTCAATTATCAACGAAACCAAGAGCTAGTTCTTTGAAAGCAGACATAAGATCGGCAAACCAGCATCAAGTCTCACAAGAAAAGAGAATACCTTATGTAGTAAACAGAATCAGAAATGAAAGGGACATCTCACAAAATCTACCATAAAAATTCAAAGTGTCATCAGGAATTACTTTGAAAAAATTTGTGGCATGAAACTAGAGAACCTAGAAGAAATAAATAAATTTGGGGACTTCTCCAAAACTTCTAATGTGAAATAAGTAGTGAAATAGAGTGAGATCATCCAATATTTGTCTTTCTTCTTCTGCCCTGTTGTCTTTATTATGATCATTATTCAGAGTCATTTCTGGTATTCCAAAAGTCAAATTCTTCCTTTCTAATAGCTGAGTATTATTCCATTATATAAATACACGCACGCATATATAAAATATCTTTATCATGAGTGTCTGGGTACATGGCATATTTCCTATTTTTTATGTATGAGTATTGTTATTTACTCAGCCATTGATTAAACTGATTGAACTGGGCATGAATTCTACATTATTTTTAATTCAGAATGTTAATTTTATTTTTTATTATTATTATCTTAATCACTGTGAAATGCAGTTACATAGATTTCATGTTTGAGTTTCAATCAGGCAATGATTGATCACCCAACCCTCCACAAGTGCACATCTTCCACTACCAAAGTCCTCAGTATCTCCCCCATCCCAACCCTCCCCTTGCCTCTATGGCAGACAATATCCCCCATACTCTCTTTTGTATTGCTAGTTATGAATAGCATAAGATGCTGTATGCTCCTGGAATTCTAAAATTTTAGATAGTTAGGGTCTGGAGAAATCTTTTCAGCAAGCTGCTTAGTACAGAAGTATTTTTGTGTGTCTCTGATCATGGCTGTTGAGCAGCTTAAGTAGCAGCCAAAGACAGCTTGTGGGCATGGCTTCTAGGGTCCCACGGGGATGGGGGGATGAGAAGGACCGGCCCATCCCCTATCCCTTGAGACCTGGAGTTTGTCGTCACTGAACCTGCGTACCTGCGCTTCTCATTGGGTTCTGGAAGTTGGCAGCAGTGGGGGCTTTTATGGGGAAGGTGGAAGGATGATGCCTGCCCCCATCTGAGGCACCCGGGTGAAGTAGGCCTGGCTTAAAGTCCGGAGGCATCTCTGCAGTGAGCTGCTCGGCTCAGAGATTCTTTTGTGTGTCTCTGGATCATGGCCCTTGTTTCCATCTTTTCCAGAGAAATAAATTATTGGCATATGCCCTGCAGGGCATGCCCACTCACCTGCAGGGTGCTGAAGGCCCTAACTGTGGATTTTGATCTTTTTTGAGATTTATGGGTCTCTGAAATAAAGCCAATAAATGAGCTTGTATGGCTGAGTTGGAGGTGGTTTGTGGGTGTGGACCCCACATACCTACCTTTTGGCCATTTAATATCTTTATAAACTTGGCCCCCAGTTGTTGGGGTCTGGCCAAAGGCATAGCGGCAATTTGGGTGTATCAGAAAGTCTGAAGGCACCATCAGGCACTAGCCCCTCAGATATAGGTTGACCTGCTTGCTGTACCATACTACCGATATTTCCTATTTTGTTATTGTTAATAATGCTGTAATGAATGTAAGTGCATAAACACTTTTGTTTTTTGCCACCTCTGGCTTTATTCAGGGCTCATTTCAGAGAATACTATTGATGGGCCCCGAGTACCATACAGGGTGCCAGGGATCAAATCTAAATTGGTTCTTTAACAAGGAAAACACTGTACCCTCATTCCATCTCCTTACGCATTTTTTAAATTAGTGTTGTGCATTCTTTGAATATAGACCAATTAGTGGAAATGTGAAATAAAATAATATATCTATCTTTAATGTTATGAGAAATTGCATATTGTTTCCATAGAGTCTTGACTAGTTTGCATTCCCACCTACAGTGAAACATTTTTTTTTATACACTTACCAGCACTTATTTCTAACCTTTTTATATGGACCATTCTCATCAGTGTGAGGTGATAACTCATTACCATTTGACTTTTTATTTCCCTGATAATAAGTGATAATGATATTTTCTTCATATGCCAATGTTTTGTTAGAAAATGTGTTTGATAACTTTGTCCATTTTTATGGGGTTAATTGAATTTTGTGGTTGCGCAGAACATAATCAATATTTCTCTTCTCAATTCCACAGCATTTACCTCTATAACCTCCAGTAGAGCAGTCAGTATTATTGTGAACTCTTGCTAAGACAAAACATTGGCTGATTTAGAATTACACTGAAGTATAAACTATTAGTATTTTCACTTTAACTCAAGGCTATGGGTTCTCAGATAGTTGGTGAACCAGAATACTCCAAAAGAATTTTGTGACCTTTGAAGAAAGACCCAGCCAAGTTACAGTGTCACCTAGGATTGGAATTTAAAGCAAGGGACACAATTTGGTAAGAAAACCATGATATCTGATAATAAAACCATGTTTAAGTCATTAAAGCTACTCAGGATCTTGTTAACAAGAGATGTTGGAGGGGGAGAAGGAGATGGGAAATGAAGAGGTAGACTAGAAGCAATAGTGATATTGTTGGTATGTATTGGGCAATTTGCTGGTGAAGGGGTATGGTAAATTTCGTGCATCAATACAATAACTGTGAACATTATTATAACCATATTACTTAAACTATAATAAAGAAAATTAAAAAAACTCTCTAGCATAAGAACCATAGAGTAGTATTTTAGGGGAGTGAGGGGTGTTGTTAGCTTAGACTTATGAATATGTGAGAAATATTCAAAAGCATCAGATTTGACAGAACTTTAAGTAAGAAACAAAATCTTTATAAAGAAATTATAAGTAGGAGAATAATATAAATTTCTGCTTTTTCAGAAGAGACAAGGAACAAAACCAAACCAACAATTAATCTTACAATAAATGAGACTGGAGGAAATCGAAGTAAAATGAAAACAAGGACCTCAAGAGAAATAGTGACCAAAGTACAAAGACAATCTACAGAATGGGAAAGGATATTTATGCAGTACCCATCCGATAAAGGGTTGATAACAAGGATATACAATGCACTGGTTGAACTCCACAAGAAGAAAACTGCCAACCCGATCAAAAATGGGGTGATGAAATGAACAGAAACTTTCCTAAAGAAGAAATCCGAATGGCTCAGAGGCACATGAGAAAATGTTCCACATCACTAATCATCAGGGAAATGCAGATCAAAACAACCATGAGATATCATCTCACACCACAGAGACTGACCCACATCCCAAAAAACAAAAGCAACCGGTGTTGGCGTGGATGCGGGGAGAAAGGTACTCTTCTTCACTGCTGGTGGGAATGCCGACTGGTTCAGCCCTTTTGGAAAACAATATGGACGATTCTCAAAAAGTTAGAAATTGAGCTTCCACTTGACCCAGCAATACCACTCCTGGGAATATATCCCAGAGAGGCAAAACGGTATAGTAGAGATGGCATATGTATTTCTATGTTCATTGCAGCACTGTTTACAATAGCCAGAATCTGGAAAAAAACCAGAGTGCCCCAAAACAGATGACTGGTTAAAGAAACTCTGGTACATCTACACAGTGGAATACTATGTAGCTGTCAGAAAACATGAAGTCATGAAATTTGCATAGAAATGGATCAACATGGAAAGTATCATGTTGAGTGAAATGAGTCAGAAAGAAAGAGACAGACATAGAAAGATTGCACTCATATGTGGAATATAATGTAACTGAGAAGTACAGGTTGGCAACGATGCAACTTCTGGCAGATATCTCTCTGGACTTAGTTACTTAAATACTAAAATACAGAAACCCAAAACCGAGAGGCCGCTAAGTGTGGTCACTCGACCTCATACCTCTTCATTCTCAGCAATGGAAAACAAATTATCTAATGCTTCCTTTTCAGCAGGTCTGACTTTAGGGGAGAGACTCTCCAAACAATAATAGTGAGTTTTGTTGAAATATTGTATGCAATCAAAGTGAAAGTAAAGTAAAATTTATTAGTTACACAGGCGGGGGGGCTAAGGGTGAGGGGGCTAGGGGCGTGGGGGTGTTAGGGGTGTAGGGGTTCGAGGTGGAGCTATACTGGGATTCTTGGTGGTAGAATATGTGCACTGGTGAAGGGATGGGTATTCGAGCATTGTGTAACTGAGATTTAAACCTGAAAACTTTGTAACTTTCCACATGGTGACTCAATAAAAAATTAAAAACAAATGAAAATAAGGATTTGAATTTGTTTTGGAAGAGAACCTATTTAATAATAAGGCAATAGCCACAATGCAAAGACTTTTGAGAATGTAAAAAAGGTTTGGAAAATGCCAGATTTATGAGTTGTTTTAGTAAAATCATGCTGGAGTAAATCTTATTAGTTGAGCATATTACAACTACTCGCTACTTCTCATTTTCATCCTGTCAGTTAAAGAGCACACACTTAAACTATTGTAGTGGAACTTAAACTACTTATGAAATCAACAAAACTTCATTAAATTTATATTTAAATATACAGCATCTAAAAAAAAGTTTTGTTTACTTTTCAAAATGTTACGTTCATATGGAGAATTTCATAAAGCATATACAGAGTTGTAATGAGAATAAAAGTTGGTATGTTGCAAATTTCCTAGAAGTATTATATTTATCAACACTAAGAATATATTTGCCATTTCCCATAAGTATTATAGAAAATACAGATAATAAACATTACAAATTTAGAAAAAAAAACACAGTAAAATAATGATCTATTTATCTACCCATAATTCTTAAGAAATACTCCAAATGGATTTTTTTATCCAAGTTTAAAATAAAGATGACTTTCATTTTGAGGGAATGAATATTAAAGAGCATATACAAGTTAGGTGGCAAGAGATGTAAGAAAGAAAGAAAAAAACAAGATCAGGAGTCAGCGCCACTGGACACAAGCTGATAGGTTAAAATTAAAATTAACCAGAAGAAAATTGCCTACAAATTTTTACAGAAGTCACATCTAAAATGACACCCATCCTGAAAAGGTTAGCTGTCACATTCACTAGTAGGGGCACACAGTGGTCACCTGCTACCTAAGGGAAGAAATTGGTAAATTACTTTCTTTAGTTCATATACTTTCTGGAAAGATCAGGTCTTCAGTGTCTGAATGGCCTGCACTGGGAAGCCTTCCCATTCTGTAGAAGGTTTTGTTAACCTAGCTAGCAGCAGGTCCTGATTGGTCATGGGAGAATCTGGGCTAAATGGTATACATTTCCGATGATGTAAAAGTAAATTAGAGAACAGGGCAAGTTATTACACCAGAGAACGTGGGGCAATGGGGAATAATAAAAATCAGGCTACTCTAATTTCCTTTGAACAACTAAATATATACAGGTCATTATTTCCTGTAATCCGCATGCCTCCCAGTGCAAGTCCTGGGCCTGCGTTAAAGCCTCTGAGACAGAAACAACAAAATGCAGTGTGGAGAGAAATGAAAAAGGCTGCAACACTATTTAAAGAATGGATTAAGTACAGTTTTTGACGCCAGATTTCTTCTCACGTTGTAATGTTAAATTAATAACCAAGAAGGAAAACCCACCTTGTTTGAAACATTCAGATGTTCCCCTAGCAATAATTTTGATTCATGTTCCCTGTATCCTGTTTGCACATTGCTAAGGTGCCTGAACAACATTTTAACTTGTCCTTGCCAAGAATAGATCATAAAGGGAATCACAGTTTCTTCTTCAATGGGATTAGGCTGTACTTAACATTATTTCTCTCGAGACTGATCTTAGTCCTTAATTTCAAGTCCATGCCAAAACTGGTCTATTTTTTTTTTCCCCAGGACATACTCCATGCCACTTTTATAGGAATGGGGATATCTCCTTTGGAGTTTTTGGTGGGATTGCATGTACTTCCTGTTTTAGGAGGATTAGAATCCTGAATCCAAATCACCTGATGCAAATGTTAAGTCTGCCGATTCTGGTGCATCTCATGAAATAAACACAGGGGTTGATCTCAACAACTCTTTCAAATGAGCATACCAAGTGATTTGGATGAAAAATAAAATTTTAAAACCCTCACAAGCCATTTGTAACATTTTCAGAAACCTTATTCAGAGAAACTACAGGGGATCTTTTTTTCATATTTGTATTTGGAGACTTCTGAGCTAAATTTATCATGCCAATTCTTTGTTTCAAGCATTATTATATTGTGTTGAATAGGACACTGAATTCTTGTACTTATAGTGGTGTCTCAGTGAATTTTCACATGTCCTTATTGCTGTACATTGGGAATAGAGTCCAGTACAAAGCTTAGTCATGTGGGAATTCTTGGCTTTTAGGTAGCAAGACTGGAGAAGAGAGATAGAGTAATGGTAGAAAACTTCCTCTTGGAGGATGACTTAGAGACACAAAAGTCTCACCTGGTCCAGCAAATCTCTCTGCAAAGATTGAACATTATCCAGTGTGAGTTGAAACCCTATGATATATGCAGTGTAGTGAGAAGCATTTATGCTTAAGGAATTGGGCAGTAAATGAATGACAAAACAGATACTCTTGTTAAGAAAAGGTTCAAAGCCATCCATCTAATGAATGTCTCAACATGAATATTCTATTATGAGGTATTTAAACTTTTAAAATGTTCATCTTACTTGGAATAGCTCTGGCTTGATTTCTTGTCATACTTATTACTCTAACGGTGTTATATTTGTATATTTACAATAGCATCTACTGCATTTGGACTAGAGCACAGGAGTAGGGCATTAGCCTTGCACATGGATGACCCAGGTTCGATTCCTCCGTCCCTCTTAGAGAATCCAGCAAGCTACCGAGAATATCCCGCCCGCATGGCAGAGCCTGGAAGCTACCCATGGTGTATTTGATATGCCAAAAACAGTAACAACAAGTCTCACAATGAAGACGTCACTGGTGCCCACTGGAGCAAATAGATGAGCAAAGGGATGACAGTGATACAGTGACAGTGACAGTGATACTTATTTGGATGGGGAGTGGTTCATACTCAGCTGTGCTTAGGGCTTACTGCTGGCTCTGTGCTTAGAGATCACAATATACTCTTGGTAGTGTATGTGCCAGGGATCAGCCTGGACCAGCCCTGAGCAAGGAAAATGCCTTAAGGCCTATATTATCTCTCTGACACATTAGAGTGAGTTTCAATACAATGAGAGAAAACAGATCATATTGACGCTGGCTGTACAGGAGAGGAATGGTTACATCTCTGAGAACAGTGTTAAAAAAGTGGGTCTGAGGACCATTTACTTCAGACTATCTAACTTTAATGGGAATGTTACAGTGATCTTGTCATTTCTGATAGCTGCATTTATTTTAAGAAAAGTTATGTTTATAATTTTGATCACACAAAATATCAGAAATTAGCTTTTGAGGCCAGGACCTTTAAGCGTTCAGGAGACTGATGTTTACTTTTGGAGATGTTTGGCCAATCAGACCAGGAATCGCAGAGCTGGAGCATGGGAGGAAGTGGTACTACTTGGGTCTAGAGGTGTCAAGGCCCACTAGAGCCATCATCGTGGTTTTAGGGGTGCCCAGAGCTACACAATGTGTCACAGGGTTTCAGGAACAAGTGATAGAGAATTTAACCCAGATCTATGAATTCAAGCCCTGCACCCTAACTCCTGAAATCATCTCGCTAATCTATCAATATCTTTTCTATTCATAGAAAGTCATGCTTGAAAATTACCTATTTCACTCTAGCTCACCCAGCATTAACATTCCTAGCAACCTGTCCAGCTACCTATTTCCCCATCATCGTTGGTAATAGTCTCTTATTAGTGACACACTAAAAAAGAATAAAAAAAAATCCCACAGATACTTTTCCAAGAAGTGTAGTTATCTAGAATTAGAGAGTATCAGACAGCTATATTTAAGGAAAAGTAATCCTCCATCATTTCTATTAGGTTTGAGAGGGCAAAAAGATTGTGAAAATTGGCCTTATATTTTGTCTTTTTAAATTTGGGAGAAGGAAAAAAGGACACTTTTATAGATTGGAAACATCCTGCTTTCCTTGCCAGAAAGTGTCTCTGAGAAAATAAAAACACACACACTCTTCTTTCCCCAAAAAAGTGAGAACAGGATTTTATTTTTCCCCCTCTTAATTTGCTGTTTGTTTCTAAAACAGTTCACCCCCACATCGGTCACTTGGAATTCATTTTGTCCACGTCCTGGAGAGCACGTAGGGAGACCAAAAAAATGCCTGGGATCGAAAAACAGGAATGTGGAAGGGCATGGGAATTGGGATGTCGTGGTGGTCACCAGAACATATTTTGGCTTGTTTTAAAACAAGCAAGCACCGTCGGACCTTTGGAATACTAGCAAAATTGTCCCGCTATCGGGCTACCTATCAGAGGCTGGATGCCTGAGAAAAAGTGTGTGGGCCTGGATCTGCAGCCCCCGGGCACTAGCAGGTCCCAGTGTCAGCTCCTGCCCCCTTGCTGACTTCAGTCCTGTTCTGTGACCTCTGCCCCTATCCGGTGTAGGGTTACAATTCATTTCAATAATGAAGCAGTTCAGGGATGGCAAAACTTTGGTATTGTCGAGAGAAAAGTCAGGGCAGTGGCTGTTTCTTCATATAGGAAAATCAGGAGTTGTTTGGACTTAATTATATTAGCTAGTGCCTGTTCATTAATTTTCCCAATCAGAAGAAGACATGCTCGCTGGAAAGATTGGCAATGGGTTAAAGTGGTTATTAAAGCAGGGCATTTCAAAGGAAAGGGAGCCGAACCCTGACAAAATTAGATGTCTAAAATTTCAATCAAGGGGCTTGGGTTGCAACAGCAGCTTCATTCCATGAAATAAGACAGCTCCCCTCCCATCTGGACGCCCCTGCTGCTCGGGGAACGGAGCTGAGTCTTTGGGTGCCCTGTTCCAAATATGCTGATTACTCGATGCCAGGAAAATGCATCGCTCCCTCCAAACTCAAAGGAATTGGTTGATGCACCACTTTTGCAAAGTCTCTCAGATCCTCACTTACTACTGCTCAGTGAAGCTTTACCATCTTTCCACTTTGAGGATAAGAAAAAAAAAAGGCAGTCGAATGCATTTAGTGAAACCAGAAAATTTGCCATTTTTGCTACTTTAGCAAAAATGTTAATACTTTAGCTTTTTTGTTAGGGATGTCTTGGAAATGTTGCTCCCCTGCCCCTCTTTTGGAGGGTTTAATGTGTACCTTAATGCCCCTTTCATTATCGTCCTGGCCTTTTTCCCAGCTCTCCCTGCTGACTCCAGACCTCCCCTGTTTTTTTGTGGTAGTGGCAGGCTCTTGGTCACTCAGACATGTTTGTGGCTTATAAGTGTATCAAATTAGATGCTGCAGTCTCTTAGGTCTCCTGCCTGGACCCTGAAAAAAATCTGTCTTCCTCACAAATCTTCATGGGGTCTTTTGCACTCTTAAAATCACCTGGCTCTTTTGTGAGCCTAAGGAATGACCGACCCCGTTTTTCAGAATAACGCACACTGCCAAATCACAGTAACTCAAAGGGGCCTACAAACCTTTTAACTCCTTAAGGCTCCAGTTTCTTGGTGAACAGACTTGAGACTTAAGCTTGCATCCAGTCAGTTTATCCCAAGACCCGAGGAACCAATTCAGTGACTCAAATTTCTATATTCTTTTGACTTTCAGATGCAGATCTGTTTCCTCCCTTACTAACTGATAATTCAAATAGAAAGGAACATTAGTGCCTGTGTAATGTTCTCGTGTTTAGTACTGCTCCCTTTTCTTTAGTTTGGCTTCAACTCCTGTGGGCTGGTGAGAACTCTGCAGCAGAGAATTAAGAAAATGGCTTTTGGAACTAGATAACCTGGACTCAATTTCTAATCCTGTCCCAACATTTGTTGACTTTAGAAAATCTACTTAAGGTCTGTCACCGTTTTCTCATCTGTGAAATGGATTTGAGTGTAGTACCTAAATCAGAGTATTATTGGAAAATAATTCTGTTCTTCACCAGGTAAACAAGGCCAATTATTATAAGAATACATGCAGACTACTAATATTGCATCTAAGATTCTACTTGTAAATTTTACTTAAGTACCTTTATTACTTGATAATTTATTTCAAAATAGAATTTGAATTTTTTTTTACCACTAGGTCTCTATTGTAGTATCACATTATCTTTTAGCAAATTCTTTAAGAAAAAATTGTTGGGGCTGGAGCGATATCACAGAGCGTAGGGCATTTGCCTTGCACATGATCGACCTGGGTTCGACTCCCAGCATTCTATGTGGTCCCCTGAGCACCGTGAACACTGCCAGGGGTAATTCCCGAGTGCAGAGCCAGAAGTGGCCCCTGTGCATCGCTGGATGTGACCCAAAAATAAAAAAAAAAAATCGTTGGATGGTTGAGTGGGCATATGAATAGGTTGATAACATTGAGATTGGTTGTAAGCAATTGTTTTAAGTTCCACACAGGTTATTTCTAGAAAGACTTCCTTTAAATAATTTTCTTTGAAAGTTCAGATTTGTTGTTTTTCTAAGACTAAAGCTCTAAATTTTGTTTTTCTCTACTTTTCTATTATAATTTTCCTTTTTAAGTTCCATTTAGGCAACAGATTATCTGGTTTTATCAGTCAGACAAAAAGACTTTAAGAGCCATGACCTTTAAAATATCTTGAAAGTTTCATCAGTGCATTTCCTTTCACTATTTTACTCCAAGAAAATAACTAATATGAGAATATAAATAAAGTCATTGATGAAAAAAGCATTTTCTGTAGGAGGCTTTTAGACTTTAAATCATACCTATAAACATCTGTCTTCTCTACCTGCCGCTAAGGCCTGACCCTGAATCGCACTTTGTTGCAATATATAAAAAGCTAAATAAACTCATTTTGGATGAAAAGGTAGGGAGCAAATATTGAAAGATTAAGAGGCCACCAGAAAGCGCCCTGTAACATATGCTGAGTTATGGTTTAGCAATAGGTTTAACACATGCAGTTTTAGCTTCTCCTCCAACTCTCAAGGGAAGTAGAGCCAGTGTGTCAACATGAAATATTCAAGTCTCATATTTTCCAGGTGTACACAAGCCAAATCTTGCAATGATGTTGGCAACTTCTCAGAGTTGCAAAATAATGGAGAAATTTTCAAGCGGATGATTCTCTGATGCTCTTTAAGACTATCTTTTATTTCTACACTTTTTCAAAGATATTTCAACACTGGTGGTGGGTCAAAGTGGAATTTAGACAAGTGTCACATATCTTACTGTGGCAACAAGTATATAAGGAAGACTTCAGAAAAGTGAAATATAATAGATAAAGCAAGAACTGAATAAACTCTAGAATATAATTTTCATATAGCTGAGGAATTATTAGTCAGACTGAAAATACACAATGTCTGTTATTCTAAATACCTGAGAAGTTACTAAAAAGGATGTTTAGAGTACATGTGTACTCAAACAATAATGAAGGTACATAAAAGAGGAAGAAAATGCTGCCATTTTTTTTTTTTTTTTTGCTTTTTGGGTCACACCCAGCGATGCTCAGGAGTTACTTCTGGCTTTGCACTCAGGAATTACTCCTGGCGGTGCTTGGGGGACCATATGGGATGCTGGTGATCGAACCCGGGTCAACTGTGTGCAAGGCAAATGCCCTACCCACTGTGCTATCTCTCTGGCCCCACCATCTTTTCTTTGAAACAAAAATTCCTATTCACTGTGTATGATCTGAAAGAAGTTTCTAGAAGATTCAGAAGGAGAATAAAGACAGGGTGGAGGAGGTATAGGGGAATAAAACTCATTAATAGTGAAAGGATAGAGACAGAAGTGAAGCAGAAACTAGCCCACAATGTGAAAGGGGATCGAGACCCAAGATAGGAAGATATTCATGAGTTCTGCAGCTTCAGGAGATAGAAAGGTGTTTACTAGAAGATAATGCTTACAGAAGGAGTGGGTGATGTGCGAAATAAGAAATATAGAGAGGAAATATTTATTATTTATATTTCATATTCTGGATCCCTCTCGGAGAGCCCAGCAATCTACCGAGAGTATCGAGCCCGTGCGGCAGAGCCTGGCAAGCTACTCGTGTGTATTGGATTTGCCAAAAACAGTAACAATAAGTCTCTCAATGAGAGACGTTACTGGTGCCCGCTCAAACAAATCGATGAGCAACGAGATGACAGTGATTCTGGATAGTGTTGATCATGTATTATCAACCAACTGTTCTTGAAGTAGGTATTTTTGTGCCCCATTTTATAAATAATTCGGTGCTCATTGATGTAAAGGTATATATACCCCAGATAAGTATTTTACAATAAGTTGACAGTTCCAGTATAAATATTTTCATGCTTCTTGCATTTTCTCCCTAGAATTTTCAGTGCTTCAGTGTAGAATTTTGAGGAGACAGTCACGTATTTATTTTTTCCTAAGTATAGTTGAAAATTATAGAGGAAATTATACAGTACTGGGAAGAGGAATGTTTTATAGGAGTGATGGATCTTTTATTAATGTTAAAGATTTCTAATTACCTAGCTATGTATATTTATGCACTAAGCTCCATTTTCATTTGTGAAATAAGGAATTGGAGACCCAATTTTGTCTTAAGGTAGTCTGATATTCTGTGGTTCAAGTGGATTAAAAGTCAGCAAACATAACTATGTAAAAGGCTGGGTTTCTAGAAATGGTACATTAATATAGTCTAGAGTAAGTAAGGACTATTTAATCATTTGGAGAAGTGCTTTAAATTTATATTCCATTTAGAATGCCATTTCAGTAGATGCAAAAAATCACTTGAAGATGTCAAACATGTAAAATTCAGAAGGCAGATATTTTAAAAATTCTTGGAAAGCATTTTAAGAGAAGAAAGAATGGAAATTGGTAGGAGGAAGGTTGAATCAAAACCCCATTTCCCCCTCCCCCCGACTCCACGCCCCTTGGGGAAACAGCTGCACTACTGATGTTCCTTTCCTTATACGAATTATATGCTTGTTTTGGAATATTGATCCACTTTAAGGCCCCTCTCACTAGTTCTGAGTAAATTGTATTCTTGCAAGATCATTTCATCCTTGTTTATTTTATAACTCACACTAAAGGTCGTTAATATTAGCAACTAATCTATGATTCAGTTCAAAGACGGCTAAATTAAAATAAGTCATAATCACACTATACCTAATTATCACACCTTAAGTTTATAGTACTCTTTCTAAATGTTAAGGAATTTTCTGTAAACCTGAACCACTTTAGATTATTTCTGTGGTAAAGTTGATGTGAGTAAATCTATTTTGATTACAAGTACACTAGAAGACGTGATTTTCACACAATATTTTGAAAATGAAAATAAATATTTTATTTTGATTAATAAATGATGAACTGAAGGCACCAGAAGTTCAACAGTTTAACACATATGCCTTAATTTCCCTGATTGATGAGTCAAAAGTTGAGTGTAAAGTCTAGTTGTTCTGATTACAGTTCAAGTCATTCTCCCTTGATTCTGAGCTGCAAAATATTCTGAATTATAGGTTAGGCAATCTTGGGAGCACCAAAAACTTGGAACATGTGACTGAAGATAAAGATTTGGGATAGATGGATATATGTGTATATATATATGTGCATGTATGTATATAAGTGTGTGTCACGGCAGAGCCTGGCAAGCTACCCAAGGCATACTCAATATGCCAAAAACGCCATTGGGCTACACTTGCATGAGACAGGGATGAATGGAGACTTTACTGGCACCAGCTTGAACAAATCGATGAACAACAGGATGATAGTGATACAGTGATACAGTGATATGTGTGTGTGTGTGTGTGTTTGCAGCAACATACTTATGGAAACAATTCTAAATTTGTGTGTTCTTTCTTTCCCCTTCCTTCCTTCCTTCCTTCCTTCCTTCCTTCCTTCCTTCCTTCCTTCCTTCCTTCCTTCCTTCCTTCCTTCCTTCCTTCCTTCCTTCCTTCCTTCCTTCCTTCCTTCCTTCCTTCCTTCCTTCTTTCCTCTTGTCCTGTGTTTAGAGTTTTCTCCTTGATCTTTACTCAAGAACAACTCTTTGAGTAGTGCTCAATGGAGCACAGATGGTGCCAGGAATTAAACCTGGGTTAGGTGAATGCCATGTATGTGTTTTACCTGCTGTACTATCTCTCTGGCTACACATTTCTTCAATTTTAATTTAGCTTATTTTGGTAATTAGTAAAATAAATAATCATATTATCAGAAGGAAAACATGCATTTTAAATATGTAAGTAGGGAGTAGAACAGGAGTGAGGACACAGACATTGTTCCAAGGCTCCCCAAACACCCAGAGCCCCAGTAACTTCTCATTCTCTGCCCTTGGAACTGAAGCGTTGCCTGGTTGGCAGAACAATGCTGGAAAAGTGACTCTAGTCTCCTTAAGATGCCTGGGGGTACCCCAATTTCTAAATAAAATTATTCTTTATTTCTTAATTTCACATACTTATCTATGCTTGCATAGGACATGTCACACAATTCTTTAGCTAGTGGTTCTTAAAGTGTGGTACCCACCTATCAGAAATAGCATACTTGATAAAAATATGAATTTTGGGGGCCTTGTGTAAACTTACTGAAGCAGAATCTGGGCTTGAGGTCCAGTCATCTGCATTTTTATAAGTTATCTGGATGATTCTGATTCACTCTAAAGTTGGAGAACAAATGCCTTAGATTATTGAAAAACATCATTTTTTATGTAATTCATACCACATCCACAAATATTCACTGAATGGTTGCTAAATTTAACATGCTCTGTGTATTGTATAGAAAAATAATATAATAAACAACAAAATACTAAAGACTGATTCTTCTTTTTGTCAGTTTACAGTCTTCCAATAGAAATAGGGTAGAGGAAAGTACACAATATATATTATTCAAAATATAGCTCATCCACGTTAGAAACAGAAAGCAATTAAGTTCAGGATACCTGTTTATACCTATTATGTACCATCTCAAAAGTAAGGTGTTGACATAATATATGTTTTTTCTATTGTCATCACATTAGGGACTCAAAACACTTAATTTCTTCCAATGAGAAGAGAAGACAGAGAGGAGACATACTATTTATTCAGGCAGAAGTTCTTTCTCAGAAGAGAATTCAACTCAGCAATTTTAGCTAAATTAAATTGGAGGAGGGATAGTGTCATAACTGTGGTGGCAGTCACAATGAGGTGGGAGCAAAGCTGTCACTTTCTTGAGTGTGTTCCCCAAATGCTTGTTAGAAGAAAACAATTCAGGAGAAGAATCCCAATTCTATTGAGTTACAGAAAATCTGTGTTACAAACTCACCATATATATTTAGTTGGATGTTAATTTTTTAACAAAAATATGTATTGAGGGCCATACACACATTTTATTGGTCTGTTAGTTCTTAACTGTCATAAATAATTAGTAACATACTATTGATAAAATGCGAAGAATAAAAGAAAACAAATAGAATGAATAATATTTTTTTTCATTCCACCACATTGTCTATCGTGGACACCTCTCTGTGGAAGTTAATACTATGACTACTACTAGTTTAGACTGAGGTGAAAGCGAGCTATAGATTTCAATGTGGAGGAACAATAAACTCACTACATACTCAAACAGCAGTTTGATGCAGATACATGTGTAAGGGATGCATTGTTTAGTAGTTGACATGTATTTGTATATCTGTGTCCTCTTCTAAGAACGTACCATTCAGGTACTTCACTTCCTCAATCTTTTCCCCTATGTACTCTCAGAACCCAGGAAAGCTGTTTATAGTAATTGGGTCATGGTACTTACAAAGACTGTGAAAAGGGTGGGTTAAACTTACTTAGCTGCCAGAATATCCCTTTCCCCATGACTCATAAAACCACAGTCCTGCAAACAAAACAAAGCAAAACAAAAAAAATTAACCGTGCCTTGTGTGCTCTTTGGAAAGTTAGGAAGTGAAGAAACCAAAGTCAGGTTTAATCGTTATAAGTAGCAGTTCTGTGAGCAATAATACAAAAGATACCAAAAACTTGAGGCAGAAATGAGTCATCATCATTTGAAGAAAATTCAAGTAGATTTTGTATTACATTTTTTCTGTTAAATGTTTTGTGTGTGAGAGAGAGGGAGAGAGGGAGAGAGAGAGAGAGAGAGGAGAGTTTTATAAGAACACTGTATGTTTCATGGAGACTCAGGGGCTTTCTTTGGAGGAAAAGTGATCAGAAAACAAGTATAAATTCTGATTAATTTAGAATAAAGTCATAAACTCAATCTTAACTCCAAATTTCTTTCTGTTGATAAATTAACTTGTCATGGAAGGAACATATTACAATACGTGGGGCTGGAGAGACAGTACAGGGATAGGGCCTATGCCTTGCAAATGGCTGACCTGGGTTTGATCCATGGCATCCCATATGGTCTTCTGAATACTGCAAGAGTAATCCGTGAGTGCACAGTCAGTAGCGACCCTTGAGGATTCCTGGGTGTGGCTCCCACGCAGTTATATATATCCCAATGCACTTATAATCATACAATGCTACTCAGCAAATTAAAAATATTTCCCAGGTAACCTTTGTGGACAATGACTCTCCTAAATTCATTTCCCAATTTATACCTTTGCTTATAGCCAGAATTAAGACACTCAGATCCACTACCCCATTGTCACCTTATACACGCCTTTAATGCATGTACCCATCTTAATTTAGCAAACATACTCATAACTGTTGATATGATATGGTGAATAGCACAGTCACTAACACTGCGAATAACATCAACTCTTCCCAGCACATGATTTCCAGGAATAAGAGAATACATTAGATGAACATACCATTATTAGTATTTTTGACTATTACATGGGGAACAATGCCCTACATAATTTAGTATCTTGAACCTTGATCATTCATGTGGGTCATAAAGATTCCTATTCTTGTTAAACTAGAAGGAAGAAGAACCAAGATCCAACAATAATTGTGGAAGAAAAAGTGAGTATGGAGTTTGAGCCAATTGAGAGACTGCTTAAAGAGGTTTTTTGTTTTTTTTTTTAAACATTCTCTCCCTTGCCATATCTTAAAGCAAATATCCCAGGTAATACACAGGTCTTCAGATTAAAATGAGCAGACAAAGAACTATGGAAGCAAAGGACTTTATTTCTATGTATAGTTTGCAGTACAGTATAATCCACTTTTTATTATTTCTGAAAATCCTTAAAATCAATGGGAATCTATAACTACTAGATAAAGTTATAATTTTGAGTGAAATATGAGTCAAATAAAACAGCAATCTTGAATTAAGAATAATTTCACTACCCTTATTAGACTAGTATAGAACTATATTTTTCACAAAATTAATTAAGTGAATTATTATGGCAACCTGGAGTTTCATATTTTTATATTATTGACACAAGATTGAAAGAATTTTTTCTCACTTCATATATATATATATACATATGTATATATATGTATATATATATATATATCCTGTCTTGGAAGTGACTTCCAGGAATGTATATTAAAAATAATCAATATACCCTAAAATTTCTCTGATTTCTTTGCAAAGTCTGTCATTATTGTAGAAAAAAAGAGAGTTGAGTATATATTCACATTAAGATTCAAAAAGAGCTAGAATAGGAAATAAAAAGAAATGCCCAAATATGTAAAGCTAGTGGATATTTATGTTGTATACAGAAATAATTTAGGGGAGAAATCCTGTATAATTAAATATTTCCAAGGAGAGGGACGGAAGTATGCTTCCAGGACATGTGGCAAATCCCAGACAATTGACTTCAAACAATTTCAGTGATTTAGTATTCTCCAAACTCAAATTTATGCACAGTTAAAAGGTGTTAAAATTAAGCCAAAGCAAAAACAAGCTGGAGTCCCTTTGATACAGGACAGATTCAAGAAAGAGCCTTTGGTTCCTAAGAGAAAGTTTTCCTAAAAGATGGTAGAAAACATATGTGCTGAGCCAGTGCACTTTTCTTCTCACGGTCCCCTTTACCTTTTTCCTTCTTTCATTCTGCTGTCTCTTGTTTATGGCTGAACATTTAGGGCTTCTTCCTTTTAACAAACTCTTCAGTCTTTGACTTGCCTGTCACCACTGAATTTTATGCCTTTGTTATAAGGCAGTGAGCTTGCTCCACACACAGTCCAAATTGAGCAAAACCCCCTTCAAAGTCCCCCAAATGATGGCATTGTCCCTTTTAATGTAAGCTTAGAGAATGAAACAATCTGTTTCATTCCTTGTGTTAGAACAGCTGGAATGAAATGAATAGAAGAGGCTGAGCAGTTCTACAAAATCTTTGATAATAGAGAAGTACAAGTGTTCCCCGTCAGCAGTAGAATGATAATTTCTCTGGTATGAATGATGTAACCAAGTGGTTGCATATTACTGCCCCATTCTTTCTTGTCCCAAGACACCCTTGGAAACGCGATGCTACATCTCAATGGGATTTTCCAGTACAAAGATTCTTTTCAAATAGCATAATTGTGGATACACACCACTCCTACAGAGGTAAGTATACTGAAGATGTGCCAAAACATTAGGGCAGAAATTCAGTTCCCATGGCACACAATCAGGAATCTAACCATTTTCAGCAATAAATAAAATTTTGTACACTGCCAGATTATAATGTACACACCCTTTATAAGACTCAAATTGCTTGTTTGTTTTTTACTGTAACACGGCTTGATAAATGAAGCAAGGGAGAAAATTATATAGGAATTCAGAATATTCTTATTTCATGGTTGAAACTAGACTATAGATAACATAGGAAGGAGATCTATAGATTATAAGAAATGATACAAAGTAATAATTATCTAATAATATCGCTTGACTTGGAGATTGTAGAAAACAAGCAGAAGATAACAAGCCAGACATAGAAACACATACAAATAAAACTTCCAATATAAACTCAACAATTTAAAGTCCAGTAGAAAATAGAGTAATCTAAGAGTTGAGTTCAAGTGAATAAAAATAAAGATTTTTGGGGTTTCCTAATTTTTTGAGATCATATTATAAAACCAGGGGTTGAATAAACCTGTTTTTTCATAAATATTAAGTAGAACAAAATGGACATTATTCAGATGACTGCAAAAGGAACAATTAGAAACTATAGATAAACCGTGTGTTATACATCCTAGCTCATTATAAGAAAGAAAAATTTAACTATGCAAATTCAACAGTAATAGTAATCACCAAAAGTAGGATTTTTAAAACAGAGATTGAACTACAGGACTCTCTGCTGTGGAGAGCCTCCCGGGCCCTGTCCCCGTGTAAGAGGGGAAATCATTGGGCCAGAGATTGTCGCTTTAATTTTGGTGCAGTGAGTGATCCCAACTCGGCACACCTGCAAGGGGGCCAGTCCCAGGCCCCGAAAAATCAGGGGATGTTCTCAGTTGCAGCCCCTTTCCCCAGTGTGGAGTTTCAGAGCTCCAATCAGTATAATCGCTGCAGCCAGGGACGGCAGGAAGCGCAGCCTATTTCCTGCCCCGATATAGTTACTACAACCCCTTTTCAGTATAGAACACTGCGGCCTTAAGCCCACCACCTCTGCATTTTCAGTGGACATATGGAATATTAAATCAAATACAAAAAGGAGGTATTTTCTCAATTGAATGTAGCAGGAAAACTCCTCATTCGAGGAAAAGGCTATGCTTTTGTCTCAACAGATGATAACCCCACTAAGAAACTTTGGATCCCTTTACGTCTCATCAGAAGTAGAATTCAACTACCTGATTAGGATCTCAGACCAACAGAGTCTCACAGCCCTTCAAATTCCAGCTTTGATTCATCGCCAAACTGATTTCAGCTGGAAGTCATCAGGAAAGAAGAGGAGCCAGCGTCAGAGGGCCTAGAGCAAAGGCCTCTAGCTCCTTACACATTTCATGAGGTCACATTAAGACCTTTCCTTATACTCTTATTTTACAGGCTGTGGATTGGACAATGCCAGGCCTCCATATTTTGAATTAATAATACTTTACTTTTACCCTTTCCTTTAAATTCACAGGTTCCTGAAGGAGAAAGGACTGATTTAACAAGAACACCTTCTCATTTATCTCTAGGATATCCTTTTGTATTGGATTTTCTCCCTGACTCTTTCTATTCACAGGCATGGAGACAAAAACCCCAATTGCAAAGGCCATGGAGTTATACCCTGCAGCTGTAGCCTGTTTGGCTATGATTGGTATTCAGGACTGCTTGCAATACTTTGGAAAACTTCCAGATACTCTTATAACCCCCAATAATTCCACCTATATCATTTCTGGTGGATGGCACGGCCCGGACCCTGTGTTAACCTGGGCAAGGGGTTCTGTTTGTGTTTTTCCACAGGACAGGGCAGAACCAGTGTGGATTCCTGAACACCTGACACGGAAGACCGCGCCTCCAGTAGACCAAGATGTGCAAACTGGTGCTCCTGCTCAGCCTGGTTCCTGTGTCAGGACGAGCTGAAGAAGCAGCTTTCTGGGCCATTGCTATAACATGGCCTGCTCTGACGCCTGTGCAGTTTATCCCCTCCATTTTATCAAAGAGTGGGCGGGGGTGGGAGCAGTACTATCCTTATTGCTTCTCACTGCTTTGATTTTTGCCTGGTGTCTATACAAAATGCAGCAAGAATAACTTCTTACAAAGGCGTGGAGGCACAGCAATCCCCACAGTTTTGGCTTGCAACACTGAAACAATAATCTCGCTTAGAACAATCAGGTCTACCTGGATGTAGCAAAAGTATTATGCAGCTGAGAGCCCTTAACTGTAGGGGACCTCTTGTAGTTGAGGAGTTTGAAAGGGTGCTAATATTATACCCCACCTGACCCTTGGACCAACCTAAGACAGGGACAGGGACCTACGAGCGAGAGGGCTCCCAATGACGGGTAAGGCCAAGGGGGCCGAGGTCGCTACGCAGACTTGCTGTTCTAAAACAAAAAGGGGGAACTGTGGAGAGCCTCCACAGGACCTTGCTTTGTGGACACCTGTTTCTTGTTAATTGCACCATGCTTCGTAGACAACACCTGATAAGGAATCAGGATGTGTTGTCACGCCATGAGCTGTAACTAGTCTATCAGCTGCAGACACTTGGGCGTAAGCAAGCAGTGAGGGGTATATAAGGAGGGAAGCTGCCTAACTAGGGGGCTCCTCCTCGCTCCTCCTGGTTCGTCCCTCGTTCGTCCCTCGTTCTTCCTCCTCGTTTCTCCTGTTTCCCGTTTCCAATGATGAGAAGGTCTCTGAATAAATCGCTGCAAGAAGAATCTCTGGGTTGCATGATTTTTTACACTCTGCCATCATTTTTAAATTTCAAAACATAGTATTGAAACTTTTCTGGTATCATTTCTACTTGAGAAAATTTATTCAACCAGAAGCACCAGAGTGCATTAAGAATGAAGTTATTCTTTCCTTCTAAGAAGGGGGAGCTATTGAAGAATTTGAATTGTGCGTCACTATTTGGAACTACCATGGACACTTGCTTTGATCTAGCATTCTTCTCCACAATGTTATCTGGCAAAACCCAACTCTCCCCTGCTCTGGATTCATTTGTTGAGGTTCCCATTCCCTAGTTATAGGTGAAATTATGACAAGGTTTTGTTTAACAAAATCAGTACATATTTGTCATAGTTATTGGTTAAAGGATGAAGATATTAATTTATAAACAGCCAGTAGGACTAATGAAGGCTATTGAGAAGAATCTCTATTTCAGATTACTTAGAGATCACAACAAAAGCCAAGACCTTCTGCAAGTCATCTTCTCATCATGCCTATATGCAAATGAAATAAACTCAGTGTATAGAGAAGAGATAAGCTCATGGTAGAGAAAGTGATAAGTCCTTGAAACTAGTTATTAAAAAAACTAAGTTTCACTTTATATATTTTATTATTTGATTCTATTCACACATGCCCCCCACCCCCTAGCCCTTAAGCTTGTTTGAGTTGGTTGCTGTCACGTGTAGCCAGACGTGGATCCCATGTGACTCATCGCATGAAATCCATGAACAGTTATCAGTTACAATGTGACTAAAGAACAATGGCAAATTTGACATCCTCATAGTTTTACCATTTCCTGACACCACTTAAATATAATTAAAAATAAATTCTAACCAATTCTCCTTTTATATCATTGATTGATTTCAATTTTTGTCAGCCACTGCTAAATAATTTAATTTCCTTATAGCCTTTACAGATAAAATTAAACTGATTTAAGTTATTCTAGACTTCAGGTAATCTTACTTTTTACAATTTCCAATACAAAAGTTTAATCTGGTTAAGTGGGAAATTAGTAATTAATTGAAAATATTCAATTAATTGAATATTAATTATAATTGAATAAATACATTATTGTGTATTTTATGCTACTCTTTCTATCTCTGTTGCTTTGTACTGAGTTCATTGTTCTAATCATTTGCAAAGTTATATATTTTTTGCTTATGTGGACCATACTAAGTAGTAATTTAGAGATATTTCTGTTTTTGAACTCAGACAGTTTTCTCAGCAGTGAACAGGGTAGCATATGAACAAAAGATGAACCCCAGACCTTTTAAAGCAAGTGAAGTCATGATACATTGAGCTCTCTTTATGTTCCAAGAATATATCATTTTTGTGTTTTATTTGAATAATATAGAAAAAAAGTAATTAAGGTATACTTGTTTAGAGTGGTGCAATTTAAACCATTCATAAGGCAATTACTTATATTTTACTTGAAGCTTTTAATTTTACTTCTATCACATTGGTCAGGTCCCAGTACCTAACATCTTTATTTTCAGAATTACCATAAAATTTTATTACTTAAAATTTATAGTACATAATGAATCTAGAGAAGTTGTTTTCCTATTTTCTTTATGATTGAGTTTGCCTTGCAATGATACAATGACAACATATGAGGATGATTGGAAAGCAATACAATTAGAATTTAGGATTTGATTGTCTTAAGTTAGGAAAATTCTATAAAATTTTTAGGTTCTGATATTTGTTAGTATATAAAAGAAAGACTTATACTAGTTCAAAATAGTGAAGACAAAATTCATCATCATCATCATCCCATTGATCATCGAATTTCTCGAGTGGTCCCAAAATCAATAGCAAAGACAAAATTAGTAACATTTTCAAAATTTCTTCTACTTTTTAAAAAATTTTATTAAAGTATCATTAATTGCAAATTTATTCCTAGTTGGGTTTTTGACATACAAAGTTCCATCACCAATCCCACCAGCAGTGTGAACTTCTCACCATTGTTCCCACCCTCTTCTGCCCACCCTGAAACCTCCTCCCTGCCTGCCCCAGCTTGCTGCCCTCAACCCCAGCCTACCATCTTGACAAACTCCATTTAAATTTGGTCATTAAAGTTTGGGTCTTGCAATTTCAGTGTTGTTGATTCTGTGGTTTGGATATTTAGCTCTATCTTTTCTTAATACCACTGATATATGTGGGTCCTCTTGACTCCTGGCCCCATTCTCATCTTCTCATCTCCTCATCTATCTCTTTTCCCTGTCCCTTTCACTCTATTCTCTTCCTTCTCCCAATATTCTGGGGCCAACAGTGATCTAGGCATCACCACTAAACCATTAAATTTCCTCATACAGTTACTCAACATAACACATCTATGTGATATCATTCTGATTTGTCCTTCTTCTGGTTTACTTAATTTATCATGACATCTTCCACTTCTATTCATGTTGCAGCAAATTGCATGATTTTATTATTTCTTATAGCTGCTAGAAGACATGTGTAGAAAACATAGTCCATTTTTATGTATACTAAGCAAGTAGAATTTCTGGCATTCTGAGGCAATAGGTCAGGGGTTCAAACCCTCTAGTTTGTCTTTAGTATTCTTAGGATAGAAGGGACAGGATTTCTTTGGTACATCTATACAATGGAATACTATGCAGATGTTAGAAAAGATGGAGTCATGAACTTTGCATATAAGTGGATTAACATGGAAAGTATCATGCTAAGTGAAATGAGCCAGAAAGAGAGGGACAGGCATAGAAAGATTGCACTCATCTGTGAAATATAAAACAATAGAGTAGGAGACTAATACCCAAGAATAGTAGTATATAATACCAGGAGGTTGGCTCCATAGCTTGGAAGCTGGCTGGCCTCACACGCTGGGGGAAAGTTATCCCAGATAGAGAAGGGAACACCAAGTAAAATGTGATTAGAGATCCTTCGAGGGGAAAAATATGTGTGTTGAAAGTAGACTAGAGACTGAACACGATGGCCACTAGTGCCCCTACTCAAACCACAACACCCAAAAGGAGAGAGAACAAATTGGAATGCCCCGCCACAGAGGCGGGGTGGGGCGAGGGATGGGATGGGGCATGGGAGGGATACTGGGTTCATTGGTGGTGGAGAATGGACACTGTTGGAGGGATGGGCTCTCGAACATTGCATGAGGGAAAAACAAGCAGGAAATGGTGTGAATCTGTAACTGTACCCTCACTCTGACTCACTACAAAAAATTTAAAAAATCAAAAATAAAAAAAAGAAGGGACAGAATTTCAAACTTACCTATAACCTAAAGAGAACTTCAAAGCTAAGTGTATTGAATCATGTTCAATTTTAAGAACAAAAATATATCCAAGGGGAAAGTACCTTGTATTTCCTTTCCCACTAAATTCCATTTCAAAACTTTTTTGGGGTGGGGGACAGGCAGAGATAAAATCAGAGAGGAGAGAGAATTAATTATAAAACTATTTTCGGAGATAACTTGTACATGTAGAATTGGCACATATAGGCAATTTTACTATTAACAATAATGGTTGTACATTTCAATGGCTTATATGCTTGTTTGCAGAGGATTTAATGATGAGTCTTACTTTAAAATTTTGTCAAGTATACATTTAGCAGCTTGATCCAACTTTTATAGAAAGGCATTAATCTAGTATATTTATTTACTTTTTCTAAAAGTTTCATTGAGAAGTGATCCCCTCAGAGTAGTGTGTTAGCTTCATGTGTACAGCATAATGATTCGTAGATCTATGTAGCAAAATGCTGGTCTACATAGCAAAATGACCACTGCAGGAAGTCTTGTTAATAACCAATATTTTATAATGTTAATAAAATATTAATCTCAAGAAACTTGTGAGACATATATGATGAATATTGGAACTAAAACCTAGGTGTGGAAAATAGAAGCATTGGATATTTTCATATCTAAATTTTTTCTATCTAAATGGCAGGGGACTTAGGATTTGCACTGTCTCTGCTGAGTCTGATTTTCTTTAATTTATACTTACCAGTTTTTATAAGTCACCAATTCCACCCAAGTCTCTAATTATTCATGATATTTAGGAAAAGGATTCTGTCTTGCTTGGGTCACACATGCTCCTGGAACATAGCTTTGCACCAAAGGCATATAATGGGTAAGAAAAGGAGAAAAACACAAATTCATAGCATGAAAGACACAGCATTTTCTGGAACAATCTACTTGTCACCTTTCAAGGCATCAACCATGCTAACTAGACAGCCCCAGTCTGGACATTCAACCCTTACTAAGGGTTATGGTGTGTGTGTGTGTGTGTGTGTGTGTGTGTGTGTGTGTGTGTGTGAGTATGTATATATAAATATATAAAATTAATTGAAATGAGACACCAACTGTGACTAGATTTCACTAACACTGCAGTTCTGTACCTTCTGTTAAAACCTAATTACTCTCCCACACCAACAAATATTTGCTCTTAACTCACCTTCAGTATCTCAGCTGCTGGAAAGTAAATCCCCAAACATTCCCTGATTAAGTTCTTGTTTCATGCTTGTAAGTTAATATTGAGATGCTAAGCCAGAAGGTGGAGTCATTGTTAGTGACAACTAAAATTAAAAACAAAGTGGGAATTAATTTGTTTCTATATCTGTCAATGGGGGACTCCTCTGAGAAAAGGCTAGTTTGTAACTTAGTTGCAGCATTATGCTAACAGGGATTATATCAGGTTATGTTTCACCAGTAAAGAACAACCATTTGGCATATAATGGTATTTCATGTCCTCTCTAATAGATTATAATGCATTTGTTCCATACTTTCCTTTCAAATATACTTTTATGGGTAGTATTTTTACATGAATTTCTCCTGGATCGCACAGCCACGAACCTCTTAATTTTTATTTTTATTATTTATTCCCGCCCCCAATCCCGCAGAGCAGAGCCTGGCAAACCACCCATGATGTTTTTGATATGCCAAAAACAGTAATAACAGCATGCTCTTTGTGTTCCTGGAGCGAGCAGATGCCAACGGGCTACACTAGCACGAGACAGGGACAAATGAAGACGTTACTGGAGCCCACTTGAACAAATCGATGAACAACAGGATGACAGTGATACAGTGATTTTTACACAACATTGTTGCTATAATTTGTTATTTAAAAACCTACAAAATACTATCTTATTCCTTTCAGTTGTTACATCATTTGGTTTAAACATTGATTGAAAAATATATTTCTGAATATTATATAAGAATAAGTAAATGATAGTACTCATATTATAAAGTGAGTTCCTGACTTTTTTGTTTCTGTATTTGTCTTGGCCACTCCTGTCACTACCAGGGCTTACTCCTGAATCTGTGCTCAGGAGTTACTTCTGACAGTGATCAGGAAGTAATATGTAATAACAGAAATTGAACTGGTGTCAGCTAAATTCAAAGCATGTGCATTTCCCCTGTCCCATCCACCGCTCTGGCCACGGGATTTTAAGAAACAGTAAAGTGAAACAATATAAATATGTCTTGATCAAGAATTAACATTTTGTTTTGTTTTGTTTTATTCTTGGGCCACACAATGTGGTACTAAGGGATTTCTCCTGGCACAGATCGGGGGAACCATATGTAGTGATTAGCATTGAACCTGGGTGAAATAATTATCATTTAATTTTATGAAAATTTACACCGAAAGGTGCTAAAGACTTAGTACAGCAACCTGGGTGCTTGCCTTACATGCAGTTTACCCATGTTCAAACCCCAGCATCCCATATTGTCCCCTGAGCCCATCAAGGGTGATCCCTGGGCAAAGAACTAGATAGGTGTGGCCCAAAAACTAACTAAAATACAAGAACAGTGAAAGTTCAATGCATCACATTATCTTATAATTCTCTCTTTATCGATACTTTGCAAATATAAAAAATAGCAAAGATAAAATATGTGGTAACCTAAATTACATTCTACAAATCATAATATAAATACTGTGTCTTATTTCTAGATGAATCCTTGAAAACGTTGCTAACAACCTAGAAATATCAAGAACTATTGTTCCACAGAGAGATGGTCAATTGCCTGCCATCAGGCAATTGGATTTTTTTTTCTTTTTGGGTCACAACTGGCAATGCACATGGGCTACTCCTGGCTCATGCACTCGGGAATTACTCCTGGAGGTGCTCAGGGGACCATATGGGATGCTGGGAATCGATCCTGGGTGAGCCGCGTGCAAGGCTAATGCCCTACCCGCTGTGTGTAGCCCCTTGAATGGAATTTTAATGGACATGGAAAATGGTGATTTTGTAATCGGTAAGTAATACTTTAGTGTACTTGGAAAAGAAATATATATAAGTATATATATATTTACATGTATATGTATATATATATATATATATATATATACTCTGTCATTAAGCCTACTAGAAACGTCCATGCTTTCCTTTACTAGTGTGAGTAGATCTACTTATTTGTTCTATACTTTCCTTCTATAATCATGAACATTTTCAGGAATTTCTACTTCATCTATTTTTATAAAAATCAGCAGGAAAACAAGATTTGTTAAGGTTTTATAAATGTTTGCTAGTCTTTTGTCATATGAGATGAGTGCTCTGCTCATTTTTAGAAAGGGGGGATGGCATATTTTCAGATTGTCTATAAATTTGGACACATGGCATTACATGGAGTATGGTAAAACCCTGTTTTCAAAGTAGCACCAATTGGGGACTCCAGTTTGCTCAGTACCTAGAATGTCAAGCTAGTTTCTACTCAGTTGTGCATCTTTGGACTGTAGCTCCAAGTCCAGCTGGGCCTGATTGGAAAATCCTACAGATGATGAAGAGGATAAACAATACTCAGTATTTTTTGTTTTGCTATGTGTGTGAGAGGCTTAGCAGAAAGGTTCTAGATGACTGTAGAAGTAGTCAGTTGCACATCTCATTCTGTCCATTTTGAACAAAGGTCTTTTGGACTTTAAACTAGATAAATATTTTTAGTAGTATTGATAGGGTTGAGTTTGGGGATGGGATTGGGGTGCACAGTGCATCATTGCTTTACACATGTTGAATTCATCTATCTTATTGTGGACCATCATGGTATTATTGAAATCTATGTGAGATACATAGTAGCTGCAGTAATAATATGTGTTCATAATTTACTCTTACTGGAAAAAAAACTCTATTGGATTCAAAAGTATCAAAAGAAACGTTTGCAGTAAACTTATCAATAAATGGAAGAGCATTTGGTTTCTAGCATTGTTTTAATTTTTGGAATGGAAACTGGGTTTTAAAATTGCATCATGTGATATTTTTCTTCAGTTGAAATTTGGTTCTCTGTGAAGATATTATTTTTTTGGTAGCAAAATAGCTAACAACATTGGATAAGGTCATGAGAGTATGGTGAAAGACAGAGAAATATGAAACAGGATTTTAATCCTTAAACCCAGTGTCTGACAGAGACATAAAAGCCAAATTTATAGTGAAAAAAAAAGAAAACAACTTATCAGTTTTATGGCCACTGTAAGGTGTTCCCTTTATTACAATCTAGGGGTATAAAAGTAGGCCATTCTTAAATGACCTCTGAGTGAACTTAGAGTCATTACACAGTCATTAAACTAACATAACCAAATCATGACCAAACAGTGCCATGATAGTTAATAGCTATCATTAAAACCCAGGAAAATGGCCAAATGTGATCAAGACTTCAGAATCTGAGGTATTTGGAAAGGCAATGGAAGGGAATCAGAAAGGTAGAGAGATAGAAACCCTAGAAGTAAATGAAAGAGAGATTGGTGGTCTTGGTATTTCTCCACTGGACCCACCTGTGTTTCAAGGGTTGTCTTTGGTACATCTGCTTCAGGAGGGCTGGATTCTCTATGGTCCTCTTAACACTGCCAGAGGTCAAGCCCTGCATAGAGAGCCAGGATTAGCCCCTGAGCATCACTTAGTGTATTCTACATCTCCCCCACCCCACCATTAAAGATGAAGAATACTATGCTAAAAAAAAAAAAAACAACTCACTAATGAGCTCAACAGCAAGGTGACAGGGGAAACATAACTAAATAAACATCCCCCCGGTCTAAACAATGTAGAGAAAACAGACTGAAAGAAAAAGACTTAACAGACCTATGAAACAATAGCAAAAGTTCTAAAATTTGTGTGATTCAAGTCTTGGAATAAAAGGAAGGGAAATGACTCAAGGCTGAAAAGTATACCATATTCTTGGTCATAAAACAAACCCCAATAAAGATAAAGGAATTAACCACATATAAAGTATGTTGTTTGCCAAAAACAGAAATCAAATTACAAGAGTGGGAAAATCTTCATTTATAAAATTAGACATTAGTCATAAAAATAAATTATAGGTAAACAATAAATCTTGAAAACATGTTAAAAACATATCAAGAGTAAATATTTTACTAATGGAAAGTAAAAGTGCAATATAGCAAAATTAGTATGACTCAGCTATATCAGAACCGAGAGGAATATTTATAGTGTTAAAGATGTAGAAAGAATAAAATCTCATATCAATAGTTTCTACACATATATTAAGATCTAGAAAATGGAAGATAATACAGTGGCCAAGGCATTTACCTTACATGCCACTAAAGGTGATCTGATGCCCTAGACCTGCAAACATTTCCAGGTAGAGAGCTGGGAACAGTCCTCAGCATCTCCAGGTGTGCCTCCCATACCTCTGTCCATGCCCCAAATTAATAATATAGAATATAAAAAGCAAAAATTAGTCATAAAACTAGCTGACAGAGGAAAATAGGGGGGTAAAGTCAGAAATAAAAGAAACAGAGAAAAGTAAATTAATGATCATGAATATCATTCAATCTCTACAGACGTCAAAAGTTAGAATAATAAATATCATAAATATGCTACCAAATTTGACAGAAGATGTAGGCTATTTTTTTAAACACCACCCAAAATATCCTGAGCACTGAGTATGGAGTATTCCCTAAACACCACAGGTTATTGTCTAAAAACTGAAAACAAACAAAAAGAATAACAAAGTAAATAAATGACATATTATTTGGAAATTAATGACAAATAATTGTGTTAATTTATGGATGACATGCTTGTTTTCATTAACAAATCCCAAGGAGTCAACTAAAATATCTCTAGAAACTGTGTTCAGCAAGTTTACAGAACATAAGATCAGCATTTCAAACATGATTGTATTTCTATAAGCTAATAGTGGATACATTAAATCAAATAAAAAAAAAACTACCCTTCAGCAAGAAGATGAGCACTACTGCAGATAAAATGAATCTTAGTCATTTTAACCAGTTGAGACTGTAGATCTTATTTGTGCTTGGATAGCATATACCATTCAAGAAACATTTTATGGAAATTAAATCTGGAGTAGAAAATAATAATAATAAGCAACTAATGAATATCTACAAGTTTATGTTTGATAGTTATGTTTAAATATTTTTATTTGGAGAAATACATACTTATTTTTATGACTAAATATGATCTGTTCAATTTTCTTTTACATACTCTGCTAATAATATCAATGATGCCAAAAGCATGATTTTGATGTATAGAGTTATAGTGTTCAATAATTATAATTGCTGAATTTAAATGATGATCATGTTGATCGGTGTTTTATTAGTGAATTTTTGCATATGCTTTAAATATTCCATTTAAATTAATATCATGAGAAAATATAGATATTTGATATTTTAAACTATTGATATCTTTTTATAGACCATTTCAAAACAGAAGAATGGACTTGTCCCTATATTGCAGATTACTCAGACTCTGCTTGTTTCAGTCACACAAACTGAATATCTTTCCTCTTTTTCCCTGGTAGTCATTATAATAATATTGGTTATTCAATGATTAAGGCTAGCATTACATTAGTTTTCTAGTTTTATCAGCCAATAGATAAACCTTCTGAATATCGACTCTAAAGAATCCTGGCTTAAATTTGTTTCTAAAATTTACTGTAGCACAGTTAAAAGTAATACTAAGAGGTTTATCATATTTAAAAAAAAATTTGTGTGTACATATGGGAAGGAAGTTTTCTTTTAATTCAACACCCACTTTTCCTACCTCTCTCCTTCCCTCCCTCCCTCCCTCCCTCCCTCCTTCCTTCCTTCCTTCCTTCCTTCCTTCCTTCCTTCCTTCCTTCCTTCCTTCCTTCCTTCCTTCCTTCCTTCCTTCCTTCCTTCCTTCGTCTTTTTTAAGGGTTTTATTACTAATATTTAAACACTATGATTATTAAAGACTATGATCTCTTGTTAGTATTTGATAAAAGTTGGCATCCCAGGATAAAATTTTTTTGTACTTTATTAAGGGAGAAAAAACTAACCAAAAAAAATAAAAATTTCTTTTCTCAACTACAGTACATTATCCTGCTGAGTTGTCATATGAAACCAGAAAGCTTATTCTTGTTCAGACTCAAGAAGTTTAAAAAAAAACATGCAAATTAAGTGTGAAACATAAATTATTCTGAAAACAAACAAGAACAACAACATTAAAAGAATAAGGTCATCTAGGAAAATCCAAATCCAGGACACAGCTGTGTAAAACCTTAGAAAGTGAAGAATAGCAACACTTATGTAAAGAAAGAATGGATTATGTTTAAAGAGAATGTTAAATGAAAATGAAATGGAATTAACTATTTTTATTTAGGAGAGACTTTGCAAGATATTTTAATTACTGTTTGAAATATATTTAGGAAATGACTTCTATTTACATGAATGATAGCAAAATGAATTTTGCTGCATTTGTTGAGCTATGGTTTTAAAGCTATGGAAATTATATAATATGTGTGCAGTTTCCTACTGTCATCAAAGAAACTACTCTTTCAGTCATTTACTATTTCAGTAATCTTGTATTGTTTTCCTTCAATATGAAAGGTATTAGTATCTCAAAATTATCTTGGTATAATTTCTGTAGCGAGGATCCTGCAAGGGACAACTAATATGACATTAAAATAATGGTTAGGTTAAAATATAGGTTTATCTAGCATTCAGGGAAGTACAAAAGGTCTTCAAGTCATTCCATGGACATAATGATATCATTAAATTTTAAGACTATCAGACTTATTCTAATGCATAAGTGGCAGTGATTGTTGTGGTTGGAGAAATTATTGAGATTCTAGCCAAATTTCACATGTCCAGGTAACATATGGGAGTTTCCAAAAGCTCAAAAACTTTCCATTTTGAAGAGGTTATTGAAGGGCCAGAAGTTATATTTTGGTTGCAAAAACGGACGTGCTAGAAGAGAAAGTGAGAGAAAACTAACAGGGCTTGAATGATAGACACTAAGAAAGAAGATTTATTTAAAAGTGTGAACTTTAATTGAAGAATGTTAAAAAAAGAGGGGAGATATACATTTTAGAAAGACGCATATACGCCTAGGTGGAATTTTGGCAATCTTCAGAATAACAAACAGGGAGTAAGAACATCAGTGAGTACCCCATGCCAGCAATGGTGCCTTATATATGCCTTATATATAATGTTTGGATAACAAGGGATCACATAAGAAATGGTGATAGTAATTTCTGTATTCATTTTGTGTCTTTCTCCTCTGCTCTATAATCAATGTCACAAATCCCTAAAAGCATTTTCCATGCCCTTCATCATCCTCCACCACCCAGCCCCCGCCCTGCTTCAGCACTCTTTCAGGACACACCATAAGACAATACTCATTTTCCATAATTTCCGCACCATATTTTATGGGGTTCAAATATGGTATGAACCATGGGAACACCTGTAAGGGCTATTGGAGGCCACCCTAAACGCCTCCATCCCTCTCAGAGAGCCGGTAAGCTACTGAGAGTGCCCTGCCCGCCATGGCAGAGCCTGGCAAGCTACCTGTGGCATATTCGATATGCCAAAAACAGTAAAAACAATGGGCCTCATTCGCCTGACACACCTCTTCATCTACTTTGCTCCCAGTAATATTTAATCAAAATAATAGCAGAGATTGGACAACAGGGAGAGGAGATAGTTTAAGTATTCCTTGAAACACCTTTAATTTTATTAAAGTGAGGTATTCAACATTCATTCTTTCAAGATTATCTAAGAATAATTGAGTGGGTAAGAGGATTTCTAAACAATGAACCATGTTTTTTTTTAATTTTTTAAATTTTATTGAATCACCGTGAGATAGTTACAAGCTTTCATGTTTTGGTTACAATCACACAATGATCATACATCCATCTCTCCACAAGTGCACATGCCCCACCGCCAATATCCTGGGTATATCCCCCCCTTTCTCACCCTCCCCCTGCCTCTATGACAGACAATATTCACCATACTCGCTCTCTCTGTTGCATTATGGTTTGCAACACAGACACTGAGAGGTCATCATGTTTGGTCCATTATCTACTTTTGGCACACATCTCCCATCCCGACTGGTTCCTCCTGCCATCATTTTCTTAGTGATCCCTTCTCTATTCCATCTGCCTTCTCCCCTCCGCTCATGAACAGTGACCGAAATATAGAAAGATCCCACAGAATGGGAAAGAATATTTACCCAATATCCATCTGATAAGGGATTAATATCCAGGATATACAAGATAGCAGTAGAACTGTATAAGAAAAAATCCTCCAACCCCATCAAAAAATGGGGAGAAGAAATGAACAGAAGTTTCCTCAAAAAAGAAATACAAATGAACCATGTTTAACATACAAAATTTAGTAACTTCAAAAAATAAAGATCTAAAATGGTTTTAAGGGGTGCATATAGGAGCAAGACCTACCAATTGACTTGGGTTTCATATTGAGGACCTGTTTGATTTCACTCTAACTAATTTAATCTAGCCCAGAGGTTGCAGCTGGAAATAGCTTAAAGTGATACCCTAAGTGAATCACTGAGCTGTAAGAGATCCTAGACCCCTGGTAATTGTATTTGTATGTTTGAGCACTTTTTGTATGCTTTGTATCTGGTACTGTGCTCAAAGAGGGTTGTATAAGTTTGTCTCTATAGGCAGCACAAACAGAACACCAGGTAGATATATGAGAGGTAGATATTTGACTTTATCTTTACCAGGAGAACCAACAGTGATGATGAGGGTTTGGGTCAGCTTAACGTTTGCCACTCATTTATGGATTCAGAAAATATGGTATTTAGGAATTTTACCAAAAATACAAACTATGAGACTGTAGGCTGGAGCCATAGCACATTTGCCTTGCACAGGGCTGACCAGAGTTCAATTCCTCCGTCCTTCTCAGAGAGCCCAGCAAGCTATCGAGAATATCTCATCCACATGGCAGAGCCTGGCAAGTTCCCCGTGGTTTATTTGATATGCCAAAAACAGTAACAACAAGCCTCACGATGGAGACGTTACTGGTGCCCACTCGAGCAAATCCCTGAGCAACAGGATGACAGTGATACAGTGATACAAACTAGACACACGGATGTGAAAGAAAAAGGACTTTTGGTGGAGAAAGGGCTCCCAAGAAGGGATTAGAAGAACAGGCCCGTTTCCTTCCTTCTACTAAGCTGATAGTTCTGTGCTAGGGCCGGGTGGAGAAGTCCTACTCACACCCAGCAGTAATGGAAGCGACTGGGGTTACCCTGGGATGCTTGAGTTTCTGAAGAGCTGCAGTGGCAACACTCTGAGGCAATGTGATACTTAGGATCAAGCACTGGATCTTGTGCATGTGAGGCACGAACCCCTGAACTCAAGCTATCACAATAGCTTTAAAATGAGCTTTTGAAAGTGACTGTGTGTGTGTATGTGTGTGTGTTGTGTGTGAATTGGGTGGGGTTGGGGGTGAGGTCCCATAGAAGACACTTGTTGATTTTTTAAAAGAATAGGGACTTTTTTTTCTTTTTGGGCTACATCAAGTGATTATGAGGGGTTACTCCCAGATCTGCACTTGGGAATCACTCCTGGCAGTGCTTGGGGGACCATACAGGATGCTGGGGATTGAACCTGGGTCAGCCGTGTGCAAGGCAAATGCCTACCTGCTTTGCTATCTCTCCGGCCTTGAGGAATTATTTTTGAATAGTTGCATACATGTGTTTTGTTTTTAAAATATACTTAAGTTGTATCTTTCAAGGAGTAGCAAGACATTAGAAATAGCACCTGACTGTGACTGTTTCTGCTATGTGAGCAAAAAAGAAAAATCAACATATAATGGACCATTAGAGAGACTGGAGAGAGAGATAGTTCCATGAGCTGGAACATATCCTTTGCCCTTAGAAGGCTCTGGCACCACATGATTCCCTGAGAACTATCAGGAGGCACCCCAGGGCCAGAGCTGGAAGTAATCCCTGAGTTTTACAAGTCACGGTCCAAACCTAAAACCAAGTAATAATAATAGTAAAATAAAAATAGCACTGGTATCTGTGAAAACACCACTTACTTTGGCAACAGCTCTATTGTTTTCTGACATTAGAAGACAGTACACCCTAAATATTAATGCTTGATAAATTTGACTTAATGAATGAATAACTATATAAATGACAAAAATAGTTTTAACAGAATAGTTATTAGCATATAAAATAATTATTACTATTGATACTTGGAAATGAAACGTTTTTTTACTGGCAATCATATACAAATAATATACAAATAATTTATAGTGTGTACACCATACCAAATTTTGTTGAGTAATTTTTCCTCTGGCTAAAATAATGCATCAAATTGTATAGATGTCCTAAAGCCATTAAAAATAAACTTATCCTTGTAATGCTAAAAAGTTGAAGTGCAGATTCTCACATGCAGTCATAGAATCATATATTGACATCATTCCCTTCCCAAGGTATAAAATTAAACTTTCCTAAATTTTTAATGATGAAAATATTGGATGTATAGTTTGAAGTGTAAGCTTGAATTTTATTCATAAAAATGAAAGTACCATTGACAAAACTGCTATGTTCTTTCAAAAAACGAAGTACAATAGACCGAGTATTCCAATGGGCAAATGTTAACTTAAAGTGCGCATTGTTTGGAAAAGGAGTTAATTAACAACTTATTAATTGGATAGAAAATCTGAAACTGTTGTACTTCTAGCAAATACATAATTTTCTTCAAGTATTATTAAAGCGTTTTTGTTGTACCTATTAAAGATTCTTGTCTCTAAGTTAATTTCATTATGCTAATAAGCTATCATCGTTACAGAACCTAAGCTTTGATCCATGTTAATTGTCGTGATCTTCAAAGACAAAGTCACCACTTACTTTAAATGAATTTTACATCTTTTTAAAGAATCACACGGAAATTAGGGGAAGTAATTAATTTTTTATTATGTGTCTCAATTTTTTTAAGGGAGGAAGTCAATGGTATTGGCTAGAATTCATTTTAACATTTAACTAGGGAAAACAGCATGAGGCAAAAAAACCTTTCAGATGCAAAAGATTAAAGAAAATTTGAAACTGGGACCTAATTTGTCTTGATAAACTTTGGTGTTTAATATGCTTCTTTTGTTCTCAGTGTGAAACTGCAGGGTTTTGATTTGTAGAAACTTTCTGAAGAATTAATTCTTTCTAATTTTTTATTCATTTCTTTGCCTTTCGTTTACAATAAGACAGAGAAGTTAACCTTCAAACTATAACACGTTTAAACATCTATGAACTTGCAAGGTTAAATCTATTAGTGAACTGATATTAGCTATTGTAAACTAATGAACTTCAGAATATGTTTCTTATGAAGCAGATTAGATTTACCTGTTTCTACATAATAATAACAAATTATAATCACCATAATGGATTCAATTATTTGAATTTCTCCTCATTAGTAGAAGTAGTTGAGGTTTAGAAATATTACCTCCATCATTTTTGAAGATTTTGTGCTACATTAAACTCCGTTTTAAGATGTTACAAAGTTTAAAACCATCAGTTGTATCATTGTTGTAAGCAGAGTAATGTGCAGTTGGAATTCGTTTAGGGTTCATAAAATGGATTTTTAAAAAAAAGTATCATCTTAGGTGGACTGGAGCAATAGCACAGCAGATAGGGCATTTGCCTTGCATGTGGCCCACCTGGGTTCGATTCTTCCATCCCTCTTGGAGAGCCTGTAAAGCTGCTGAGAGAATCCTGCTCGCTCAGCAGAGCCTGGCAAGCTCCCTGTGGCATATTCGATATGCCAAACAGTAACAAGACTCAATGGAGAGGTTGCTGGTACCCGCTGAGCAAATCGATGAACAACAGGACTACAGTGCTACAGTGCAGACAGATCATCTTAGATATACGCTATATTTTTCCTTGCACTTTCACAAGAATGAAGATAATAACCAAATTATAATTTTATCATCTATACAATATCAAGCCACTTGATACTCTTTTTAGAAAGATCAGAATTTGAAGAAGTGTACAATTAGGTATTTTGAAAAAAATTACTCCTGATATAAATAACGCTTTGGAGAAATGGGAAAATGTAGCCAAAGGATTTTAGGGACGAGCTCCTGTCTTCAATGAAATTGTTAGTACAAAGAAACATCTCAGTATAATAAACCAGTGAATGATGAAATTCTACTCTGCTATGTAAAGATTTCTCAGACTGTTCATCTGTAAATGTAGTGCTCAAAACTTTGTATGCCAGATATTTCATTGGGAATGGAAGTAATATTGCCCTCATAAAAACTGTTAATGTGCTGGAGAGCTAGTACAGGGATATGCAATTGCTTTGCATGTGCCACACCATAGTTTGATCCTGAGCACCATACATGGTTCCCTAAAACATGCCTGGAGTGATTCCTGAGCTAAAGACCAGGAGTAAATATTGAGCAGTACTGGATATGGATCAGAAGCAAAAGTAACAAACAAAAAATGTAAAAGTCCCTAAAATTCTACAGAAAAGTTGACATTTAGCATTGCTTTTTGCGAATATTGTAGATACTTAATGAACGTTTGCTAAAGAAATTCTGTTCCGGGCCGAAGTGATAGTACACAGGATAACCCCTCACACTGTGTACATTTGGCCCAGGCTCTATCTCCAGCACCCCATATGGTCTCCCTTGAGCCCACCAGAAGTGATCCCTGAGTGCAGAGCTAGGAGTAAGCCCTGAGCTGGGCTGGGTGTGACCCAATGGGGTGCAAATAAATTCAATTTTAGTTTGGTGGGGTTCAATAAAAAGTGCTTGAAGTTCTTCAGGGCCACATCTGGTGGTTCTCATTCAGTTGGGCTAGCGGTTGTCTGGGGCCTAAGGATGAAATCAAGTTCAGGTTCTGTTATACCAGAAATTACCTGGGCAGCTCTGGTAGTACTGAGTCCTTAAGAGCCACCACACCTACCTGTGCTAAGTGCTTGCAGACCTCCAGGGCTGCACCAAGTCAGACTTGGGACACACAGAGTGCCAGGGATGGGGATGGGATGTGTTGCATGTGAGGCATGTGCCTTAGCCCTTGGACTCTCTTAGTCCCTATATTTTTCATGTTACAATGATTCTATTTTTCCATTTTATCAGATTTTAAATAAATTTTAGTTATAGGCATACGAGGATTTTTATTCATAAAATTATTTCAAAAACTATGCTATTGTTTCTAGCTTTACACATGCGTTTTGGTGATAATTTAAGATTATTCATCGTATACAGGACTGCAGCAACAGAACAGTGTGGCTAGGGCAAGTGCCTTGCATGTTGCTGACACTTATTTGACCCCTGGTACCCTAGATTTCCTGTAGCCAACCACAAGTAACTGAGTACAGAGCTAGGAGTAAGCCCCGAGCAACACTGGACATGGCCCCAGAACAACAACAGCAACAACAACTAGTAATAATTAAAAAATAATAATATACAAACCTTTGTTAAATCTTTGAATGTTTAAATAGAAAGTGAAGAAGTGCAAGAGTTCTCCTAGAAGTGCTCTGATTCCAGGCAGAGGGGATTCTACATTTTCTTTTGAGATCATATTTTCTTGTAAATGTAACTTAGAGTGAAGAGATTTAGAAACAAAAATTATGTTTTAAAGAAACTACCTCCTGGGGCTGGAGCGATGGTATAGCATTTAGGGCTCCTGCATTGCAAAAGACTGACTCCAGGTTTGATCCATGGCTTGCCATGGGATTCCTAAGCAGAAGTGTTTCCTGAGTTCAGAGGCAGGAATCAGTTATGAGCACCTCCAGGTGTGACTCAAAAAAAGAAACAAACAAAAGAAAGCAGCTAAATACTTACTGAATAATTTTTTGACTTATATATCTCACTTAAATTAATTAATTAGATTTCAAAGACATTATGGAAATAATATTGATAATTAATGAATTGCTCTTTCCTTAAAACATTGATATTACTTCAAGAAAACTTTTGGGACATGATGAACATGACAACAGTCTAAGTTTACTCCTCATAGAACTCATTAGTCGGAGGCTGAGAAGGAATGATTTCTATGACACATACTAGATCCATCCAGTTCTTCCCATTTTGTTCAACATCGCAGAGATACGTAAAGAAGGAAGGATGAAACTTAAAACTTAAAAGAAAGTTTTTTTAATTTTGTGATTGTAAGGCAAGAAAATGTGGTGTGCACTGCATTTGTTGATAAATATTATCATAAAAATCTATGACTTTACATATAGCTCTCAATAGTACCAAAGCCATTGAAACACCAAAGCAATCAGTTATTTGTACAGATAATAAATTGATTTTTAGATCAAGTTTTATTACAATATTTTTTAAAACTATTTGATCAGCGACCTTAAAAGTAGAACTGATCCTTAATTTAATGAGATGGATTTTTTTTACCAAAACTAATAGCATTACATTGTAGTGGATTCAAGAAAATGTGTTATCCAAGTACAATAAATTCTATGATTAAGGCCCATAACTCAGGCTTTGTCATAAGGTGTAGGTACTAAAGGGCAATATAGTAATATTGATATCTCTGAATAGCATCTAATTTATTTCTAAACACTTCAGGATTTCCAGCCAAAAGGCTGTCATATCTGCTAAGAGAATTAGTAGTTTTTCCAAGGTTTTGCTTAAACTCAAGTATCATGAATAATTTTTACCTATTGTATTTTATGTCATAGGTTGCAAATGTGTACCAGTCATATTTTATTTAATTAAAGTATTTCAGTGTCAGTTTCTAACATTTAGAAACCATACACATATGTCTGAATATAAAATTTTGGTTAAAATACATATGTATAATAAACAAAAATACTTAATAACTAAAAATATCTGAGTAAATAATACAAGCATTATTTTTCTTTTATAGAGAGCAGAACAGGATAGGAGCAAGTAATCCAGCTGAAAGGTCCTTCTAGAAAGATGTGCTTTGTGTTTTTCTGTTCCTTTGCCTCCTGCATAGCTATCTGAACTCACAACAATCTGTCCAAATTCTAAGATGTTTTATTTTGCCACAATTTATAAAATGTGTGGTTTACTAAAAGTGAATGTTAATTCTACATTAACTACTTGGAAACCATAAAAGTTATTGAATCAAGCCTAATGTCTAAAGAGAGCATGGATAAAATTATAGGAAACAAAAAAACTATAGAAAAATGATGGAACACTGAACTATTATTTTCTTTAAAAAAATTTTAGTGAATTACCATGAGATATAATTATAAAGCTTTCATGATCGAGTTTAAGTCATACAGTGACAGAACACCCACCCATCCATCAATATCCCCAGTATCCCTCCCTTCACCCCTGAACTATTATTTTCAATGATGCCTTCACCAGGTAGTTTGTGTTCTAATGATCTTTTTTCCAGCACTTCTGAAAACCTTAGGTGAGTTTTAGTAAATCTCAGAGTCAGTGAAACAAAATATTCAGGTTTTGTGAAAATAATGTCCGTTTCTTTATATAGTAAGTAATAGTCTAGCTGAAAAATGGTGAAATAACTCTGACAAAGATTGTTCTAAGATGTTTGGGGTTTACTGTGTTAGATGCCTTCCTCTTTAAAGACCTTTGCTTTTAACTAAATGCTTGCTTATCTTTCTAATTTAACATAGTTCCACATTCTTCTTTGTAGTAATTTTGGGCTATCTGATAACATATAATGGAAAACATGTTTATGTCTTCCACTAGTTCTTGTTGCATATTTCAAATGCTTAGAACAACAATTTTCAGAAGCTTTCATTAAGGTTAATTTAAAAACTACATTAAATACAAACAGATTTTCTCACAAACAAAATGCAATGTGTACTTAACAGACTTCTGTATGTTATATTTGATAAACTACCTCATATAAATGCAAATTTTGACTTTCTGCCAGAACCAGGTGGTATGGAAAATATTTCTATTAAACAAATAATGCCGGAAGAGCAAACTTCAAGCACTGGTATGTTGCATAGGAAAAGAGGATGTTTTTGTTCAGGTTTGATGTATATTTTCAGGTTGACCTTTTCTATACAAACTGGAAGAAACATGTTGAAGAATAATACATGGCGAGCAGTTGTCTTTGTTTCAAAAGAAGCTTCAGGAAATCATACTTGTGCAAGTATTTTTACATCTTCAGAGAAATTGGATAAAATATTTTCTTGGTTTACATGGTTATTTGCTAGCATCATCTCTCCTCCAGTAGTTAACTGAATCACTTTCATCTCGGTCACTAAGTAATATTGAGCAAGGAGAGCTAAATATACCAGATGATCCCATGCATTGCCTCACATAGAAATGGGATTTTTGAACTCTCAGCCAGACAAAATACAATCAGAACATAAAAGCAAACAGAAGACTTCCCCAAACTGATAACCTTAGTTTAATCATGGGAAAAAACATTAGGAACAACAAAATGAAGTCATTCTTTCTGATAGCTGATCAGTTCTATGAAATTTGTCAAGGTAATCAAAACCCAAAAAAGTTTGGACAATCGTGAACCCAAAAAGACAAAGAAGACAGTGCAATGAAAGATAATGTAATACAAAATCTTGAAACCAAAAATATAAATATAAAGCTAATGAGGTCCAAGTAAATTGTAGAGCTCAGTTAATAGTGATATCCAAAGTTGACTGATTCATTCAAACAACTGTACAATGATAATGTAAGATATTAATAATAAATGAAATGCTTTTGAGAGATATGGGACTTACTGTACAACCTCTGTAACTTCTTTAAAAATAGAAAAATGTCACCCATAAGGGTTTATTTAAATAAAAAAAAATCCTAACAAGTAGATGATTAGAGGAAACCTTTGGTGAGGAAGTGTATATTGATTGTTATAAGGATGCTACCTTGAAATAGAATAAAATCTTAGAAGTTTTATATCAGAAATAATAAGAAACAAATATAATATGCACAATCTTGCATAGTTATCCCCATAAGAAAACAGTGTTTACCAGAGAGTTTGGTGTGTGATCTCAAGGGAAATTCTTGCTTACATGAAATGCAATGGAAAGGCTTATGACTTTGAATTTATGACACTGAAACTGAGTTATCCTTGTTCTGAAACTTCTGAGTGGATTTTAAACATCAGGCCAATGAAAGTTGCTATTTACAAATAATGTTCAGCAACTATATTTTCTATGTATTACTATTAAAGTCATCTGAAGACACTAGTAAAATGCTTGGTTTGGGACAAGGAAGTTATATTTGAGATGTTACAGGTCATTGAAAAGTTCAATATAATTCATAATTAAAATATAATAAAATTAAAATATTTAATATGCAGAATTTGGAGCAATTAGATAGTTTTAGGTTTAACATAGTAGCTTGATATCTAGAGTAAAATCCAAATTTATATACATGTATTTATACATGGGGCAGAGTGATAACACAGCAGGTAGGGCATTTGCCTTGCACTTGGCCGACCAGGGATCAATTCCTCCATCCCTCTAGGAGAGCCTGGCAAGCTACCAAGAGTATCTCGCCTGCACAGCAGAGCCTGGCAAGCTACCCATGGCATATTTGATATGCCAAAATCAGTAACAGCGAGTAACAACAAGTCTCACAATGGAGATGCTACTGGTGCCCGCTTGAGCAAATGATGAATAATGGGACAACAGTGCTACAATATTTATACATAAAATATAACTTTTTATATTTAAGATTTTATTTGCATGTGTATAAAAGCAATCAAGGTGTGGAGGTGAAGAAGAAAGGGGAGCGAATGTTAAAGCAAGAAACTTCTCTACTGGGAGAGTGTGCTAAATACTAGCTTAGACTTTTACATCACTGTCACTGTCACTGTTATCCAGTTGCTCATCGATTTGCTTGAGCAGGTACCAGTAACACCTCCACTGTAAGACTTGTTGTTACTGTTTTTGGCATATCGAATTTGCCATGGGTAGCTTACTAGGCTCTGCCGTGTGGGCAAGATACTCTCGGTAGCTTGCCGGGTTCTCCAAGAGGAGCAAAGGAATCGAACCCGGGTCGTCCAAATGCAAGGCAAATGCCTTACCCACTGTACTATCGCTCCAGCCCAGACTTTTACATGCTCTTCAAATTTGTTGTTATCACTATTCCACTTTATTGAAAAGCATCAAGATTTAAAGAAATAAATAAGTTGTCCAAATACACCAAAATCTCACACCCTTAAAAATATAATACTCTTTTAAAAATAAAAACCTTTCTATCATCACTTCTGACAATGACTCTTACCACCCTTGATAAAATTTCTCACCCACTAAGTATCCCAGTTTTTTATCTTTTTGGCATTGGTTCTTGATTCTCCCTTCAGATTTAACTCTTAATTTCTTATTCTCAGTCATCATGTATGATGGTTTGCAATTCTCACCCAAGTCCATACATACCAAATTCTATGTACATAAAGGTAATTAAAATGCTTATGGTAAAGCAGAGAAGCGATAAAGGAAGACATCAAAGAGAGAAAAGCAGCAGTGTTGGCCAATGCGAAAGAAGCCGGGAAAAGTATTCACAACGCCCGCCTGTCCTTCTCCAAATACAAGACCAAGATGACTGCCCTCAATGTCCTGATGGACCTATCACATCTTCCAGAAGGGCAATGGAAAAGGCTACCCATGACATCTACTTGGATCACTTCGATAGCCACATCCACCTGCCCACATAACAAATTCTGCAGGATGGATATGTCATTCCCAGTGTTCTCCCTTCAGAAATCTAACATGCCATTTCATTGGTAAAGAAGCGTACAGTACCCGGTTCAGACAAGGTCAGACCTGAACATCTGAAGAATCTGCCGCCAGTACTCGTCAATATACTGGTTCGGCTCTTCACATGCTACCTGTCTGAATGCAAGATTCTGTTCCAGTGGACAACTAGCAGGACCATTCTGTTTTATAAGAAGGGAGACATCCATGACATCACCAACTATCATTTACATGTTATACATCCTGAATAGGATTGGCAGAACACTAGATGAAGGACAACCATGCTAGCAAGTCGGGTTCTGAAAAGGATCCAGCAGGATCGACCATATCCACACAGTGACTAAGCTCATTGAGGTTTCGCGAGAGCTCAAGATGCTGCTCTGTCTAACGTTCATCAATTTAAAGAAGGCCTTTGATTCTGTTTGTAGGGAGCCATTTTACCTTACTGATCTTATCCTGTCACTATTTGTTTAATCACTAGCTAACCCCATGCCACACCTAGCAAAGGTTGCCACTCCTAATCTTACTGATCTTATCCTATCAACATTTGTTTATTACTAGCTAAATCCCGTGCCACACCCTGCATTTCTGTTGGGGGTCCTGGCACCATCTCCTCCCAACAGGGAGGTATAAAATACTGTAACTGCCATAGAATAAACGCCTTTCTCTCTCCTCCGGGCTCTGCGTCTGTTCTTTCGGCTGCGCCCTACGAAGGGTTCGCCCTGCTGAACAGAACGAGACCTCCACATCGACTTCCACACCTGGCGCCCAACGTGGCTGTCGAATTCACGGAAAAAGTGAGTATTTCTGAGGGTCGCCTTTCTCTTGGCACACACCGTGGTGCGGGAATGGCCTACTTACCCTCTGATTCCTCCATCCCTACCTACTCCTGGGAATCCCCAGTTATTTGCATCCTTTGTGTTATTTGCATCCTTTGTCTCGCTAATTTTATTTGGATCTTAAATGAGATTTTTAAGGCGAGAAAAAGTCAGCCATTTTCAGAGATTCAGCACCGTGTTTCCGAAATTGAGATTTTTTTGAGGAAAAAGTATGAGAGTTCAGAGGCTTCCTCAGTCTTTGGGGATGAGGCACCCCCCATGCAGGGGACTGACTCCTCCCGCGCAGAGGTACCTCTGAGACTTTATCCTGTGACTTCTGATATCCCTGATCCCTCTCCTCCGGAACTTAAATCCTTGCCCCTGGAGGACAAGGCTACCCAGGTAGTTGAGGAGGAGAGGTGTAAGCTGGAGGACAAGGCTACCCAGGTAGATGAGGAGGAGAGGTGTCAGCCGTCAGCTCCACCACTCCATTATCTGTCCCATGACACTGCCTTTTTTAATCCCCCATACGCCAGTGAGGCACCCCGCCAGCTTGCCCAGGACACCGCTGCCTTAATAAGGCAGGTGGTTCAGGAACTAGTGAGTGCCCTGCAGCCTTCTACCCTCTCCCAAGAATCTAGTGCAAACTCGGTCTCTCCTCCGCCCTGCCACACTCTAGCTTCAAAACCTATGGCTGCCTTCCCAGTTACCAGGTCCCATTCTCGGGCCCCCAAATACCCCACCTCTGCCACGGCTCCACCTGATGATGATCCCTCAGACAGAGAAGTTGAGGAGGCCGATCAGCCTGAGGAAGGGGCACATTCCCAAGAGGAAAATTCCCCTCAGGACGTAGCTCCGCAGGCACCAATCCGCCAAAGCTACCGTAGATTGAAATTCGAAGACCTGAAAGATTTAAAGGCTGCTGTCTCTTCTTGCGGCCCCACTGCTCCTTTTACGCTTGGCCTTTTGGACTCCTTTTGTGAGGGATGGCTCACGCCGAACGACTGGTTCTCAGTCGCTAAGGCTGTCCTGAGTAGGGGAGACTATCTCTTGTGGAAAGCAGATTATTTAGAACGATGCCAAGAAATGGCGCGCCGCAACATCGAGGCAGGAGGCTCTTCCTCATCCTGGATCTTTGCTAAATTTCAGGGTCAGGCACCCTTTGATTCTAATGAGGTGCAGGCTCAATTTCCCCCAGGGCTACTTGCCCAAATACATGTGGCTGCCCTCCGGGCCTGGAAGGCACTTCCCTCTAAAGGGTCGGTGGTAACATCCTTGGCCAAGGTTCGTCAGGGAGCTAACGAGCCCTATAGTGATTTCATAGGGCGCCTCACGGAGGCGGCTGAAAAACTCATGGGAAACGAAGAGACGGATAATGAGCTGATCCGCCATTTGGCCTATGAGAATGCTAATCCCATCTGCCAGGCCACACTCCGCCCCTATAAGCGTGGGAAGACCCTCTCAGAATACATTCGGCTATGCTCTGAGGTTGATCCCACCACCCAAAAAATAGGGCATGCTATAGGGGCTGCCTTCAAACAGTTCTCTATTCAACCATCGAGCAGTCAGAACAAGCTGTGCTTTGGCTGTCGGCAGCCTGGACATTTCTTAAGAAACTGTCCCAATAAAAAATCGCGGCCCAGACCTAGAAGTCCTTGCCCTAAGTGCAAACAGGGTTTCCACTGGGCGTCAGAGTGCCGCCAGAAGGCCAGGCCGGGAAACTGGGCACAGGGCCAGCCCCAGGGCCCCCAGTCCGCTCCCTCTCCCGTGTCTGGGGCACCTCAGAATCATGGGCCGTTCAACCCATCGGCGTCCAGCCCCCAATTCGCTCCCTCTCCCATGACCGGGGCACCTCAAAATCATGGGCTGTTCAACCCATCGGCACCCAACCCCTCTGCAGAGCCATCCCATACTCAGCCGGATTGGATCTCTGTGCCACCTCCCGCACAATATTAGTCAAAGAACAGGGTCCCCAGATAGTGTATGTCAACGCCTGTGGCCCTTTGCCATCTGGAACTTTTGGCCTAATTATTGGGCGAGGCAGTATGCTTCCTCAGGGCGTGCAAGTACTCCCCGGGATTATAGATGCTGATTTTCAAGGGCAGATTGGAGTAGTAGTTGAATCACTCTCCCCATTTTCAGTCTTGGACGCTGGCGCGCGGCTAGCACAGCTAATACTCATTCCAATAACAACAGTACAAAAACCACCCCCAATGTCAGAGACTTTTGCATTTTTTGCCCAACGCATTCTTAATCACAAGGGCTTGATGACTTTAGAGATCAACGGGAAGGAATTTTTAGGTCTGATTGACACTGGTGCGGATGTAACGGTCATTGCTGAAAAAGACTGGCCAAAAAGGTGGCCCCTCACCCCCTCACTGACTCACCTTCAGGGTATAGGTCAATCCCAAAACCCTATGTTAAGCTCATTTACGCTTGATTGGCGCACCAAGGAGGGAAAATCCGGGATGGTACGCCCCTATGTTCTGCCCGGGCTCCCACTCAATCTCTGGGGCAGGGATATTCTTTCACAAATGGACCTTATACTAATTGATGCCAAGGGCCTAGACATGCTCCTTGCAGCAGGTTATTCTCCCGGAAAGGTTCTAGGAAAATACCTCCAGGGCACACCTGCGCCGCTAGCCCTCGACCCAGTGAAAAATGACCGCACAGGCTTAGGTTTATTCTCAGTAACTGCCACTGCTCCTCCTGCACCCCACACGGATAAGATCATATGGAAGTCCAATGAGCCTGTATGGGTGGACCAGTGGCCGCTTCCCACTGAAAAATTACAGGCTGCCAGGTTGTTAGTGCAGGAACAACTCGCGGCGGGACACATAGAACCCACCTCTTCCCCCTGGAACACACCCATTTTTGTTATAAAAAAGAAAAACGGCAGTTGGCGACTGCTACAGGATCTACGAGCAGTAAATAAAACCATGGTCATTTTCGGGGCGCTTCAACCTGGACTGCCGTCCCCAGCAGCCATCCCTTCAGAAATGTATAAGATAGTACTCGATTTAAAAGACTGCTTCTTCTCAATTCCCTTGCATCCTGATGATCGCCCCCGTTTTGCCTTTAGTTTGCCAGCTATTAATTATAAAGAGCCCATGCAACGTTTTCAATGGAAGGTTTTACCCCAGGGAATGGCAAATAGCCCCACACTGTGTCAAAAATTTGTGGCTCAAATTCTTGCTCCCATTAGGGCACAATGGCCCGACATCTATATGATCCATTATATGGATGATATACTGCTTGCTGGATCTGACCCACAGGCCACTATGCTCTGTTGCAATCAGGTGATCCGTGCGTTTACTCAGTCTGGCTTTCAAATTGCCCCCGAAAAAATTCAGATCGCTGACCCTTATACCTTTCTTGGATTTCGTCTTCAGGGGTCCCGTGTACTTTTGCAAAAAACGCAGCTGAAGCTTACTTCATTAAAGACACTACATGATTTTCAACAACTGCTTGGGCATATTACATGGCTCAGTCCCTATCTGAAACTTACCAAAGGAGACCTTATGCCCCTTTATGACCTTTTACGCGGTGATGCTGATCCTTCTTCCCCTCGGAGTCTGACACCAGCAGCCCGAGAATCCCTAGTTCTCATAGAAAAAGCGATTGAAGGTCACTTTGTTTGCTCTCTAGATTATCAGCGCCCTTTTCACCTCCTTATCTTCGCTACTCCTCATTCTCCTACAGGCTTAATTTGGCAGGAAAACCCTGTTTCTTGGATTCACCTTCCTGCCACACCAAAGAAAGTTCTTGTACCCTACTATCTCTTAGTGGCATCCTTAATTATTGAAGGAAGGAGTTTCTCTCGCAGACACTTTGGTCTTGAACCGGCTTCTGTTATTCAACCCTACAATAAGGAACAGATAGATTGGCTTCTTCAAAATACTGATGATTGGCCCATCGCCTGCGCTTCCTTTTCAGGAATTTTAGATAATCATTATCCCCCCAATAAGTTGATACAATTTATGGCTTTACATCAATGGGTTTTTCCTGTTGTCACTAAGACCAGCCCTATCCCTGGGGCTAAAGTGATTTTCACTGATGGATCCTCTAATGGCCAGGCCGCCTATGCCTGTGAGGGTGAGACTGTTTCTTTTTCCACAAAGGAGTCCTCTGCTCAGCTGGTTGAACTCACAGCTGTTCTAATGTTTTTTTAAAATTTTTCCCTTCTTCCTTTCAATTTATACATGGATAGTGCCTATGTGGCCTTCTCTATACCATTACTGGAGACTATTAGTTACATAAAACCCTCCTCCCCCGCAACGTCATTGTTTTTGCAAATCCAACAGTATATTCGCTCCCGGCGAGCTCCATTTTTTATAGGTCATCTTCGTGCCCACACTAACCTCCCTGGGCCACTGGCGGCAGGTAATCACTTGGCAGATTTGGCAACCCGATCTTTCACAGCGCTAACTCTACAAGCAGATCCGCTGCAGGAGGCCACAACTGCACATGCCCTTCACCATCTGAATGCTCAAACTCTCCGCCTTATGTTTAAAATCACGCGTGAGCAGGCACGGCAGATTGTGCGCCAGTGCCCTTCCTGTGTATCCCTTCTACCCGTGCCTCACTTAGGGGTCAATCCCCGAGGACTAGTCCCTAATGCCATCTGGCAAATGGATGTCACTCATATTCATTCCTTTGGGCAGCTTAAATATGTGCATGTGACTATTGATACCTTTAGTGGGTTTATTTGCGCCTCAGCCCAGACTGGAGAGGCCTCAAAAAATGTCATTGCTCATGTCTTGCACTGCTTTTCTGTACTGGGCAAACCACAGCTAATAAAAACAGACAATGGTCCAGGATACACTGGAAAAAAGTTTGAGCATTTTTGTAAGAAGCTGCAGATTTCCCATCATACAGGGATCCCCTATAACCCTCAAGGGCAGGGGATAGTGGAGCGAGCCCATCTCACTCTTAAAACATATATTCAAAAGCTCCGGACAGAAAAGGAACTGTACCCAGCCTCACTTTCCCCTAAGACGTTACTATCTCACGCTTTGTTTGTCATGAACTTTCTTATACTGGATAAAGAAGGTCGCAGCGCAGCAGACCGTTTCTGGCATACTTCCACCAGCCACACTTATGCAAAAGTAAGGTGGAAAGACCCTCTGAGTGGTCTATGGAAGGGCCCTGATCCAGTCCTTATATGGGGCCGAGGATCAGCCTGCATATTTGATGCTGCTGATAGTGTAGCCCGCTGGCTCCCCGAACGACTGATAAGGCAGGTCGACACACCTGCTCTGGCTGAACCAATTTCCACCCAGAGAATAAATGAATCCTCTGAGGACAGTGTCCCTTCTGCCACTGCCCAGGAACTTGCTTCTGCTCAGTCAGCCGCGTCGGGAGTGACCAACTAGTGGTCTCACTCACAGAACAGTTATTCAGACTTGGCCTGGCTGGAGCAGGAACCAGCGTTACTTCAAGACCGAAGATGATGCCCGTAGGGCAGGATCGGGAGTCTCAGTGTGAATGTGGTGAGTGGGGTGCGCACCCGAGTGAAAGAAGGACCGGTCCGAGCGTGTGCAGGAGTAAGATTTGTGCGTGTGCTCCTAGTGTGTGTGCAATTGTCTCATTATCTTTCTTAGTTCTGCTTACTTTTCAACAACTTTGAGAAGGTTTTGCCAGCTTATATCAACAAAAGTGCTTTCTTGACCCGTTTTTTCAACAAGCAGGAAACTGGCTGCTCAGGCAGAGAAACGGGGAGCAATGTTCCCAATCGGCCGACAGGGCTCACTTTGCCCTGGGGACTGCTCTTTCCTTTCTCAGTCTATCAGTTTTTTCCTGCCATTCTTGAAGGGTCAGATTGATCGATCAAGTATATATTTGTGCACATGTGTGATGTTTATTGTCTGACTGTCTGTCTCTGTCTGTGGAACACTCGAGTATTAGAGCTAGTTTAAAGTCAGTAATTCTTAGATCTGGGCAAACAAAATCAAGGGAGGTCAGAGTGATATGGAGCCCAGCAATTTAAAAGATCTAAGTATCTTTGGAGCTTGCTAGATTCAGGTCTAAACAAAGATTTCTAATCAGAATGTGGCGCCTACAAAGAAATTGAAATTTTCAATCCAGATTTCATATTGGGAGAACATTAATAGTTATTAACAGTTGAAATCCTCTTGAATTCTAGTAAGCTAAACATATCTATTGGACTTACATTCCTCACCCTCCACTTTTACAGGTTGTAGATTGGACCATGCCAGGACCCAGTATCTGGGCTAACAATTCCTTTCTTTTACCCCCTCCATGGGATTCACAGATGCCTCAGCTGCCGAATAAAGAAGAAACACCTTTTAATTTTTTCTCTAGGATACTCACTTGATCCTGTCTGCATTGGAGTGCCTCCCTGTCTCCCTCTTCACTTTCAGACTTGGATTCATACCAAGTCCCAAATTCATACTACCTCTGATCATTCACAAAAAGATTTTTCTTTTCTGGTGATTGTGCATTATTTACCTGTCTCAATTCTTCCCTCTCAATCCAAGATTCTCCCCACAGTATAATTTTATTAAGGGCCAGATCGCATATGGTTACCAGTGAACCTGACCAGAGAATGGCAACGCTCCCCCGATAAAGGGCTCCTGACTGAAGATCTGACACAACTGCTCCGGCGCTCCTGATGATTCCTTGGGCCTCTGATCACAGCTATCCTGGACTCATTGCTGTAACCACCACTGATGCTGTTGCAGGAATAGTTCTTCAAGCCTCGGTCCAGACACACAACTTCGTCTAAACATGACAAAATGACTCTTACCACCTTGGGACAATGCAGGCTACTGTCAACCATGATGTTGAGCAACAATTGGACACTCTACAGCAAGTGCTACTTTGGGTCCAGGGCTGGGTTAATATCTTAGAGTAACAAATGAGATTTTCGAGTGTTTAAGGATCTTTGGCTTGATTTGTAGGACCTCATCTTCCCCCAGTTCTTTACCTTGAGGATGCCGGGCTCCCAAGGATTTATTCTTGTGGATCAGGTTGCCAGGCAAAGCACTGCAAGGGAGGGCTGATACCCCGGCCCGGCTCCCTGCGAGGTATTCCGGTATAGCTTAGAGGTTACTCCAAAACCAAGGATTGATGGGGCCTATGAGGAGCCCCCTGCATAGACCCGATCATCCTTTCCTTCCTCTCCCTGCAAAAATGGAGTCTTTATGTCACAAGGGATACCGGACAATGCCTCCCCTGACCACATTTAATTTAAAACAAAACAGGGGGAGATGTAGGGAGCCATTTTACCTTACTGATCTTATCCTGTCACTATTTGTTTAATCACTAGCTAACCCCATGCCACACCTAGCAAAGGTTGCCACTCCTAATCTTACTGATCTTATCCTATCAACATTTGTTTATTACTAGCTAAATCCCGTGCCACACCCTGCATTTCTGTTGGGGGTCCTGGCACCATCTCCTCCCAACAGGGAGGTATAAAATACTGTAACTGCCATAGAATAAACGCCTTTCTCTCTCCTCCGGGCTCTGCGTCTGTTCTTTCGGCTGCGCCCTACGAAGGGTTCGCCCAGCTGAACAGAACGAGACCTCCACATCGACTTCCACATCTGTTGAGGCTAAAGTGGTCACTGAAGTCACTGAAGACAAACAGGGCATTCAAACTCAGCACATCAAGATCCTCTGAGAGCTGTATTACGGATTCACCACCAGGATCTCACCATTCTACAAGGTAGTGATCATCAATGTAAAGAGCGGAGTTCTGCAGGGCAAAACTCTTCAGTGCCACCCTTGAAAAAATCATGCAATAACTGGAGTGTGGGAAGGAATGGAAGTGAAGATAGATGGTCAGCAGCTACACCACCTCCACTTCGCTGATGTCTTTCTAATAATACCAAACATTAGCCAAGCAGCACAAATGCTGGCTGACTTCAAGTGTGAGTGTGGTGGAAAGGTCAGACTGCAGCTGAATCTCACAAAGACAATGTTCATGATAAATGGACTAGTTCCTTATATGTCATTTACTCTCAATGGAATGAACATCTCTGAATGCAACATTTATGTGTACCTAGGTTGAGAACTCAACATGACCAAAGACCTGGCACCTGAGCTGAGCAGAAGGAAGAGAGCAGCATGGACTGTCTTCAAAGCACTGAAGAAGTTGGTAAGAGGCAGAGTTTTGTAATTTTCCTTGTATAGGTCCTTCACCTCTTTGGTTAAGTTGATCCCAAGGTACTTGGTGTACTATTGTACTATTGTGATGTACTATTGTGAACAGGATTGTTTTTTTAATGTCTCTTTATTCTCTTTTATGATTTGTATATAAGAAAAACATGGACTAGAAGGGCTTCACTCACCTGTGGAGTTTAGAATAATATCACATGAGGCTGACACTCAAGGACAGTAAGATACAAGGGCCAGGAGGATTGCCCCATAGCTGGAAGCCTGCTTCACGAGCGGCAGGGAGAAGGCAGCTGAAATACAGAAGGCATCACTAAGAAAATGATGGCTGGAGAAATCAGTCAGGATGGGAGATTTGTACCAAAACTAGATAATGGACCAAACATGATGGCTTCTCAGTATTACAAGCCATCATGCCCAAAAGTAGAGAGAGAGTATGGGGAATATTATCTGCCATGGAGGCAGTGGGTGGGTGGAAAAGCTGGGGTATACTGTGGATATTGGTGATGGGGCATGTGCACTGAAGGAGGGATCATTGTGTGATTGTAACCCAAACATGAAAGCTTGTAACTATCTCATGGTGATTCAATAAAATTTTAATTTTTTTTTAAAGCTGTTAAGGTGACAAAAAACCTCCAGCTCTGGGGACATCTTTTCAACTCCACTGTTCTTCTTGTACTAACATACGCTTCAGAGACCTGGGCCCTACGAAAACAGGATGAGAGTGCTATTCGGGTATCCCAAAGATGAATTGAAAGAGCTGTGCTCAGAATATCACGCTTCACTCAAGTGAGAGAAGGAATCCGGAGTTCAGACCTCTGTCAATGATTGATAATCAGGGACGCTATCTCATTTGCCAAGGCATCGAAAATGAGATGGGCTGGACACGTAATGCGATTTAGAGATGACCACTGGACTAGAGCTGTTACCAACTGGATTCCAGGAGATGTCAAAAGAACACATGGCCGCCCACCTATGAGATGGTCAGACTTCTTTGTCAAGACTCTGAATGAATGTTTGAGGCTCTTTCGTGTTCCTGGAGCGAGCATATGCCATTGGGCTACACTAGCACTCGACAGGGACGAATGGAGACGTTACTGGCACCTGCTCGAGCAAAACCTAGAGCAACAGGATGACAAGTGATACATGTGGTACAAGTGATGATAAAGCAATGTATTTTTTCTTTTTTTTTATTAGTTTATTTTTAATTAGAGAGTCATCGTGAGGGTACAGTTACAGATCCATACATCTTTGTGCTCATGCTTCCCCCATACAAAGTTCAATAACCCATCCCTTCACCAGTGCCCATTCTCCACCACCCGTAAACCCAACATCCCTCCCCCCCTCCCCAGACCCGTCTCCCCCCACCCCACCCTGCCACTATGGCAGGGAATTCCCTTTTGTTCTCTCTTTCTGATTAGGTGTTGTGGTTTGCAATAGAGGTGTTGAGTGGCCATTGTGTTCAGTCTCTAGTCTGTATTCCGCCCGCCTCACCCTTCCCCCACATGACCTCCAACCACATTTTACTTGGTGGTCCCTTCCCTGAGTTACCCAGAATGAGAGACCAGCCTCCAAGCCATGGAAACAATCGCCTGGTACTTATTTCTACTATTCTTGGGCGTTAGTCTTATAGTCTATTATTCTATATTCCACAGATGAGTGCAATCTTTCTATGTCTGTCTCTCTCTTTCTGACTCATTTCACTTAGCATGATACTTTCCATGTTGATCCACTTATATGCAAACGTCATGACCTCATTTTTTCTAACAGCTGCATAGTATTCCATTGTATAGATGTACCAGAGTTTCTTCAACCAGTCATTTGTTCTAGGGCACTCGGATAAAGCAATGTATTTTTATAATACCTTTGATCACCAGTAATTCTAGAATGGGTGAACTCAATCAATAAACTACTAACATTTTTTTCATGCTCTTGAGGTATTAATAAATGTTAAGATTCTATTTCTACAAATATTAAGGGAGTTCTTTTTTGGGCGGGTCACACCAGGTGATGTTCAGGACTGACTCCTGGCTCTGCACTCAGGAATCACTCCTGGCATTGCTCCAGGGACCATATGGGATGCTGGGAATCGAACCCGGGTCGGCAGCGTGCAAGGGCAAAAGCCCTACCTGCTGTACTATCGCTCCAGCCCCAATTAAGGGAGTTCTTGAGCAAAATATTACACTAACATTTTAAAGCAGGAGTATATACGATAGTTTCTCTTATAGTGAATTTATTAGCACACTAATCATAAGTACACTTAAGTGCGTATAATGCAATTGTGTGTGTGTGTGGCACTCAGGTCACAGACAGAAGGAGGATTGCCAGACTCCAGTAACAGCTGCTCAGATCACTATCTGCATCTTGGAGGAATGAGGCGCTTAAAGTCATAATCATTTGCTTGCAAGGTTACAAGGCAGACACTCTGGAACACTCTCTGTTCTTCCAGGCTCAACTCTATAATTGTTTTTAGGAATTGTGTACATCAAGGACATATTTTATAAATTATGAGGGTGATATGTTGAGATATTTTCCAGTGTCTTAATCAAAATTTTACAGGAAGAAGCCATAGGTTTTGTTATTATTCTTGCCTGTTTGTTTACTTATGTAAGATTTTATGTTTTTGTCTCTCTAAAACTAGTTAATTTTTACATAACATGTTACTCCTATTAGACAAGAGAGATAGGACTAGTTGACATTTCAGAAGATATATTTTGACTTCTAATTTTATTTCTGCTAAATGAGATTACCATAACTTGATTCATAAAATAACTTTTAACTTTCTCTGATGAAATTATCTGAGCATACAGGTGTTAAGTGGCACCTATTCTATATAAATTATTATTAATACCATCAAATCTTAAAATAGTATTAATACCATTAAATCTTTAAAACCATAAAATTTTAGAGATTTTTTCTCTCATTAAAATGTGATTAGGAGCCTAAGAAATCATAGTGTTTAAAGAGCTAATATATTAGATATATATAGATAAGCAGAAAAGCCAATATTATATCCAAGCAGAAATTAAGACTCATAATTAGAGATGTGTTATTATTTCTTCTTATTATATATGTTTAAGTTATTATTTTTTGGGGGGGGTTTCACATCGATGATGCACAGGGGTTACTCCTGGCTCTGCACTCGGGAATAACTCCTGGTAGTGCTCAGGGGACCATATGGTATGTTGGGAATAGAACCTGGGGCGGCCGTGTCCAAGGCCAATGCCCTACCCGCTGTGCTATCATTCCAGCCCAACATATAGAAATATAGCCCAATTTATATATGTTTATAAATATTAGAGACAAATCAAATCAGAAAAAGGATTTATTATATAAAGGCTGATTTCAGTACTAGGCTTACAAAATGTGTATTTTAACCTACTTAATGAGAGAAAGCTTGACAAATGGCATCAATTTTATTACAAAATGTTTGTCTTGTTAAGTTGCCTAAGTTCACTTCTATAAATTTTATTTATTATGTAGAGGACAAAATTCAAAGAATATGCAAAGTCAGAAACTTCTAAAATTGAGTATGAAGTGAAACACTATCAAAAACGGTATTAAGCTGGTCCAGATTAGTTATTATTTAAAGCAGATAGTCAAAGTATTCAGCTTTTAAGGTAAAGTTCCCATATATTTAAAAATGAGTGGCTTCAAATTTAATATTGCTATTTCTTTATATTTTTTCCAGGGAATATTTCTTATTTTGAGCCAAGTGTGGAATTATATGATTGGAAGTTACATAAGGCAGACCTACAGAGTGTTTTATATTAGGTCTACAGAACAGCGCATTAGATTTCACAGAGAAAGTCATAGTGTTGCCACATTGTTGAAATTTCTGATCTGGTTGCAATACTTGGATTTAAATGAAAAACCCAAGGGCCAAATTCACAGAACAATTACATTTGTTTTGTGCACCCCTGATGCCCAAAATGCTAGAATTTGCACTTTTAAACAGCCTAAATAAATCCTCTTTTCACTCCGTACGAAACTTTACACTTACAAATGCTTGTTACCTAACTTTAAGTAATTTCCTTGGGACAATGTTGATCCAAAAAAAAATACAGGACAGCCAAGAAAGGTGTTCCCAGTTCAGCCATCCTATTTATCTCTCTGCCCAGCTTTATCTCAAGCCAAACCACAGGCACATAAAGAATCCTACTAGTGAAGTCTTAAAATATGTAGCATCTTTTAAAAGTACTTTATGCTATTATTTTCTAACACATCTATTTTCCAAAGAAGGGATCAAATACTATTAGCATTCAGACCCATTTCTCTTTACTGTTGAATATAAAATTATATTCCTAAAACATCTTTTCTGAACATCATTGTTCTAAAGGATATAAGGCATATATTATATAAAATGCTATATATTTAATGCATATGCAGAAGTTTCTTCATATTTTAAAGTGTTTAATGTGCATTTATAATGTCATATCTATTTGGTATCCATCACAAAAGTTGTGAATTAGCTATATCACAAAGATAGATTTTATGACGAAGCAAAATAAAAATGACATTAATTTAGAATTAATGCAAGGATGACATCTGTCTTTATAGATGGATACCCTAAATATTTCTCATTCTGTTTTTCCAAAGTGATCATACTTGCTAAATAGCACAGTAATCTTCTCATTATTTCCTTTTGACAACACCCAGCATCACCATCTTTGTCAATTTTTCTCACCTTTTAAGTCTCCTAGGGCCATTGCTTCTTGAATCTCCTTTTATATTGAGGACTTGCTATTTTTATAATTTCCTGTTTAGGGTTTTAATTGTTTGTGAACCATTGCAGCTTTTTTGTTTGCATGTAGTGTTACAGATGCTTTTGCTTAAATGAGAAGGACTCTTCCATCTTGGAAATAATTTTTCATAAAGGATGACCAATGGTAAACTATAATTAGCTCTGCTGATCTGTATCCCAAGTTACACAGACAGCATATTATCTCTAAATAAATATTGAGTACCCAACTATACTTTCAAAGTTGTCTGTGTTTTATTACTTTGTCAATAGAAATTTGTTTAAAACTTATTTTGCCTGAGAAAAAAGTCATGATACTTGAAGAACAGAATTACTATTAAAAGCAGAAATTCTATTTTTAATAATTATGTATGATATCCTATATTCATCACTAAGAAGGTTATGATAAGTAACTAATAATAACCAAAAAAAGAAACAACATTAAGGTTCAGTGATATTTTAGGTATTGGGGTACACATTATTGTCATATAGATCACTATAAATATAAACATGCTAACAAGAGATATGGGAGAGTATTAGGCAGTGATATATCATAGAGATATAAATAAGAAAATATTAATCTCTGGTATAAATGAAAACCTAAGAAAAAATGCAGAGATAATGTAAGGATGTATCATTTCCTTTGCTCCATGAACAATGGAGAAGCTCAAAATGATTCTGATTACTATTATGGAAAACTTATGTCCTCTTTGAAGGTGGGAAGAAATTCTGTACATGCAGGAATTAGCCTAACTGGCAGAGAGAAAACTTTCATATGCACTTGAAAAGGAATTTATGACCACTCATACATAGTGTCACATACTGCAAAATTTCAAGGCTGAGCCAGCCACAATTGTTCCCCACATTAGCATATGAGTACTTGAGAACAGAATAAAAAGGATTTTACATATAGATCATGTTCAGAAATTCCCAAATTTAAAATATGGTGAATTCACACTATGTGAATTCACACTAATTCACACTAATGTGCATTTTCCATGTTAGATTTTCTTTTCTGTGATCTTTGTGATAAGTATTATTTTCCTATAGGCAGAGGAAATGAGGACTATGCTTCTCACTTCTATGTACTATAGAAACTACTATTTGAGTAGTTCATGAACTGCAAGTAGGCATGAGTAGAAAAATGGATGTACTGCACAAATTAAACTCATTCAATGTGCAAATAACTTAGGGACAGTAGACATTCCTACGTGAGAGATGATTCCAGTTAGAGAGAATGACTTATTCAATGTTACACAATTAACAATAAAGTAGTTCTAAAGTCTGTTAATTTTTACATTCCTTATTGCAAACACTGAGCGTTATTTTTCAAAATTAAATATTTGTATCTATGACATGATTTTTCTTTGGTTGGTTGTTTGTACTTAGTGACTCTTTTGAAGTAGTTTTCTTATATTATTCTGAGATGTAATGATGACAGTGTTATTCATTTTTATACCACAATTTTTATTAGCAAAAGTGAAGAGTGCTTATTATACACAGCGCCTTTATTCTTGAATTTTTAGGGTTATTATGTATCTTTTGTTGCAAATTGTTTACAGATATTCTCATGGCAATTCATTTTGATTTATACTACTTAATGTTTGAGATATCGCAAACTACCATGTATAAAATTGACTCCCATCACCAGTTATACATTCTAATCAAGCACAATGTTTTGTTGGAGTGGGTAATTGCAGAACAGACCTTAGTGAGTTTAATGATATATTCTCAAAACTGAAAAGGTATACATTCAAAAAATAAATTATGAAGGAATCGCGGTGGCTTGCCCTCTCACTGTCTGCCTTTGGTGGTCTAGCACCACTTCCCCCACCCCAGGGGTGGCTGATGGCGATGAGCGGATGAAGGTGGAAAGGAGAGCCAGGCTGGTTGGTACCAACTGCAGTTTACTCCAATCTCATCTCCAGTCTCCTCTTGCTTCTTCCTCCTGATCCTGCTTCCCAAATCCCCCTCATCCTCCTCCTGGACCCTGCTCCTTCATACTTCTCCTTCCTGCTTCTGCTTCCCCCTTAGGCCTCCCCCAGCCCACTCCTACAGCCTAAGTTAAATCCCAAAGCAAGAGGGTTTGGGGCATACACATAGGTGGGGTCATGCAATCAACAGAGGTAAAGTCCTTCCCTCAGGGGAAGCTGATTCTAGGACAGATTCTCCATCAATACGATATCCCTCCCAAGACTGAAATTCCATATATGGGCGTGTTCTTCCTCTCCTTCATCCAACAAACATACATCCATAATGTTAATCATTTTGTATGGACACAGTAAGCGATACAATTAAGCTTATAGCATGGCTCTCCTGGGGTCATCTCCCTATAGATTTCAGCCTACAGTGCTCAGGTCAGGTTAGTCTTTCCCGATCCTAGCAGGATCCTAATCTCATCATTACTTTTTGGATCATGACAGTATTTGTCCATGACCATGCTCTTAACTTTATAGTTAAGTATTGTGATAAGTTGGCCAGATCCGTTTTGATGCCAGGGTTGCTCACATCTTGCCCTGGGTCCATTCAGTCCCTCTTCGGGACCCTGTTTTTGGGGTACTAGGGACTAAGGGCAACTGAGGCTTAAGTCGAGAAAGCAGATGCCTGGGAGTGAATATTAGTCGAAGTCAATTAACTCTCAAGTTACAAAAGCATAATATTAACTGTCTTCCTGCGTCTACACAAAAAGGGCATTGCTTTAAAATAAACTATGCAAAGGACACAAGGAGAAGAGAAAGGAAATATTTCACTCATGGATACAAGTCAAGTGTTCTTAGAAGGATTTCACCTTAAAATTAATAGAGTCTGGGTAGGGGGAAAATGTGATAGATGGGTTGAGGAAGAGGGCACAGAGAAGAGTTTACAGATAAACGAAGGAATGCGAGTGACTCAGGAGCATTGCGATGGGTCTAACCTGATAAACCTAAGCTCCCTGTGGTAAGGGAAAAAGGACAAACCAATGTTATCCTACAAAAGGGGTCATAATTTTCAGTTGAGTAATGTAATATTCTATCATTTACTTCAACATCTACTTTCCTATTAAAAATGTTTGTGATATTCTATAAATTGCATGCTAGGATTACAACTTGGGAAAATTTACATTTTTGTGGAATAATTTTATCTTTCTTATGAAGCAAAATAAAAGGTATTAAATTAATTGAAGCAAGACAATAAAACAAGCATTGCTGTCAATTAAATTTCTATAATTAAATTGGATATTATCGCTAGTGTGTTATTGGGACAACTTTAATGATTAAGACATGAAATGCTGAAATTATTTTTACCTCTATGACCTTCATGTGTTTTAGTGTAATCTTAGGTACATTATTCTTTAGTCATTAGGTCCACTTAACACCTTTGTCAGAAGAGAAGACAGATATTGAACATAAGATACGTTGTATGTGGAGGAGAATATGGAGAGAATCGTTAAACTGTTTTATTAAACTGCTTCATTAAACTGTTTTACAAAGTGCATATTTCAGAAATTGATTATTTAAAATAATGATAATTTTAATTACTTTTATATTTATTTAAAAATTTCTCTTAAGCTATAATCTTTTTTAGAACAAAATTCAAGTATGTCATTCCTTAAATAATCAAATTATAAAACCTCAGACATCACTTATATATTTAGTTTCATCAATAACGAATGCTTTTCTGAAAACTAAAAATAATTCTAACTAGTAAATCAAGTTTTACTGTTTCTTTCATTGTGTTATTAAATTATTTTCAAAGATTTTCTCTGAGTAAAATTTACTGAATTTTATACATTATTTTTTATTCAACAAATAACGAGAAATAAAGTCCATAAAAATAAAAACTAATTTTCACAAACTGACCCAAATTTGAACAAGTATATGAGCCATATGGTCAACACAATGTTAAAGTACAAAATAAAATTGAGAATATAGCATTATCTAACTTCAGAGTTACTAAAACACTACAGTGAGTAGCAGAGTATGGAACTAGCCAAAAATTAAAGTCATATCAATTAAACAGTGTATGGCTTACTTAAATAGACACACCCAAATATAATAACTGATAACTGGAACAAAGGCATTGCAATAGATAAAATATAGCATTTTAAAAATACAGTTGCTGACAGATTCTCTCCATTAACACCAGTGAAATTGGTACCAATTAGCACCGTAACCAGGCCACTCAGGAAATCTGTCACCCCCCCACCAGAATAATGTTCCTTCCAAAAGCCTCTTGAGTCTATCCTGCTGCAAAGATGTCATCTGTAGAAAGTAGGGGCAGGGGTGGAGGCAAGACCACTGTGTGAGACCCGCAGTCACACCCAGATAGCCAAGGACACAAGGCTCCCCACAGTGTCTCTTGCTAACACACAAAAGTATGTTTTGTGATCCTGGAACAAATGCACTTATTAGAGCCTCGTTTGGCGCCGAGAGTTATCATTCAAAAATCAAAGTATGTTTGTTTCTTGCTTAAGATGACATTTGGCTCCAACATGAATGCCTGCTGCTTATCTTAAGCGTTCACCTGACATGATAACCTTTCAGCATCTGTATTGCAAACCGTAATGCCTAAAATGAGAGAAAGAGAGGAGAGAGAGAGGCGAGGAAGAGGAGAGAGAGAGAGAGAAAGAGAGAGAGAGAGGAGAGACAGAGACAAAGACAGAGACACACAGAGAGAAGAGAGGTATCTGTCTTCTCTTAGAGGTAGGCTGGGGTAGGGGGTAGTTTCGGAGGGTGGGAGGGAAACTGGGTACATTAGTGCTGGGAAATTACACTAGTGGAGGGATGGGTGTTGGAACACTGTATGATTAAAATGCAAACATGAACAGCTTTGTAATGCTCCATCTCATGGTGATTCAATAAAAATAAAAATTAAAAAAAATAAAAAAATAAAAATACGGTTGCTGCTAGGACAATGATATCAATATGCAAAATACAACAAAATTGTAATCTAGAATTCTATTCTTACATTTCTCATAAAAATGTCTCATATGGTAAGAAAAAACTAAAATCCAATCAGAAGTAAATTAAATTTAGAATAAAAAGACAATGCAAGATATCAGTGAAACCAATACTTTGTTATTTGAAAGAAAAGAACGCAATTGACAACTCTGTTAGGTTCATGAAAGAAGAAAATGAGACAAAATGCTAATAGATCAGAAATGAAAGCAGAACTAAAACATCTGGATTTAAATCTATCACAAGGGGCTACATGAAACAATTTTATGTCACTAAATTGTAGAATCAGAATCCACGAATGAATTTTCAGAATCATTTAATACATCAAGAATATATAGGAAATAAATGAGAGACATCTACTAGGAAGGAAAATTAAGTTGTAATAAAGTTTCCCCGAAAGTGAAAGTTCACATTCAAGTAGGTTTATTAATGAAATTGATCAAATCTTTAGAGGACTTTTTACCTACTCGTCTCAAGCTCTTCCATAATATCAAAGAAACACAAAAGCTCCCAGTTTCTATGGGAGTAATGTTATCCTGATACTAAAGACAGAGATACCATAGGGAAGAAAAAGAGGAAATTTCACACCAATATCCCTAATGAACAAAAATTTATATTAGGAATGCAAGAATAGTGAAACATATGCAAATTAAAACACCAGATTTAAAGAAAAACAAAAAATCATGTGATCATAGCAATAAATTCAGAAAAAAAGCTTTTGATAAGATTCAACTCAGCATTTGTTAATTATAAAATCTCTGAACAAGATGGAGATAAAAAAAGTATTTTTCAGCATAGTAACAAAGACCATACACAACAAATCAATAAGTGGCATCACATTCAATGTTAAGAAAGAGAAAAACAACTAAAAATTTCCTCCAAGACTAGGTGGAGTACATGATGTCCACTATTACCAGCATTACGTTATTCCTTATAATATAGGAAGTCCTGGCTATGTAAACAAGAAAAAAATAATAAAAGGCATGTGAATTGGAAAAGAAGAAATTAAATAATCACAATTTGTAGGAGATGCACTACTACTAAAAATATATTGGAAATAATAAACCAATATGTAAAGTGACTGTAAAACCGAAGAAGCAAATGTCTGTTGTATTTCCATATGCAAAAATAGAAAAGCACAAAAAATATTATATTTTAGCTGCATAAAAATTCAAATGTAACAGGCACAAAAGGTAATAGAGAGGTTAAAATACATGGCTTGCATGCAAATGACTCAGCTCAATACTTAGTACTATGTAGTCTCTGGAATCTCACGAGGAGCCCTGGGGATTTCTGAGCACTACCAGGGTTATGTGGGTTATCCCTGGCATGGCAGCGTCTGAGCAACACCACATATTTGGACCATAATAATGGACCACCAGCACTGCTAAATGAGAATATATGGGTAGGATCCTCATGTCTGGACAAGTCTTGGGAGGTCCCCCTATACAGATTAGATATAATTCACAAATAAAAGCAAGTACATGTGAATGAATTTAACAGTTGAGGTGGAATACATACAATGAAGATTCTAAGTCACTATTAAAATAATTAGGAGAGATACAAAGGCATGAAAAAATATCCCATGCTCATGGATTGGAATAATTAACATTTTTCAAATCACTATTGTAGCACTTGTCATCCCACTGATCTTTGATTTGCTTGAGCGGGCACCAGTAACATCTCCATTTGTCCCTGTCGAGCAGATATCAGCCCAATGATATCTGCTTGCTCCAGGAACAGGAAGAGCCTCAAGTCATTCATTCAAGGATTTGATGAAGAAATCTGACCATCTAGTTGGTGGGTGGCCACGAGGTCTTCTGAAGTCCCATGGAATCCAGTAGGTAACAGCTCTAGTCCAGCGGTTATCTCTGAATTGCATTACATGACCAGCCCATCTGATTTTTGATGCCTTGGCAAATGAGACAGCATCCCTGATTCTTGACCGTCGATGGAGTTCACAACTCCGGATTTTTTCTCTCACTTGAGTGAGACGTGATACTCCTAGCATAGCTCTTTTGATTCCTCTTCGGAATACCCTAATAGCCTAATAGGTTCTCATCCTGTTTGTGTAGGGCCCAGGTCTCTGAGGCATACGTTAGTGCAGGAAGAACGGTGGAATCGAAAAGATGTGCTTGAAGTCGGAGATTCTTCATTCTTTTAACCACTTCTTCGATGCTCTTGAAGGCATTCCACGCTGCTCTCTTCCTCCTGTGCAGTTCTGGCACCAAGTCGTTCCTCATGATTTCTCAACCCAGGTATACATAGCTGCTGCATTCGGAGATGTTTGTTCCATTGAGAGCAAATGGAGCTTCAGGGACAAATTCATTTTTCATAAACATCGTCTTGTTGAGATTCAGCTGCAATCTGACCTTACCACACTCATGGTCAAAGTTGGCCAGCTTTTGTGCCGCTTGGCCAATGTTTGGTGCTATGAGAATGATGTCATCAGCGAAGCAGAGGTGGTGAAGTTGCTGACCATCTATCTTCACTCCCATTCCTTCCATTCCAGTCTTCACATGATGTTCTTGAGGTGGCACTGAAGAGTTTCAGTGAAATGATATCCCCCTGCCACACCCCTCTCTTTACAGGAATGATCACTTGTAGAATGGTGAAATCCTGGTGGTGAATCCACAACATAGCTCGCGGAGGATTTTGATATACTGAGTTTGAACACCATGTTTGGCCAGGGCTTCGATGACCGCCTCAGTCTCAACAGAATCGAAGGCCTTCTTTAAGTCGATGAATGTTAGACAGAGCGCATCTTGAACTCTCGCGAAACTTCAATGAGTTTGGTCACTGTGTGGATATGGTCTATCGTGCTGAATCCCCTTCGGATCCCAGCTTGCTCGCATGATTGTCTTAGGTCTAGCATTCTGGCTATTCTATTCAGGATGACATGAGTGAACAACTTGTAGATGACAGACAGCAGGCAGATTGGGCGATAGTTGTCAATGTCGTGGATGTCTCCCTTCTTGTACAAAAGAACGGTCCTACTGGTTTTCCAATGAGACAGAACCTTGCATTAAAACAGGTAGCGTGTGAAGAGTCGAGCCAGTGTATTGATGAGTACTGGTGGCAGATTCTTCAGGTTTTCGGGTCTGACCTTGTCTGGACCAGGTGCTGTACTCTTCTTTACCAACAAAATGGTGTGTCGGATTTCAGAAGGGAGGATGTTGGGAACAACATATCCATCCTGAGGAATTTGGTATGTGGGCAGGTTGACATGGCTGTCAAAGAGATCCGAGTAGAAGTCGTGAATAATCCTCTCCATTCCCTTTCTGGAAGATATGATAGATCCATCGGGATGTCGAAGGGCAGTCATCTTGGTCTTGTAGTTGGCGAAGGACAGGCGAGCATTGCAAATACTTTTCCTGGCTTCTGCTGCACTGGCCAACACTGCTGCTCTTCTCTCTTTGAGGTCTTCCTTTATCGAATCTCTGCACAACTTTGTGAGCTCGGACCTTAGCTTGTGGTTGCCTGAGGCTCGAGCCAAACCACGTTGACGAATGAGCTCGAGAGTTTCTGAAGACAGGTGTCTGTTTGTAGCTTTCTCACTCTCAGCATTCTTCAAACAGACATGGAGGTGCTGAGCCAGTCGATGGTATTCCTTGTCAATGTTGTCAAGGATGGCATCTTCCCATGTTGAAACAATAGTGCCAAAGAGCTCCCAGTTGGTGGTCATTCTGGGAGTTGTCTTCTTAGACTTAAATTTTGCAGACTTTTCTCCCTGCTCTGTGAAGTAGAATTTTGCACGAAGGAGAAGGTGGTCCAATCTCGTTTGGAATTTTGGGACAACAGTGACATTGTTCAGGCAAAACCTTCGGTTGAATATGATGTGGTCAATTTCATTGTGGAACTGTCCACCGGGAGACTCCCATGTCCAGCTTTTAGTTCGGCCTTCTGGAACTGTGAGTTACCATGGGTGGTCTTGGTCGACATGTTGAATTCAGATAGTCTCTCACCCTGATCATTCCATTCTAGGACATGTATCCCAATGTGGAGTTCTTTCAGTGACTCTCTAGGTCCTATCTTGGCATTAAAATCACCAACAATGATCTTGTAGAAGGTGTGGTCTTCTTTATAGAATGTCTCCAGTTCCATGTAGAACCTCTCAATTTCTTCTTCATCGTAGTTGGAAGTTGGTGCATAGATGACGAAGATAGAAACTGCAGCCAGTGAGCCACATCTATTCAGGCGTAATCGTCCAGTTTGGGTTGTTAGGCATTCAAATGAATCGATGCTCATGGCCAAGTTTATGTTGACAAGGACATCATCGCCACCAACGCCTCTGTTATCACACGTTCCGAGGAACAATTCTTCTCCAGTGTCAGGGTAGTGATTTGTTTTTTTCAAATCACTACCCTACACAAGATACTATATACATTCAATAAAATTCTATAAAAATTCCAGTGTAATTCTTCCATGATATACAACAAATACTACTAAAATTTTATTGACCAACAATATCCCCTAAATAGCCAAAATTTTCAATTAAAAATGAATATAAAAGGGGTGGAGTTATCTAATTTAAATTAAACTATTAAACTATAATAGCCGAACATGGTGGTTCGGTAATAAAACCACTAAGACCAAGGGAATGGAATTGAGAGTCCAGAAGTAAAATATACGTCAGCTATCTGGACAGTAAATTTATGACAAAGGAATCAAGAACATAAAATGGAGGAGTTTCTTCAACAAACAGTGCTGAGAAAAACTGTGTAGCCTCATGTAAAAGAGTGAAATTGCATTACTCTCTCACACCAGGTGCAGAAGTTAATTCAAAATGGGTTAAAGACCTTATCTATAGTACAGGTAATGCTAGGCCACCCCCAGATTCACCCTCTGATATGCTGACATGACAAAAAAGTGATCTACTCCACATATATTGTAATACACATGGAGAACAATTGGGGAGATATGGCTAAATTATTTTTTCACAAATTTTAGACGCTTTTGTGCTTCATCCATTTTATGAACCACTTAAAATGAACAAAATATTGTCATTTTAATGTAAATAAAGAAATTAAAATAATGTTCGTTAACAAAGTATTACCTTTTAAATGTAAATAAAGAAGTCTTCAAGACATTACTGCATTAACTTCTTACAAAGAAAATGCAACAGCAATGATTCTATTTCTAATATTGCTTCTCTAAATTTAAAATTTGACTTTTATGATGGATCATCAATATAAGATTATATGCACTTATTTCAAGCATACCAAAAAACAAACAAACAAAAACCACGGGGATAAATGCAATTTGTACCGGATCATCTCTGGTGCTTTGCACTTTAACCAATTCATTCACCATTTAAAAACAATTAAAAAATTCATTAAGCTGGAGTCTGCCCTTGGATACACACTACAAAACCCCCATTGAAGTCAATGGAAATTGTGCGTGCATATCCAGGGGCAGAATTTGGCCCGCTGTGCTTAATTCACTCTGATCATTCCTATTAATTCAATATTAATATTTCCGTTCATTTATTCAATTAGTTCTGTGGTATTCAAAATTCATTGTATGTAATACATTGTGATCAGTCAATCATTACGTTTCCAGTCCACTTTCTAACAATCAATATTTGAATTTAGTCAAGGCAAAATGCACTTAAAAACCAAATAGAAATAGAACTCCCTCTTAGAGATATCTTCTACTTTGTGGGCAGATTTCTTGGGCCCAATTCTCCCTGTGGATTTATTCAGTGAGAGAGATGTCAGCAAATTGTGGGGCATCATTGGCCCTTAGATCAAAAGTTGCTTTGTGGGGTAGCCAAGTAAGGCTATCTAATAACAGCCAGATGTGCAAGACTAAGTTCATGAAATACGCACCACTTAATTAGGTCACACAATACCATTTGGCTCCCAATCAAATTTGGGTTATCTCTGTTCTTAGCAGAGGATCTCTTCTGTCTTCAAGGAGCACAGTATGCTAACATCTTAGTATAAACAGAGCATGCATGACTAAGTAGGACTAAACTCAAGGAGCTTAACAATCCCTTTGTTTAAAATTCATTTAAGTATAACTTTTGTAGACAGGAGGACTTAAATGTCTTTCATAATTTCTATGTGCGTCATAGAGATACCAATATATATCAGCAAATCTGTAGTATATCCAGTCCATGAAAGTTGACAGTTTAAATCTATGTTTTCTTTGAGCATAGTAAAAGGATATGTGCAACATATTTGTTTTACAACAGACTAATAGATATATTAACCTAAAAAAATAGCGACTTTTAAATGTGTAACTTTGTAACTTTTAAGAAATACATCCATCAATGAAACAATCGTTCTTACCATGATACTGAGAATATCCATAACCCCATAAAATTTGCTCATGTTTCTCTAATTTCCCTCTGGTCTTCTGTATGTCTCTCACCAGGCAAACATATCTCTGTGCTATTTTTAGTTATCAGTGTGAATTTTTTAATTTATACGCAATAAAATAAAAATTGTGAAGTTTTATATTTGCATTTTTCACTAAACAGGAATATTTTCACATTTATTTATGCAGGTGTGTTAATAATGGCATCATTCCTCATAATTTTTGAAAGATTTTTGTATGCTTTTGGATCACACCAAGGTTCAGGGGTTATGTCTGGCTTTGTACTCAGGTATCACATCTGGAGGTGATAAAAGGGACATATAGGATGCCAGAAATCAAACCTGGGTTAGCCATGTGCAAGTTAAGTGCCTTACCTGCTGTCATGGGTATCCTTATAGGGATAGCATTGCATCTGTATAACTGTTGTTTTGATAATATTAATCCTCCCAATCTATGAGCAGAGGTGGTGTTTCCATTTTCTCATGTCCTTTGTGTATGTCCTTCACCTTTTAAGTTAGCTGGTTCTGAGATACTTGATTTTCTGAGGGACATTATGACTGGGATTGTTCTTTTGTCATTGTTTAGTATCTCTTCTCTTTCATTATTTATATATAGAGAGCCCCATGTAATTATTGGACATTTATTTTGTAACCTGCCACTTTACTATACCAATCTATTGTTTTTAGGAACTTTTTCTGAAATCTTTAGGATTTTCTAAGTATAGCCCCATGTAATTATTGGACATTTATTTTGTAACCTGCCACTTTACTATACAAATCTATTGTTTTTAGGAACTTTTTCCGAAATCTTTAGGATTTTCTAAGTATAATATCATATACATTAAACTAAGAAGCTTATGAGTAAGCTTACTCCAAATAATATTTACTCCTGGGCATTAATCATATTTACCTAACAAAGCCTCAGTTGCCTTTACTCCCTAACACTCCCAAAAGGAGGATCCCACAGAGGAACAAGGATGGACCCAGGGCAAGCTGTAAGCAACCATGGCATTGATAGGGGACAGGCTACAAACCATAAGTATAATAAGTTAAGAGTATGGTCATTGAACAAACTGTTATGACTCCAAAAGAAGTAACTGAATAAGGACCCTCCTAGGGGTCCTCCCTGTTGCACAAGAAGTGAGACATCCACGACATCAGGTTAGTTAGGAAAGACTAACCTGACCTGAGATGTCTCCAGGAATAGCCAATCTTTAAGCTTAATATATCTCTTACTGTGTTCGTACAAAATGACTAGAAATATTAGTGAGAAGTAAATTTACTGTGATTGTTTAAATGGATTAGACTGGAGTGATAGCACAGCGGCAGGGCATTTGCCTTGCACACGGCGGACTTGGGTTCAATTCCTCAGTCCCTCTCAGAGAGCCCAGCAAGCTACTGAGAGTATCTTGACCACACGGCAGAGCCTGGCAAGCTACCTATGGCATATTCCATATGCCAAAAACAGTAACAATTTCACATGGAGACGTTACTAGTTCTCGCTTGAGCAAATCGATGAGCAAAGAGATGACAGTGTCAGTGACAGTGACATGACAGTGACAGTGACAGTTTCAATGGATAACTAGCTGAGGAAAGGAGAAAGCAATATAACCTAGATGGAATCCCGCCCTTGAGTGGATCTTCTGGTAATTTGAAGTGCTGTACCCTCAGATAAGATTTTGTTCTTGAGTTATCTCCTAGATCTCCCCCTGAAGAAGGGCTTCACATCTGTTTGTTGTTATGACAATGTTCAACCCCAGCTATGTGTAACCCCATTCTTCATGATTTAAATATAACAATGCTATACAGCACCCAGTCCAGACAAGGTCAGACCCGAACACCTGAAGAATCTACCACCAGTGCTCATCAATACACTGGCTCAGCTCTTCACATGTTAGCTATCCATATGCAAGGTTTTGTCCCAATGGAAAACCATCAGGACCGCCCTGTTGCACAAGAAGTGAGACATCCACGACATAGGCAACTATCACCCAATCTGCCTTATTGTCTGTGATCTATAAGTTGTTCACTCAAGTCATCTTGAGTAGAATAGGCAGAACTCTAGATGAAGGACAACCATGTGAGCAATCTGGGTTCTGAAAAGGATTCAGCATGACTGACCATATTCACATGGTGACCAAGCTCATTGAAGTTTTGCAAGTGTTCAAGATGCCGCTCTGCCTAACATTCATCAATTTAAAGAAGGCCTTTGATTCTGTTGAGACTGAAACAGTCATTAAAGCCCTAGCCAAACAGGGCTTTCAAACTCAGTACATCAGGATCCTCCCCGAGCCATATTACTAATTCACCACCAGGATCTCACCATTCTGCAAACAAGTGATCATTGATGTAAAGAGAGGGGTTCATCAGGGTGATACCATTTCACAGAAACTCTTCAGTGCCACCCTTAAGAACGTCATGCAATGACTGGAATGGGAAGGAATGGGAGTGAAGATACACTGTTGGCAACAACACCTGCTTCGCTGTTGACATTGTTCTCATAACACCAAACATTAACCAATTGGCACGAATGCTGGCCGACTTCGACCATGAGTGTGGAAAGGTCGGACTGCAGCTGAATCTCACGAACACAATCACTGTCATCCCATTGTTCATCGATTTGCTCTAGTAGGCACCAGTAATGTCTCCATTGTGAGACTTGCTGTTACTGTTTTTGGCATATTGAATACACCACGGGGAGCTTGCCAAGCTCTGTAGTGCAGACAAGATACTCTTGGTCGCTTGCCGGGCTCTCCGAGAGGGACGAAAGAATCAAACCCAGGTCAGCTGCGTGCAAGGCAAATGCCCTACCAGCTGTGCTATCACTCCCATGGTACAAAAAAAGGGCAACGATCATATAATTTAAGTAGATGAAGAAAAAACAACAAATTACAACATCCACTTATGAAAAAAACTCATAATAATGCCATAACAAATGACATATGATAAGCCAATAAACAGCATCACATTAAATCATGAGAACTGAAAATCTTTTCTCTTAGACTAGGAACAAGCCCATTCTCACCACTTATTGTCAGCATAGCATTGAAAGTCCTAGTCTGAGTAATTAAACAAGAAATATTTAGGCATTAGAGTTGGAAAGGAAGAAGTAAACCTCATATTTTCAGTTGATATTATATACAGAAGCTTAAGAATTCCACCAAAATAAATAGAGCTAAAAAATGAATTCAGGAAAGTTGCAAGATAAAAATGCACACTAAATAATTAAATAAATAAATGGAAAAAATATGTTGTATTTATATACACTACTAAGGACAATCTGTAGCTCTGTAGCACTGTCCTCCCCTTGTTCATTAATTTTCTAGAGCAGGTGCCAGTAACATCTCCATTGTGAGACTTGTTACCGCTTTTGGCATATCAAATACACTACAGGTAGCTTGCCAGGCTCTGCTGTGTGGGCATAATACTCTCAGTAGCTTGTTCACGAAGACAATGTTCATGAGAAATGGACTAGTTCCTGATATTCCATTTGCCTTCAATGGAATGAACATCTCCAAATGCAGCAGCTATGCGTACCTGGGTCGAGAGCCCAACATGATGAATGACCTGGCACCTGAGCTGCGCAGGAGGAAGAGAGTAGTGTGGGATGCCTTTAAGAGCGTTGAAGAAGTGGCTAAGAGGGTGAAGAAGCTCCAGCTCCAGGCACATCTTTTTGACTCCACCATTTTTCCTGCATTAACATACACCTTAGAGACCTGCGCACTATGAAAATAGCATGAGAATGCTATTCTGATCTCCCAAAGAGGAATCGAAAGAGCCATACTTGGAATATCATGAATCACTCAAGTGAGAGAAGGAATCTGGAGTTCTGACCTCCATCAACAATCAAGAATCAGGGACGCTGTCTTGTTTGCAAATGCTTCGAAAATCAGATGGGCCAGACACTTAATGCAATTTGGAGATGACTGCTGGACTATAACTGTTACCTGCTGGATTACACAGAATGTCAAAAGAACATGTGGCTGCCCACGTACGAGATGGTCAGACTTCTTTGTCAGCACACTGAATGAACGGTTTGAGGCTCTGCATGTTCCTGGAGTGAACAGACACCATTGGGCTACATTAGCATGCAACAGGGATAAATGAAGACGTTACTGGCGCCCACTCAAGCAAACCGATGAATAACAGGATGACAAGTGATGCAAGTGATGCTGTAAGGGGAGAGTTTGAACTATGATGAGGTAAAGGGAGAAATAATGATGCTGTAAATAGGTTAAAATATTGATTATATAAGGTGGGGAGAAATCTAACTGCAGGGGAAGAAATAACTGCACTGTAAAGGAAGAAATAACTATGCTGTGACAGAGAAGCAGGAGAATAAAGGAGTGAGATGCAAGGAGGAGAAGAGCGTGATATAAACTCTCTCTGATTGCAAAAACAAACAAACAAAACAAAACCACACAACTAAAACGCTTCTGAGTCTCAAGAGAAATAGCAATCAAGATATAAAGAGAGACACAGAATGGGAAAAATTATTTACCCAATACTCATCTGATAAGGGGTTAATATTAAAAATATATAAGCCACTGGTTGAACTTTACAAGAAAAATCATCCATCCCCATCAAAAATGGGGAGAAAAAATAAACAGAAACTTCCTCAAAGAAGAAATGCAAATTGCCACAGGCACATGAAAAAATGCTCTACATCACTAATCATCAGGGAGATGCAAATCAAAACAACAATAAGATATCATCTCACACCACAGAGACTGGCACATATCCAAAAGAACAAGAACAACCAGTGCTTGAATGAATGCAGGGAGAAAGGGACTCGCATCATTGGTAGGAATGCTTTCTGGTCCAGCTTTTTGAAAAACAACATGGGAATTCTCAAAAAACTAGAAATTGAGCTTCCATCTTACACAGCAATCCCACTTCTGGAAATATAATTTGAAGACCCAAAAACACATAGCAGAAATACTGTCTGTACTTCTATGTTAATTACAGCACTATTCACAATAGCCAGAATCTGGAAACAACCCAAATGCCCAAGAATGGATGACTGGATTAAAAAACTATGGTGCAATTATGCAATGGAATACTATGTAGCCACCAGAAAAAATGAAGTTATGAAATTTGTTTATAAGTCAATGGATATGAAGAGTATCATTTTAAGTGAAATGAGTCAGGAGAGGGAGAGACATAGAATGATTGGATTCATTTGGGTTATATAAAAAACGTAGTATGAGACCAACACCTGAGATCAGTACAATCAAGCGCCAGGAGAATTGGTCCTTGTTGGAAGCTTGCCACAAGTGGTAGGGAGAGCTTCTAGGATAGAGCAGGAACCACGATGGCAATGGTATTTGGAAATGATCACTCTAGACATGCATTCAGTGCTCAACGTGGGTAAAGAGATATATATGATAACCTTTCAGAATATGTATTGTGTCGGGGTCCTGGCCAGTCAACCCCGGCACACTGGAGTATGAGCCCCGAAGTCACCAGACTTATTCCCTATGGGAGAGAGTGGGAAAAGGAGAAGCCTCTGCCCTGGAACCTCTCCTCGCCGCAGGATTCCTACTGCCAACCGAGAAGGTCACTGAGCAAAGCGGGGAATCCTGGTGGTCAAGCAGACTCCATTTATTGATTCTTACACAGGGGCTTTTATGCACACAATCTGGGGGGGGGGGCATTCCATGCATGTATCACGTTTATCTCCTGAAGCTCAGTACAGATGCTAGTTAGTGATTTGTATTCCCCAATCTCAGGGCCGGGATAACTAGCTCAGGTAAATGTTAACTGTCACACCCCTCATCCCATTGTCTCCTCAACCGGAGTGCCTGTGTGTGTGGAATGCAGGAGTGTGTGTAATGCAGGGCCCCTGGGCCCCTGTAAACAGGGCCGACTCTTGCTTTCAGGGGCAGGGGGTTTAGTCAAAGTCTCAGGTTGGCTACTGAGATCCCAACAGTATTGCAAATAATAATGCCCAGAAGGATGTATAGAGACAAAGAGAAAAACAGAGAGAGACAGACAGTGAGAGAGAAAGAGAGAGAGAGAGAGAGAGAGAGAGAGAGGCTTTACCAGAGGGTGAAAAAGTTGAGTATGTCTTTCAGTAAATATATACATACATATGTATTTATACACATATATACATATACACTATATATCAAGTATATAGTATATGCTATATGTTAAGTACATATATACATATATATATATAAAAGCTCAAAGTGAGGCCAATATTCAGGTGTTCAATGAGGCTATATGTGACTTTTTATTATATGAGATCTCTACTTAACGTTTACCAACATTATTGATTTTCTCAAAGCAGAAAATTTTAGTTTTGATAACATTAAAAAATTCATCATTTTAAATTTTTTTAAGACTGTTATGATATTGATTGTATCTTCCTCTGATTGTTATGTAACTAATATGGGCTTCTTTGATTTTTTTATTTGTGGGGAAGGTTGAACATCAAATCATAGCCTAAAATATTTTTTCAATCCACTAATATGGTGGATTGAATTTAATGCCATAATTTTCCTTGTTAATTTCTCTTGTAAATATTACTCTGTACAGCTTTATCATTCGTCTACACTTTCTATTTTCTTATATTTTTATTTCCATTAAATTCCAACTAATTTTAGTGTTTCCTTCTGGATTTTTTTTCTTTTACTTTCTTTTCTTTTCTGGGATCCACACCTGGCCATGCTCATGACTTACTTCTGGCTTTATATTGCTCATATATCACTCCTGAGAATGCTTGGGGAACCAAATGTTGTGTCAAGGATCAAACCCCAGTAGGGTGCATGCAAAACAAGCACCCAATCAGCTATTTTATCACTCAAGCCCAGATTTCTTTGTTTTTAATCCCTGAAAAGGTATCACCTGGAAATATATTATGTAAGTTTAGTGTGATTATAGATTTTATAGTGGTATTTCAATGACTAATTCAAATTGAATTTGCATTCATCCCTCTTGCCCCTGCACCTGGCTGTCTTTCACCGGGGCCCCTCAGAGGGGGGCGGGTTGAGTTGCCCTCCTTGCCCCAACAGAGCCCTGGCAGCCGAAGACCTCCAGAACCCAGCCAAAGCCATGTTCAAGGCCCCTCTCCACACATTTCGACGAGCCTCACTCACTAACCAGCAGAGGAACCCAGGTGTGCGGGATTGGGGACTTTGATCTCCAAGTCGGCTTGGATCAGGACTGGGCCTCCTCCACCCAGATCCCCCATTTTCCAGTAGCTTGGCAACCACATCCACAAACTGACCCCAGGGCCATGTAATCCCATCAATAGCCAAGATCCAGAGACTATAAAACAAAGCTCCCAAACCTCTTATAGCCTAGTTCTCCCTCTCGGAGAACCTAGCAAGATACTGAGAGAATCCTGCCCACACGGCAGAGCCTGGCAGGCTCTCCGTGGCATATTCGATATGCTCAAACCAGTAAAAATGATGGGTCTCATTCCCCTGACCCTGAAAGAGCCTCCAATATGACACCATTGGGAAGAATGCATTTAAAGAGAGGCTGCTAAAATCTCAGGGCTAGGACGAATGGAGACGTTACTGGTGCCTGCTTGAGCAAATCGATGATCAATGAGATGATAGATGACAGTGATAAGTGATACAGTGAATTCAAATGGAATTTTTAGAGAGTCAGAAATGATGTTAATTTTAAATTTAATACTTGCTTCCTGTACCCAAATGTTGAATACATTAATCAGTCTTTCTAGTAAATTTAAGAATGTGTATCTTACTGTTGAATGTTGTAATCCATCAAGACTAATTACTTTAAATTGGCTATAAATTCTCTGATAATATGTATTTACTTTCTTTTATATTTACATTTGATTATACTTTTGCTGTTATTAAATAGTGATATTAAAATCTCTGATAAAATCATGAATTTTTAAATTGTCCTTAATGTTCTATCGATGTTTACTATTTATAGGTTCATTATTAGCAAGAAAAAGAAAGTTTAACATTTTCATGTCCTTTTAGTCAGTGTTTTTAATTCAGGAACTATATGGCCGTGTATAGGTCTTGAGGATAGGCCAGTGGTCATAGCTGAAAAAACTCATAATTAGGAGAACATTTTACAAGGCAAGGAGGCTCACCAGTAGGATGTGGACATAGGAAGGAAACAGGTTGTAAGGAAGTCACTTTCTGATAAAGTTTGAGAGACATAGCTCTAAATTGATTGATGTTATTATACCCATGAAGTGATTTTTCCCTTGGCTATTGTCACTGTTTAGTAACAGACATACTCTAAAATTAATATGTTGACTTTTTATTTATTTTGAGTGCTGCCTATATGGTGAGTCCTCATTTTATTTTTACTTTTTAAACTATCAGTTTACTGATATATAATGTGAATTTCTTGTATATGCTCTCTTTTCATCTTGCTTTCTGTCTAATCTGATTATCTCTGGCATTATCTTTTTTTCTATTTACTTTTATATACAATGAGAAACTATTACAAAAAATAAATATATTGAACAGGAAACAAAATCTAGCTATTTAGCATTATATCCTGAGAATTCCTGACGCAGTTTTAACTCCAGGTTATCAAAACCTGAAGTCCAATAATTCCATATGCCATTCTTTTAAGTTTTGTTGCAGCAAGCAATGTAAAATAAATTTGCTATATTCCTGACAAAGAGGCAAGCTGGATGATGAGAGGGAATCTGGAAATATTTGTGAAGGGAAGGGCAGAATGTTGGTGGAATTAGTGTTGAAATATCATATGGCTAAAACAACTCTAACCCTATTGTAAATAGCTTTGTAAATCACATTATCTAAATAAAAATAAATCTTAATAATTCATATTTTTATCATCGGATAAATATACACAAGTAAAACAATTGAATCATTTGGTATTTATATTTTGGTTTTCTTTCTCTTTATTTTACAAATCTGTGTTCAGGATTTTATACTGAACAAATTTACAAATCTGTGCACCAGTTTATATTTACATCAAAAGTGCAGGCTTTTTTTCACATCCTGCCAGTACTGTGTCTTGTCTTCCTGAAAAGTTTAGCTAATCCTTTCATTTCCCATTTGCTTTCTATTTGTGCTATCGGCTCTCATTTTCCTGATTTTTTTCTTTTTTTGTTTGCTTTTATCTTTTTTTCATTGTTTTTAAAATTTCTAAATTTATTTATTTTATTTTCTAAATTTTATTAAAGCACCTTGAATTACAAAATTGTGCAGAGTTGAGTTTTAGGCACACAATGTTCCAGCACTGATCCCACCGTCAGTGTCAACTTTCCTCCACACCCACTGTTGCCGGGTTCACTCCCATCCTACAAGCCTGCCATCTTTTTAATTTAATTTTTTTATTATTATTTTTTTGCTTTTTAAGTCATACCTGGCAATGCTCAGGGGTTACTTTTGGCTCTGCACTCAGGAATTACTCCTCAGGAATTACTCCTCAGGGGGACCATATGGGATGCTGGGAATCGAACCCTGATTGGCCGAGTGCAAGGTAAATGCCCTGCCTGCTGTGCTATTGCTCTAGCCCCCAAAGCTTGTCATCTTAATGGACACCATTTTTATGTCTGATAGTTAAAGTTGATCTCATATCTTGTGTTGTTGACTGTCCTTTGGACATTGTTTTTGATAGACCATTTCTGATTAAATTTTTGTCTTTGGATCATTAACTATAACATTTTCATTATTTTAGTTTTTTTCTTATGACTCGGAGTATTTAATCTTTAAGCTATCACAGTCCACCTTTCTCTATAAGAGCCTTACCGTAGAATACTTATACCACACTTCTCCTTTGCACAGCTTTTTATATTTTAAGATTCAGTGTGTATAAACATACAGCTCACGCACTGTAATATGCCTCCACATGATCTCTGCATTATTTTCGATTAAACCGTTTGTTTGATTTAAAATAATTTTAGTAAGAAGCAATTTGTTTATGCATGCATTTATCATTGCCATAGTTCTTAATTTTTTTATGTAGATCATTATTTTCACTGTTATAATGGCTGACTAAATTCCTTAAACATTTTTGTAAGATCACAGACCTGTTAATAGTATTTTCAGCTTTAGTATGCATGAGATAAATACTTAGTTTACTTTTAGAAAGATATTTTTATAGAGGGTAGAATCTTATTGAAATTTTTATTCATTTTGTACTTTAAAACTACACTTCTATATTTCTACTGGTTTTGATAGAAATCCGTGGCATACTCACCTTTCATTCTCTGCATATAACTGTTTTATTTTTTGCCTGGATTCACCTAAGATTTTTACCTTTAGTCATTATGAAATGACTTAGTATTTTTTTCTTAAATTGGGACCCATACCTAAAGTTGCTCGGGAATTACTCCTGTCTCTGTGCTCAGACATCACTCCTGCCAATGCTTTTGGGAATATATTCAGTCCTGGGATTTGAAGCAGGGTTGCAACATGCAAGATAATTTCCTTAATATCTTTGTGTTATTCTTTATGATTTTTGTGCTTTGGATTTTAAATTTCTTGTATTTGTAGGTCATGATTTTCATCTGATTTAGAAATTTTCCTTTTATTTCTCAAAATCATTTTTGTGACTATTCTTTTAAAGTTTCAGACTCATACACATAATAGAATGCTTGTAAATTTACAAAAATTTCCATTTTCTGTCTATTGTACATATTTTGTTTATATATTATATTCATATACATATATTATTTCTAGGTGTACAAGTTAGGAAAATTTTTCTTGCTGCAATGCTCATTTTTTGCTCATATCTCACGCTGTAATTTGCATCTTTAGAAGAATATTTGGTTATTTAAAAATATATTTTATCACTATTAACTTTTGCACTTAATATAATTATGAGTGCCTTTATTAATGGGTTCATTGCAGAAACTATGTATTGTTTTATTTTCCTTCTCATCATGGATATTTTTCCATTTTTTATGCTTAGAAATAGCTTATTAGATGCCAGATAAGTTGGATTTTATTTTATAGAATTGCGTTTCTATAAAAAGTATAGAGTTCTATTCTGGAAAAGTTATATTATGTGTAAAGTTTGATTTGTTGGTTGAGACTGAGGCAGTTTTCCATTATTTACTAATTATTCCCTACTAGTCATATTAATTACAATTTTTTTCACGCAAGGTAGTGGAAAGTTGCATTAATCTTAACAGGGTAAACTTGTGTGAACAATAAATTCTTACCTCTCGTTCTTTTTGGATCCTTTTCCTCCAAATAAGAGACATTTTCTTTACAGTTCATTTCCCTATGAGAGAGCCACCTATGAGTGTCTTGAATTTTTTCTGTATGTGAATACCTGTACTTTCTCTCTCTCTCTCTCTCTCTCTCTCTCTCTCTCTCTCTCTCTCTCTCTCTCTCTCTCTCTCTCTCTCCCTCTCTCTCTCACCCCTCTCTCCCTCCAAACTCCCTCTCTCCGTCTGTCTCTATCTCTTGTACCAACCCTAACTCTCTCTCTTAAACTTACTCCTGTTTATGCTCTATTGTATGGATTTTTTTTTCCCTATGGCAAGGGAGCATACTTGGCAGTGTTCAGGGTTTAATTCTGGCTCGTTTCTCAGGGATCGCCCCTGGCCATGCCTGGGAGACCCATATCTGGTGCTGGGGAGAACGTGGGGTTCCCTAGTGTATGCAAGCACCTTGCCTTTAATATGATCTCTTAGCCTCCTACTGGATGGATTTTAAAGCTATTTCACTCTCCCTCAACTTTTACCAACATCACTTCAATTCAAAAACTTTCCTGGGTTAGTCTGGTATTTCCTTCCCCAGAAAACACCTTATTAAAACACTTTAGTGGCACAGCTCTATGGCAATAATAGGTCTTATCTCATATCCCACCTTGTTTCTGTAACCTTTGTTTCACTTTAGGTACCTGATGTGTATCATCATCATCATTATCATCATCACCATCATCATCATCATCATCATCATCATCCCGTTGATCATCAAATTTCTCAAGCGGTCTCAGTAATGTCTCCATTCATCCTAGCCCTGAGATTTTAGAAGCCTCTCTTTACTCAGTCTTCCCAATGATGCCACATTGGAAGCTCTTTCAGGGTCACAGGAATGAGACCCAGACTGTTACTGGTTTTGGCATATGAATACACCACGGGGACTTTGCAAGGCTCTCCCATGTGGGCAGGAAACTCTTTGTAGTTTGCAGGTTCTCCCAGAGGGAGAAGTAGGCCTCCATGGCTTGGAGGCTGATCTCTCATTCTGGGCAACTCAGAGAAGGGAATACCAAGTAAAATGTGGTTGGAGGTCATGCGGGGGAAGGGTGATGCGTGCCGAATGTAGACTAGAGACTGAACGCAATGGCCACGCAACACCTTTATCGCAAACCACAACACTTAATCAGAGAGAGAGAACAAAAGGGAATACCCCGCCATAGTGGCAGTGTGGGGTGGGGGGTGAGGGGACTGGGGAGGGTGGGAGGGACGCTGGGTTTACTGGTGGTAGAGAAATGGGCACTGGTGAAGGGATGGGTTCTCGAACTTTGTATGGGGAAAACATGAGCACAAAAATGTATAAATCTGTAATTGTACCCTCACGGTGATTCACTAATTAAAAATAAATAAATTTTTAAAAATTTTTAAAAAAAGATATCGCAAGGACTCAAAGCGCCTGATGTTCAGTGTTTTAAAAATCACTATTTCATGAAAAAGTTAGGATTTTGTTTATTTTAATCACAAGAGTAAATCTGGTCTCTATTACTTCTCTGTTAAAGTTAGAAATTAATTTCATAACTGAATTAATACTACAATCTTTTCATTTGTGTCTTGAATGTCATATGTATGTACAAGGACAATTAAAGTTCTTCACTTATGATTTGTCTGAATTTTTGCAACATGAAAAATGGGAGAATTGGCAAATAATTGGTTGAATATAGACAAAATCTATAATTTGTAATAAAAATTATGTTCAGAAGAATTTAGTTTGGATACAGTAATTCTACTATGAAATGAATTTCAGATTTTCATATGACTGCTTTTTTTTGCCATTGGATAAGTTTATGTCCTTCTAACCCTTCCTCAGTAGCTTGGCAGAACAAAATGGTTACTTTTATTATTTCATATAAGCATATTAAGATAAGCCATCTATAGAGCTAGTGAATTATTTTCAATTTTCCTCAAACTGGGTAAGGCTTTTCTGTGTGCAGTCTGGAACCTTTAAGGGATAATAGGGGGCATTTTCTTTTTGTTTTCTTAAAGATGGAAGATTTCTAGGGGACTCTGGGGAATTTTTTTGAAAAGGAAATAGTAGTCCAGATAATTCTGGAAACATCTGATTTAGATGATTATAAAGGCCACTAATACTCTGTGCTGGTCTTTTGTCAGTTTTTTAAAAAAATTACATAGTTCTGAATTACTCTCTCGAGTCCAGGACATGCATTTACTTTTATTTATTATTTTATTTTTAAAGTTATAAGATATGGTAAATTATCTGCTTATTAAAAATTGTCTCTTCCTTTTCCCACATTCCAAAATTGCATAAGGTTTTCCATTATTTTTAGACAATTGTTGTGATTTTTATAAATGGAAACATTTGACTACAGGTGGGGATTAATTTGAAAAGGCAGGAAAATGATTTGAAAACAAAGAACCAGTGTCCAAGTAAATATCTCTTGAGAAATTAGGAAGTAAAATCTACATTGCCTGAGAATTTTTACTGAATATTATGATTTAAAGAATTCCAGGTGGTCTGTGTGGGTTATAATGTTTGTACTTTGTCTTGAAATCATTATATAAAAATTTTTCAGTGCATTTTTTTCAACTAGTATTTATACCTCTCTAGAAACTCTAAAGAAAGTGCTAGTACTAATGCTAAAATGCTTTAATTTATTTTCTATAGGCTAATTAAATTTGTAGCTCCATGATATAAAATCCTGGGATTATCTGTAGAGGAAGCTTTTATTTCTTAAAAACTGTAAAGACAAATAAGGCAAGATAATTCTGAAGTCAATGACACGCATTGGTGGATTGAATCTATATCTATTTGGTCATTTCAGTTTCCTTTGATTGGACATCACTCTTTTCTCCATAGATAGAAACTTCTGTTTGTATCAAAGACTTTCTTTTTATTTATTTATTTATTTATTTATTTATTTTTAATTAGAGAATCACCGTGAGGGTACAGTTACAGATTTATACACTTTTGTGCTTATACTTCCCTCATACAAAGTTTGGGAACCCATCCCTTCACCAGTGCCCATTCTCCACCACCCGTAAACCCAGTGTCCCTCCCACCCTCCCCAATCCCATCTCCCCCCCACCCCACCCTGCCACTGTGGCAAGGCATTCCCTTCTGTTTTCTCTCTCTAATTAGCTGTTGTGGTTTGCAATAAAGGTGTTGAGTGGCCGCTGTGCTCAGTCTCTAGCCCTCATTCAGCCCGCAACTCCCTTCCCCCACATGGCCTTCGACTACAATGTAGTTGGTGATCGCTTCTCTGAGTTGATCTTTCCCCGGAACATGAGGCCAGCCTCGAAGCCATGGAGTCAACCTCCTGGTACTTATTTCTACAGTTCTTGGGTGTTAGTCTCCCACTCTGTTATTCTATATACCATAGATGAGTGCAATCTTTCTATGTCTGTCTCTCTCTTTCTGACTCATTTCACTCAGCATGAAACTTTTCATGCCCATCCACTTAACTACAAAATTCTTGACCTCCTTTTTTCTAACAGCTGCATAGTATTCCATTGTTTAGATGTACCAAAGTTTCCTCAACCAGTCATCCGTTCTGGAGCATTCGGGTTTTTTCCAGATTCTGGCTATTGTAAACAGTGCTGCGATGAACATACATGTGCAGATGTTGTTTCGATTGTACTTTTTTTGCCTCTCTGGGATATATTCCCAGCAGTGGTATTGCTGGGTCAAATGGGAATTCAATATCTAATTTTTTGAGAGTCGTCCAAATTGTTTTCCAGAAGGGCTGAACCAGTCGGCATTCCCACCAGCAGTGAAGAAGGGTCCCTTTCTCCACACATCCTCTCCAACAGCGGTTGCTTTTGTTCTTTTGGATGTGTGCTAGTCTCTGTGGTGTGAGGTGGTATCTCATGGTTGTTTTGATCTGCATCTCTCTGATGATTAGTGATGTAGAGCACTTTTTCATGTGCCTTTTGGCCATTCGTATTTCTTCCTTGGTAAAGTTTCTGTTCATTTCTTTGCCCCATTTTTTGATGGGGTTGGATGTTTTCTTCTTGTAGAGCTCAACCAATGCTTTATATACCATTGATATCAACCCCTTATCTGATGGGTATTGTGTAAATATCCTTTCCCATTCTGTGGATAGTCTTTGTATTCTGGTCACTGTATCTCTTGCGGTGCAGAAGCTTTTTAGTTTAATGTAGTCCCATTTGTTGATCTCTGTTTTTACTAGATTGCTTAGTTCTGTGTCACCTTTGAAGATACCTTTATCTTCAATATCGTGGAGGGTTTCGCCGACCTTGTCTTCAATGTACCTCATGGTTTGTGGTCTAATGTTGAGGTCTTTAATCCATTTTGATCTGACTTTTGTGCATGGTGTCAGGTCAAGGTCTAAACCCATTTTTTTGCATGTGGTTGTCCAGTTGTGCCAGCACCATTTGTTAAAGAGGCTTTCCTTGCTCCACTTCACATCTCTTGCTCCCTTATCAAAGATTAGATGGTCATACATTTGGGGTTGTGTGTAGGGATATTCCACCCTGTTCCATTGGTCTACGGCTCTGCCTTTGTTCCAGTACCATGCTGTTTTAATTGTTACTGCTTTGTAGTAAAGTTTGAGGTTGGGGATGGTAATGCCTCCCATCATCTTTTTCCCAAGAATTGTTTTAGCTATCCTTGGACGTTTGTTGTTCCATATGAATTTTAGGATTGCTTGATCCATTTCTTTGAAGAATGTCATGGGTATGTTTATGGGGATCGCATTGAATCTGTATAATGCTTTAGGGAGTATTGCCATTTTGACAACATTGATTCTCCCTATCCACGAGCAGGGTATATGTTTCCATTTCCTCATGTCCTCTTTGATTTCATGGAGTAGCGTTATGTAGTTTTCTTTGTAAAGGTCTTTTACTTCCTTGGTTAAGCTGATTCCGAGGTACCTGATTTTCTGGGGCACGATTGTGAATGGGATTGCTTTTTTCATGTCCCTTTCCTCTGCCTCATTGTTTGCATATATGAAGGCCATGGATTTTTGGGTATTGATTTTGTAGCCTGCAACTTTACTGTATAAGTCTATTGTTTCTAAGAGTTTCTTAGTAGAGGTTTTAGGCTTCTCTAGATATAGTATCATGTCGTCTGCAAATAGTGAGAGTTTGATTTCTTCCCTTCCTATCTGGATGCCCTTAATCTCTTTTTCTTGTCTAATAGCTATCGCAAGTACTTCCAGTACTATATTGAAGAGGAGTGGTGAGAGTGGGCATCCTTGTCTTGTGCCTGATCTCAGAGGAAAGGCCCTTAGTTTTTCCCCGTTGAGGATAACGCTTGCCGTAGGCTTGTGATAGATGGCTTCGACTATCTTGAGGAAAGTTCCTCCAAACCCCATTTTGGCGAGGGTTTTCATCATGAAAGGATGTTGGATCTTGTCAAATGCTTTCTCTGCATCTATTGATATGATCATATGGTTTTTGTCTTTACTTTTGTTGATATGCTGGATTATGTTGATTGATTTCCGAATGTTAAACCATCCTTGCATCCCTGGGATGAATCCCACTTGGTCGTGATGTATGATCTTTTTGATGAGTTGTTGGATCCTATTTGCTAGTATTTTGTTGAGGATCTTCGCATCGGTGTTCATCAGGGAAATTGGTCTGTAATTTTCTTTCTTAGTGGTGTCTTTGTTTGCTTTTGGTATTAGGGAGATATGTGCTTCATAAAAACTGTTTGGGAGAGTTCCTGTTTTTTCAATTTCCTGGAAAAGTTTGAGGAAAACAGGCAATAGGTCTTCTTTAAATGTTTGGAAGAATTCGCCAGTGAAACCATCTGGGCCTGGGCTTTTGTTTTTGGGGAGGTTTTTGATTACCATTTCAATTTCCTTAACATTGATGGGTCTATTCAGGTATACCAGGTCTTCTTTCTTCAGTCTTGGGAGATTGTAGGAATCAAGGAATCCATCCATTTCTTTTAGGTTCTCCTTTTTTGTGGCGTAAAGACTTTCAAAGTAGTCTGTAATGATCTTTTGAATCTCACTGGTTTCTGTTATGATGTCCCCCTTTTCATTTCTGATTCGATTTATTAGAGTTTTCTCTCTTTCTTTCTTTGTGAGACTTGCTAGCGGTTTATCAATCTTATTTATTTTCTCAAAGAACCAACTCTTTGTTTCATTGATCTTTCGGATTGTTTTTTTGGTTTCGATGTCATTAATTTCTGCTCTAATTTTTATTATTTCTTTCCTTCGGTCTGGTTTGGGGTCCTTTTTCTGGTCCTTTTCTAGGGTCTTGAGTCGTGAAGTCAAGCTATCTATGTGGGTCCTTTCTTCCTTCCTGAGGAATGCTTGGAGAGCTATAAATTTTCCCCTTAACACGGCTTTAGCTGCGTCCCATAGGTTTTGGTAGCTCGTGTCTTCATTCTCATTTGTTTCTAAGTATCTTTTGATTTCTTCCTTGATTTCCTTCTTGACCCACTCATTGTTCAACATGGAATTGTTTAATTTCCAGGTGTTTGATTTGATTTTCCGTATTTGTGGGTGGTTAGCTTCTATCTTCAGCGCATCGTGGTCTGAAAAGATGGTTGATACAATTTCTATTTTTCCGATTCGATTGAGGTATGTTCTGGGGCCCAGTACATGGTCTATTTTTGAAAATGTTCCATGTGCACTGGAAAAGAATGTGTATTCTTTCTTTTTGGGGTGTAAGGCCCTGTATAGGTCTATTAGGCCTCTCTCTTCAATTTCTTCATTCAGGGTCAGTGTTTCCTTGTTGAGTTTTGTTCTTGTGGATCTATCTAGAGGTGATAAGGCCGTATTGAAGTCTCCGACTACAATTGTGCTGTTAGTGATGTCCTCTTTGAAGTCTGTTAGGAGTTGTTTTAAATATTTAGCCGGTCGTTCGTTAGGAGCATATACATTTAAGAGTGTGATTTCTTCCTGTTGTACATATCCCTTGATAAACAGAAAATGACCTTCGCTGTCCCTTTTGATCTTTTTCATCCTGAAATCTATGTTGTCGGATACCAGGATGGCCACTCCAGCTTTTTTAAGGGGGTTGTTTGCTTGGAGGATTGTTTTCCATCCTTTGACTTTGAGTCTATGTTTACTCTGTTTGTTCAGGTGTGTTTCTTGCAGGCAACAGAATGTTGGGTTTAATTTCCGGATCCATTTAGCTACTCTGTGTCTCTTGATAGGTGCATTTAGGCCATTGACATTGAGAGAGATTATTGTGATGTGGTTTTGTGTCATCTTTCTGTGGGATTTGTTGTTCTTATGGGGCTCCTCCTTGCCTTACAGTAGCCCCTTTAGACCTTCTTTCAAGATTGGTTTTGAGTCTATGAAGGACCTGAGCTGTTGTTTATCCGAGAAGTAGTGTATGGTTCCTTCGAGTTTGAGTGAGAGTTTAGCCGGATAAAGTATTCTTGGTGAGGCATTCATTTCGTTGAGTTTTTTCACTATGTCCCACCATTGTCTTCGGGCTCGGAGGGTTTCTTCTGACAGATCGGCCGTAAATCTGAGGGGTGTTCCTTTGTATGTGATTTCCCTCTTTGACCTTGCTACTTGTAGAATTGTGTCTCTATCTACAGCATCCGCCATTCTGACTATGATATGCCTTGGAGTCTTTTTATTTGGGTCTCTTTTTGCTGGCACTCTTCGGACTTCTTGTATCTGGACGCCTGCCTTCTCCAGCTCTGGGAATTTCTTAGCGATGATGTCTTTGACTATGTTTTTTTCATTGGGGTTACTTCCCTGTGGTTCTGGTACTCCAATGATTCTTATGTTGTTCCTCTTGAAGTCATCCCCCAGGGCTCTGATTCGCTCTATAGCCATTTTGAGGTCTTTGGCCATGATTTGTTGCTGTCTGTAAGCTTTCTGCAGCTCATCCTCAAGCTCGCTGATTCTGTCTTCGGCTGTAGTCATTCTGCTGTTGAGGGCATCTAGTGAGATTTTTATTTCATCTACCGATTGCTTTATTTGTGAGACTTCGGTTCGAAGGTTTGAAATTTCTGCTCTCATTTCTGCTCTCATTTCTTCCTGTATTTTCTTGGTAGACCGTTCCAGCGCTTGATTCATCTCCTCCCTTAATTTATTGGATGTCTGTTCCATAGTTGCTTGGAGTAGGTCGACTCTCCTCCATATTTCCTCTCTGAATTGTTTATCTGAGAGGTCGTAGATGTTGGGAGACTCTTTTGAGGTTTCTAGTATCTTTTCTTCTCCCTCTCTTTGTGGAGGGGATTTTCGCTGTTTCTTCATATTGTCACGGAAGTGCAGAGTTGGAACCTTGTAGTTATTTATTCCTCTTCCTTTTTGTGGGAAGAAGGGGCTCCGATTGTGCTAAACTTCCCTTATTCCCTGATAGCTTTTATACTGTCAGCCTAAGCTAATGGCTATTTTGCGTAAATGTTTGAGATCGCAAAAGTGAGTTTTCAAAGGAATACACAGTACGGATTGAGCTAAGGTAGCAAAGAATAACTGCGGCCGCGTTAGCGTTGGCCGCTCTGAGAGGAGGCCACGCCCACTTTAGACCACGCCCACTAAGACACAGGCCACGCCCCCAGTGTCTTCGTGTTGATGGGGGGGACGTGCGCAGTTACAAGCCGGTTCGGGAGACGGGGTGCGCTGGGCGAGCAGGGAGTGACTTCAGAAACTCGGGAGACGCAGACGGCAGCGGGAAGTGGGGGAAAGGGAGGGCCTCAGGGAGTTCTTTGAAGGAATGAATTCTATCAATTGTGGCCAAAGGAGAAGGCATGGAATGGTAAAAAAAAGAATAACTGCGGCCGCGTTAGTGTTGGCCGCTCCGGAAAGAGGCCACGCCCACTTTTTAGGCCACGCCCCCTGAGATGAGGACACGCCCCTAAGCAGCAGAGTGGGGATTGGTCAGGATCCGAAGGCGGCGGCGGAAAGGTGCCAGGCAGGGGCTTCAGGAGAAGCCCCGAGCCGCGGCGGGCAGGGGGCGGGGAGGGGGGCTTCTCCGCGCTGAGGCAGGCTCTCCAAGGGATTGCCTGTTTACCTGCAGGATGGAGATTGGTCAGGATCCGACGGCGGCGGCGGAAAGGTGCCAGGCAGGGGCTCCAGGAGAAGCCCCGAGCCGCGGCGGGCAGGGGGCGGGGAGGGGGCTTCCTGTATCAAAGATTTTCTAAATGTATTTGTGCATATGTGAGAGTGAGTGAAAGAGAGAAAGAGTAAGAGAGGAGAAAGAGAGAGAGATGAGAATAGATTTGTCATTTATGCTTTGCCAGAGAATTAAGTCTGTGTGGTTAAATCTGTCATCCCATTGTTCATCGATTTGTTCCAGCAAGCACCAGTAACGTCTCTATTGTGAAACTCCTTACTGTTTTTGGCATATCAAATACACCATGGGTAGCTTGCTAGGCTCTGCTGTAGGGCAAGATTCTCTCTGTACAATGCTGAACTGAAGCAATAGCACAGAGGGTAGGGCATTTGCCTTGCATGTGGTCAACCTGAGTTCGATTCCTCTGTCCCTCTCAGAGAGCCCGGCAAGCTACCAAGAGTATCCCACCTGCATGGCAGAGCCTAGCAAGCTACCTGTGGCGTATTCGATATGCTAAAAACAGTAACAAGTCTCACAATGGAGACATTACTGGTACCCGCTAGAGCAAATCGATGAACAACCAGATGAGAGTACTACAGTCCTACAGTGATCAAATCATGAACAGAAGAAAGGACAGTGTATATGTGGATAGGAGCAAAGGGAAGGATAGAAAAAGCATGGTCTATAAACTGCCATCATTTTTATATCTGTCAAAGTAGGGTCTACCCTACAGAAGAACGTAACAGATTCTAAGGACATTCTGTCATTTTTTCTTTGAGACTAATGGGATGCTATACTTACATACTTAGAGTTAATTGTGTCACACTTCATATAAATCTCCCATTCCTCCCCTTGTCTAAAGATTAAGCTCCTTGACATACCATGACCTCTTTTAACTATCCAGATCATTTAACCTTTTCCTCTGCATCTCATATCACATCCTTCTCCCTCGAATCTTAGTCTCATCTACACCTTACATTTTTACCAAAGATCATGCATCTTTATGCCCCTTAACTCATAATGTTTTTCTACCCAGATATATTTTTTCCTCAAAAAGACTCTCCTTATCTTGTTAAGAAACACATCAAATTTCATACCCTTATTAAAGTCATTCTCTAGGAAATGTCACAACTTTTATATAGATGATATTTTTGCCATTTATATGCCTTATAAGATTTACCCTATATCATTGACTATCACTGACAATAAATAACAATATCTTCATTCCGATATCTAACCATATCTGCACAGGTTGACCTTGGGAATCTGAGTATACAAAGTACTTTAACTGAGTATTCGGAAGAATAGACGCTTTTATACACAATAAAACCCTTCAAAATTAACTATACAGTAGCAGCTTTTCTTTTCACATGCATAAGCAGTGTACTGGCTTCATCAATAGCAATTGTTCTAGTTCATTTTGAAAGGATATTTTTGCATTCTGTAGTCAGTGACAGAAAAAGAAGTCTTGATATACTATTTTACAGACTTGCTAGAGAGTGAAATAAAAACAATATAAAATAAACTATAGAGTAATTCATTGTTGAAGTGTAAGTGGCCACTAACTTGATACTACAAATAGAAACAAAAAAAAGTGGAAAATCAATTGAAGTTTCATATCAGAGAATAATATAGTCATGAGACAATTTATTCAAGTTGTTCTACTTGTAATATCCTAGTTACTACCTCTAATGACTAAAAGTAGAAGTTTCAAAGTTTCACTTAACAGCACTAGATTTCATAGCATCAACTAATTGGAAGTATAATAATCCCTTCACTAATTTTTATCAGTATTTACATTCCTACAGATTTACAATAACAAAAATGAAATATTTCTATAATATAACCAACACCATATATCTATCAGGTAATATGATAAATATTCAACAAATGAATTTAAAATAATTTTTGTTCTCAATTTAAGTAAATCATCTCTACTTCCCTTACTCTGAGCATTTGTATATTCAACATTGTGTGTGTTCAGTCTAGAAAAGGAATAATATTATTTCATGTTTTCTTTACTCTAAGACTAAAGTAAATATTACAGTTTGCTGAAACATTCTAGATTCACTATAAAAGCTATGGATTTACTAAATAAATAATGATCAGATTCCATTTTTTTCTCTCTGAACTTTAAATAAAGAATAAAATTGAGATAAATCCAATTATTTAGGAGCAACTCCACATTGTCCTAAGGCTTTTTAGACCTAAGTTTTTTTCTCTACCCTTTGAGAGTATTGCTACCTCTCATATGTGCCTTTCTCCTTCCAGTGGAGAAAGAACCAAAAAAAAAAAGCAACCATGAGACAACTGTGAAATATTTTGCAAGATTTTAATATTACTAAGGCAGACATTCATTCCTTTTGTTTTGCGGCCAGCTGTAGCTGACACAAATATATAGTTGCTAACCCACCCTGAGAATGAGATTTTATATAAAGATTTATTTATGGCTAATTTCTTTATCTTTATATTGAATATAATACTTACTAGTATATTTCAGCTTGTAATTATTTTGCTTCACATCAAAGAACAACATTAGAAATTAAAGTCCATTCACTGCTGTGTATGATTCACAGCCTATGTTGAGATTTTGAAAAAAAATTAAAAGGAAAAAAAATGCTCATTTTTCTTTCTTTGCACAATTCCTATTTTTTTTGCCTGTTCTGTATACCCTTCAACTCCCACAATACATTGTTTAATTCTTTTGGCATTAATAATACTTATTAATACATATTAGCAATGTAAAAATGTCAGGGTAAAAAAATTTCCTTCCCACTCATCTGATCCATAATGTAAGGAAACCTAAGTTTCAGTCGGAAAAAAAGACCTATCTTGGTCTTTTCCATTCCCATGGTTACTGTTGACTTCTTTAAGTCCAGAATAAAAACAACATGCCTGGTATTGAGATGCCGTCACTTTCTTCTCTTAGTGTGGAATCCTATAGCATTGTAGCACTTATAAATAATTGAGTTATTTTTAAACCACTGGATGTTTTCCAGTCACTCTATTTCACACTGGATTAATTATGTAAGAAAACCAAATTGTTCCTCACCAGTGTTACAACTTTAAAAAACAACATGCTGTTTAAATTCAGGTTTGGCAACCCCAAACAGAACCCCCCTCAAATTTATGGCACCACACCCATAGCATAATAAAACCTTTAGTGGTCCTTGTCTTTTAGCTTGCCTTCTATTTTTTTCTCAAGGGTGTTTTATGCTGGGAGATGCAAACAAAAGTTGTCCAGATGTTATTTGTATCAGAGCAGAATTTCAGTCCAGCTATCTGTGGTTGCAAATGTTTATTTTAATGGGTTATTGTGCAATCTTGGTATGTAGACCTTCATGGCCTTATATGCATGTTCTCAGCAGTGCCAGGACATTGTTTTAAAAAATCCATCGTTCGAGTCCAGTTGAATGATTACTAGTCACCAGGGTAGCAAAAAATGTAACACCTGTAGAAACAGATGATATATTTGCCAGCACCCCCATGATGACACAGTGCAAACTGACCGGTGAAAACAGGACCACTGGGCCTTAGGTAAGCAGGGGAAGGTGTGGTCCCCAAATCCTAGCAACAGTCTCAGTCTTGAGACAAAGATTCACTACCGAAGTAAACACACCAAGGGTGTCAAAAAAAGGTCCAGCTGCTGTCCCATGTAGTTTGATGGAATGAAAGAGGAGCTTAGCTAAATCACTCTGGTGTGAGTAGCACATTTATTTTGGCTATTATAACAAGCATGAGGTTGGGATGATCATTCATTTTTAGACTTCTAATAAAATCTTAACTGATGTGTCCTTGATACTAAAGTAAATTGTTTACTCTGTATCTAAAAACACATATTATACCCATGCAACAATTTGACGTGGAGGATTTCTAGTTCTTAAAATAAACATTGAAACTAAAGTACACATTATGGGAACAGATTTTAATTTTCAGAAAGTACTCAATTTTAGAGTTTCTAATTTTCTCTCTAAATGTATTGCAAGACAAAGAATACTTCTAGTTTCTAAGTAAAGAATTTTTTTATTATTGAAAAGATTCTGTTCAATTAAAACCCCATGTTAGAAATTATTCCTAAGAGAATAATTTTAGGAAATCAAAGGGTGGTGTATCTTCCTGATAATGTATCATTAGTTTTGATAGAATTTGTAAGTAAAACTTAAAGTTACATATTTGAAAAATAATTTTTGAGGTAAATTAAGTATTGGTGCAGTTATGTAGATGTTAGTAGCTCTTATAATATTTGATGATCCTGAAATTAGAGTTTCTAATGAATCAAACATTTTTTCATAACTTTGGAAATAGAAATATGTCAGTTGTTCCATATTATGATATGTAAGTGCCAATAAACCTTATAATAACAATTAATATACTTGCATAAGTTTAAAAAGAACTTGGGCATTATCTCATGGTTTAAATATATGCCTATTTCTCAGTTCTGCACTTTTGTTAATCCCTCAAATCTGAGATGTTGTAAAAATCTGACTGGTTCTTAGGTGTAGACACAGTATTATTTTTTATGAGATTTTCCTCAAATGCTCAGAGTTTAGGATTTGTATGAATGAAAGTTAACATAGAGTCAGTCACAAAATATTATGAGTTGCATCAATATCTCAAAATATAGAACTTTAAAATATTGATTAATCCCCTTTATTTCTCCACTAATTTCACATGTAGAGCAATGAAATATGATGCATTTTTTTTCTAAGAACCAGTGCTCCAGAGGAAGATACATACATGTAATTGCTTAAATCTTTCTGTCCAGGAAGCTCTATCACCACAGTAAAAATGTGTTAACCAGGATGCTTATGTCTTGTTCCGGGACTCTCCAGAAGTGAGCACAGAGGTAAGCTTTGAGAACAAGCAATTGATCTGGAGGGTGCAAGGGACACTAGGTGAGTGTGTTTGGCAAGAGAGCCAGGGGAGTGAAGTTGATTCTTTAAGAAATGCCTCAGTCAGCTACATAATGTATGACTGACGCTTAATCCTGCGGAGACCTCTGTATTACAGTAGAAAATACATACCTCAAAGTCATCTTACTTAAAAAGACAGGGAGCTGGGATATTTAAATGCTGTTTCCTGAGGATTGTTAAATAAGAAAGTTATTGGGTGGGAGTGGGTCCTGGTGGAAACTGAGGCAGAGATGAATATGGCATTTTCCAGTATTTGTACATTATACGGTGCGAATAGAATTGCCTTTTGAGGCCCATGTAAAGAATCCTTCAAACACACAGATGCAAATGGAAGTAGGTGAAAGTTAGCCAAATCTAATGTCCAGTACTGTAGCCAGAGATAGAACACTGATAGCATCTTGTTACACTTAGAAAATATGTGATTTGGGGGTTTCCAGTTAACTAAAGTTTAAAAAAAGACATGTCATTTTCCATGTTGCTAAAATTACTCCAGATACTATTTTTAAAATGTTCCTAGTGAATATTCTGGGAACAATCACATATATATATACACACATATATATATATGACCATGTGATAATATCCAGAAATTCTTTAAAAAGCTCATCACCTAAATGTTCAAGGTATAGGATATAATAATTTTCATATGGTCTCAAATAAATATTTCAGCAGTTTATTAATATTTTAAATATTCAGGAAATGTGCTTCTTATGATTTTTCTGTAATTAAAATGGAGTATAATAGAAAATATCTCAATTAATTGAAGTGTAAGAAAAATGGATATTTGTTAACTAAGATTTTATTGTTGATTCTAGAGAAAAGCAGAGTAATTCAATAATGTATTCATTGATTGAGCCAAACTAGTATTAAATACTTACCCTGTACCTGTAGCAAGAAACTATAACCGGATAGCATAAAGGTGGCCAAGGCAGTGGCCAAATTCTTCAATCAAAACTTGATAATTTTAATATTGAGACTCAAATCTCCAGTCTCCAACCTTACATAAGTTGCCTTAGTGTTCTGAGTACCAATTTCCTCTTCTGTAAATTTGGAGTAGGGGATTTAAGGGATTTTATGAGATTATGTGTGAAAATTGTTTATGAGTATGCCTGAAACATAGAACATTTTCTCAAATAACAGTACTTTGTTCAAGACAGATTCATTATAACATTTATTTGGGAAAATAGTTCTATTCCCAGCTGGGAACATTGAATAAGACATTTGCAATTTTTTTTTCTCCATGTTCTTTTGGGTTTTCTCGTGGTACTCAAATTTCCTTCCACATTCCAATGATATATACACTAGGTTAACTGACAAGTCCAATGTCCCAGACTGGTGATTGTGAGTGTCTCTGGGAGTGTGTGTTGAAGTGGAAGAACCAACCTTCCGAACTGATTACTACCTTGTGCCCAAAGAGATGAGATATATTTTAGTCAACCATGATCCTGAACTGAATGAACTTGGTTGGAAAATGAGTGAACTAAAATAATCTGGTCATAAATAAAATAATGAATGAATGAAATGTTGTTTGACTATTAAAAATGTTTTTGGTCTTAACATATTTTTTAATTGGGGGGTTTCCCCATCAGTGCTTGGGGGCCCGGGGCTAATTTACAGGATTAGTCAGCTGGCATGGGATCTGGCAATATAGTACTGTTCCCAGAATCAGAGAATACCAGGAGTGTTTGTCAGAAAATTTTGGAGGATCATGTAGTACTGGGGTTCAGACGCAGTCCTGGCACATGCAAATGAATGTTCTCAAGCACTTTAAGATTCTCCCTGACCCATGCTTCGGGTCTTTATTTAGAAGAGTAATAGTGAACTTGGATCAGAAATCTGCCAAGGAATTTAACTGCTGTTTACAGCAATTGGTCTATTGGAAGATTGGATTTGTTATATGTGGTTTCATGAGAATTGAATTTTCCAAGAACCTATCCACTATTTTAAGTGAAGACTAATTGTAGTAAGCCCTTGTGTGTTTTAATAGTGGTGTTGATAAAAATGTTTTAGTTGCTTCCTTCAAAGTTTTTATTATCTGCTAGAGAAGGAGATAGATTACACTGAAATGTAGAGGTAAATACGAATATTCTGTGATCATAGGAGATTAGCACAGTTGAGAAGTCTCTTTTGAGGAGATGGTGCACCAATAGATGTTTCTGAAAGAAAAGCATTTATTATGTCATGTTAGACATCAAATTGATATCATGTATAAGTGTATATGTATATATATAAGTTAAAGTATAGACTTTAATTTAACCTCCAAATATTAAGTTTGAGATGTATGATTGATGCATATATCTTTAAATATTAGATACATCATGCCCCTGCTATTGGAGAGTATTTCAAATCTCTCATCATTTGAAGTGATTTTCTTAAATCTTTATAGTTTTAATTGCACCAGCTCATCAACAAACCTACAAGTTTCATTGAATAACTAAATTTGGACATTCAGATAAGGTCCAATATATGAACTTCAGTGCACATTTAACTGTACCCACTTGAGTATATAATGGGTATCTAACATTGTGTATCAAATTATATTTTTGATATCAATTTCCTTAAAAAATTTTCCTGCTCAGCCTATCTTATTGATCATTCAGGCCCAAATCATGGTTTTTATGTTTTGCTACTTTACATCTTTAAATTCCATGTCCCTCACTAAATATGTCATCTATTCATTGAAAATACATCCATATAATAAAGAAAAATAGAACAAAACAGTCTTTTATGATAACACCGAGTAATAATACTATTTCAAATAATACATGTACTATTTTACTCAAACTAACAGTGACATTATGAATGGTATTGTAATCTCTAGGGATTTGAAAATTGGTAATCAGAAATGTTAAGTAATTTATCAAGTTTCACACTGTAAGTAGAGCGATATGGAAAAGGACATATGTATTTCTGACTCTGCAACATTTACTAACTTTATTTGCAAAAACATTTTCTTCTCTGAAGATATGGAAAGATTAATGATGCACAAAGATATCTGAAACTAACTACTGAAATATAAATGCTCTTATCTAAATGTATCTCTCCGAACAATTCACTTCTATTCTTAATACTTGCATAGCTTTCAGGCATGGAGCAGCTCCTGTGATCTACAGATGATATCATTACAGATAATAGAATGATAGATATGTTACATCACCAAAGAAAGAACTTACTGGTATATGCTTACTGATTTGAATTGGTGTTTGGCCCGAGGCTGGAGTGATAGCACAAGTGAGTAGAGTACGTGTCTTGCACATGGCTGACCTGGACTCATTGCCTGGCAGTATATACAGATCCATGAGCTGCCAGAAGTGATCCCTGATTATAGAGCCAGGAGTAAGCCCTGAACACCGCTGGGTGTCTCCCCCAAACCAAAAACAACAACAACAAAAGTTGGTATTTTAACTGTTCTATTTTTGGTTTAGATACTTTATTCATGTGTGTTCAAAACTTTGGTCTGAGTAATAAAGTGATAATAACACTTTATTATCATACCCTGTGTTTAAGTAAATTGCTGATCTTTTGTGTGTGAACGAGTGAGAGAGAGAGAGCAAAAGAGACCCTTTAAATTTTGTTGAAGGTGACAGTCAAGTGTTTATGCTTTGAAAGATTTTTACTTGCTTATTTATTTATGTCAACTGAATCATGAGGTAGAGACATCTGCTTTTATTTCTTCCAATTGATTTCATTTTACTTCTTCTAAATTCAAATTATTAATTTGCATCACTTTATTATTCCTGAGGAAGTATTAATTTGTTTTTCCAATGGTAAAAGTAATTTTTACAGAAGAGAACTGTCAAGTATACTAAAAAAAAATAGATAACTTGTATTTCTTCTCTTCCTTTTCTTCTATGAGTTGACAGTAAAAAGGCTGGCCGATGCTACTTTATTCACAAACTTAGGGGTAGAAGAAATGAACAAAGATTTGTTCATAAAGTACTGTTTTGTGCCTATTTCTTTCCCAGCTAAGAAAAGTGAGGCCCAGAGAGTTTGAATGGCTCACCCACGCATGTCTATAAAAGGGACTGAATCAGGAAATACTAATAGAAATACACATTTTTAATCACCTTGTATTCTACCTTATGCATTACATTTCTTACATTCACAAAGTTGTGACTGAAACTCTAAATGTTACTTTTCCTTACCATGTACCCAGAAATGTAGGAGCATCAATATTATTTCTATGGACTTATTTTCATCTATGATGCTCTTCAAAAGAACACATTTCAGTATGACCCTGAAACTTCAGATTTACTTGGTAAGGATAAATTCTGAAATGAGAAATACGTTTCTCAGTTTTCAAAAATTATGTCATGAAAATTTTCATATTTTTACATAGGTATGTAGAAATTTAAAACAACAAATTTATGTTTCCCATTCTAATCATATTGTTGAAAAAAAGGTAAAAATAAATAAAATTAGCCTTCAAGATCTCCAATGATGGGTTTGTTCCTCTTTAGTTTAATCTTTTGCAAATGAGAATTTATAAAAGAGTTCACCTACTGCTCTAGTTGCTGCAGTTTAATGCAGTTCCAATGAATGATCCTGTTAACCTAACCTTCAATTTGCTGGGGTTTGAACTCTGAATTACAGCTTATGAACATAGCTTAACAGCTGCTACAAGGGCTTCTTCCGAATTTTTAATCATATGAATTAAAGATTGCCAGAGATACTTATTTCAGACTTCTCCAAAGAGTGAACTAATGTATAGAAAGTCAAGTGTACATAAGTCTTAGAGAATTAGAGCACAAAGGCACCAGGCCTGGTGACAAAGGCCGCTCTGCCTGTGAGATTGGGATAATAATTGTAAAGCATTCATTACAAAGTGCATCTTGAGTAACTGGAACATTATATTTCACAGTCTTTCAATATATAGCACATACTTCATTATTGCGTTTGTATTTGGTGGCTATAAGTTGGGAGAGTTTGTCCAAAGACAATTATGTCAAAATTTTAAACAACAGTAGAAACAAATCCACAATAGTGAAAAAAAAGTATTATTTGATCATGACTTGAATTTCTTAATGCGGTAATTTCCCACTAACACAGAGTTTTGCAAATCGTGAGATATATGTGAGATTAAGAACATAGCAAAACAGAATAGAAAAGAAAATATTGGCATGTGTGTTTTAAGCTCAGTTAAATTGCTTGAATTTTTGTTAGGAGTATGACTGAAATTTATGTGTATGTGTGTGTATGTGTGTAGGTGTGTGTGTGTGTGTGTGTGTGTGTGTATTGGGTAATGCTGTTCTAACGCTGCCTTTTTAATGTTTGAAAAAGTATGGCTGAAGATATATAAATTTTATTTATATTTCCAAAATTCCTATTATTCTAATAGGCCTTAAGAATATTACTAGCAAACATGATCGTATATATGTATAATAAATATAAAAACAATTAGCAATGCTTATCTTTTTAGTGACTTATTTAAAAAGTATAAAACGTGGCAAATGTCTATAATGTATATTGATATAAGGAGAGAAGAATATTTAGCAACTGCTGTTTTACTGACTATAAACATGTATGTATACTTTTATACTCGTTTTCTCTATTTTCTTTAAATGTAAACTTTCTTTCATTCTAAAAGCTGTAGCACTATAGCACTGTCATCCCGTTGTTCATCGATTTGCTCAAGCAGGCACCAGTGATGTCTCCATTGTGAGACTTGTAGTTACTGTTTTTGGCATATCGAATATGCCACGGGTAGCTTGCCAGGCTCTGCTGTGCGGGTGGGATACTCTTGGTAGCTTGCCAGACTCTCTGAGAGGGACAGACGAATCCAACTCCGGTCAGCCATGTGCAAGGCAAACGCCCTACCTGTTGTGCTATTGCTCCAGTCCCACCCTAAAAGCTACAAGAATTATTTTTTTTTAATTAGTTATTTTGGATATCCAGTTTACCAAGCTGAGTGTACTTTTCTTTTGTAAACCATGTCAGTAGATGAGTTATGAGTATAGTACAATTATCTGTTATTTATTATTTCAAGTTTATATATGAAGTATAGTATAAGGGCAATTATTAACCTGTTGGCCTCCAAAAGGTAAGTTAAACTAAACATACACCCAAAACCTGGGTGTTCACCAAAAGGAGTATTTTGTCTTCCTCATCATTGACTCTGTAAATGCATCATTGACTCTGTAAACGGTGTACTTTTTTTTCACTACTCCACTTAATTAAAAAATATATATATATATAATGAAGTACTTAATTATTTTGGAAATAAAACAAATCTTTGCCTTCTAACTGAGAATCTGTACATGTCCCACTTAATTCTGATGTTATGTTTTGAAGAAGACAATTAAGAAAGGAAATATACCTATCTTTGTAGCTATACATTGGCTTGATTTTTTTAATAATTTTTTAAGAACAGACTTAGCTTTATAAATAAAAAAGACCAACTGAAAACAGTTTAAATTAATTGAATGGACTTGGGACTGACCATACAACAAGGAAATACACTGAGGGAAGAGATTCAATAACTGATATGGTTCATTGTGGTGAGGCAATAAGGCAAGAAGTAACAGAGGAGAACAGATTTTGGATAGCTTTTGAATAATTTCCTCACCATGTGATGAAATGGTTGCTTAAAGCAGCTGGCTGAATTTAATTATTTTTATTTCAATTTTATTTTTTTAATGTGGTTACTTCATAGACACATTTATTTTCCAACATCAATTCCTTAGTAGTATAATATAGAATGCCTCATTAGCAATGGAAAATGGGCTTAAGTTTGTAGCAGGAATGTTCTGAATAATGTTTTTAGATGTGGAAGAAGTTAGCAAGGGAGATTATAGAACCTTTTTTGTCCCCTAGAGAACTTTAAAACAAGTAAAAAGTTTTAAATTTAATCCACAAATTTCATGTAAGGGTTGTCCTCATTTACTGATGCTGGTTTTGCTTCACTGAGATTCTCTCTCCATTCGTTATTCCTTATGCTGCTTTTACTTACAGAGACCATATGAGAAAGAAAAAAGAAGCATCCTTGCTAAGAAGAACACAATTGGCACTGCAGTAAGGGAAGTGCAATGTTAGTCTGTCCACACTAAGCTCTGGTTTCTCCATTGGCCGACTAAGGGAAGGATTATTTCAATGATTTTCACAATATGGCCTTTGGTCTAGTACCGGCAGTACCACCTAGGATGGAGTTAAGAACGCACACTTTTGGGCCTCTGAGCAAAGCAACTGAACAAACTTTTCCAAAGTTTTAAAAGAAGTTAGGCTTGTTGTATATTAAGATATAGACTGCTCTATCATAGTTGAAATGACTCGGGAATTCAGTCAAGCAATTGAGTAAAAATAAAAAATTGGTGAAATCACCGCCAACAAAACAACTACAAAATCAGACTTCTTCACCTGGCATTGCTCTCTCCTCAACATGTCACCAGTCTCAAATACTGACTTTTGCCAAAAGAACCGAGTTATCCTAGGTGGCTCAATTAGGAGCAAACTATCCAGTCACACAGACAGACCGAACATTTGCCATGCACCATGCATCGTGCTAGGAACAGAGGTCACACTATGCAGCTCATAGTCCATTGTTGTGGATTGACTGCGTCAATTCCCCAGCACATGAAAAAAAGTATTCAGAGAGCTGAATAAGGCACTTTTATTTTTTGGCTGCTGATGCGACCAAAAAAACTTTTATATTTTCAATCATTTATACCCTGCAGGTGGAAAGGCTTTTCTACCAGAGGATGGTTACATTCCTCCAACCCCCATGAAATTTGCTCAGCCTGACAGCATGTTTACTAAGAATGCTATCTTTAGGGCATTCTAAAGAAAGGCAAACTACAGTAAGAGAAAGCACAGCAGCTGAGATGTTTGCATGTGTCTCTAACTCAGATCTGAAGGGTGAAGCTAAAGTATTGGCCACAGCTGGAAGAATGGGGAGCAGAACATTGGCAATGGGCAAAATGGTTGTTCATTTCCTCTCTTGTGATCTTTCATCTTTCATTTTTGTGAATCTCAATACATATTTGAGACTTTTCCCAGATTCACAATCAACCCTGATTATCTTCCTCCTCTTTCCACTTTTCCCTTTTTAGTTTCTTGGAAGCTGTTAGAGGAAGAAGATTAAAAACTATCTGGCATAAAACATTTTTTTTCTTCTTCTTTTTTTTTAGGTTGCTTGGTATTTGTCTAAGTGTTGAGAAAAGGAGACAAAGAAGAAAATAAGGCCAAGGGATAAGACAAGTCAGACATTTTTCTTACTCTTTAAATATGCTTTTTCCTCTCTGGCCTCACATTAAAAACTTTTCAGTGAATGCGGTCATCAAAATTCCAGGTAGTGTAAGCATACTTACAAGTAGTATCGAACAGTTGGCAGTGACTTAAAAGAAGTAAGGAATTCTCAAGCGAAAAAAATTATTATACCGTGTTTGTTCACTATGTACCATCATGCTTTGGTATCTTCATTTTCCTTTCGATTTAGTGTATGTGAACAATTTAGTGAAGGACTTGGCAGTAGTATGATTCAGCTTCCCTTAAGTTTTTATTTATTTGAGTTTGCCAGAATACATATGCAAGAATTCTCTGCAGTGATTCTAAAGCTGTAAATGAATCCTATGAGATCTGCATGGTAGCTGAGAATAGCCAGAATATAGAACATGAAGAAGCATAGCTAAGTTCTACAAGCAGTATTAAGTACTAGAACTACAGGATTCCTTGAGACCTGTGTGTTTATCATAAAAAGGACCAGAAGTGATATAGGGACAGTGGAGAGGGATTTTGTCACTTTGGTGATGGTTGCAGTACAATAATTTTGTATGCACAAAATATCTATATGCATGCTATTGTAATTAAGAGATTGATTAAAAATGAAGAGTTTAATCAATAAATCAAATATGGATTAAAATATGTGTGACTAAATATACAAAAACAAATACTTTGAGAGTGAACATCAAGTCTTAGATTCACAATTAGATGCACCCCTGGTCTCTTCCCCCTACTCCCACTGACGCTAAAAGAAAGACAAAAATGCCAGAAACTGGACCTTTGGACTGACTTGAATGTGATTCCATTTTGTAGGAATAGTTGTGAGATCCTACTTGGAATGCAGAAACAAAATGCATTGATAGCACTGGGGTGATATGACATAGCAACAGCATGTGTGAAAGAGACAAACATTTAGTTGACAGTAAGCTCCGTAGGAGTCAACAGTAAAGAAGCTGCCAAAAAGGCTGACGGACCCTGAGGCTGTATTAGTTGAAGCATTGCACTAAAATAGGCGAGATAACGGGTAACTCCACCTGAACCAGCACGCACAGTATTTGAAGGGGGTACTCAGCCCTTGGAGGATCCATAGAGATCAATTTGCAAAGAAAAGTGATGAGGAATGAAGGCAATAGAAATTGTATGGAAGGAACAATTATGGGATTAGAGGTTTTGTTTAAGAAAAGTTTCCAGGACCCAATTCCATGTAAAATGGACCTTTCAAAAATGGATTAGTGTTATACCACAAGATAAAGTACAAAGAGGATCACTTTGTAAGAGCTTTAAAGCGATCAAGTAGAAAAATTATATATATATATGTATATATATATCATCCAAATATGAGATGGTCTTTTGATTACTAGAGTCCTTCCATAAACTTGAGCACATTTGTTCTTTTCTTCTTCACTTTTTTTTTCCCATATTCGTGGATGAGGAAAATCCTTACTCTATGGACTTGGACTTTAAAAGAATGTAGTCAAATACCAATACCAAGCTATACTTTGATCTCTTTGAGCAATAGGACACAGATCTAGAACATTATTACCAGGGAAAGAGGAAATGAATAAAATTATTCTCTTTAAGAAATGGTGTGAGACTGGTGATATAAAGAAAATATGAAGTAGGAAGTAGATAGACAATTATTCAAATGACCTGTAGAGATTTTAACTTTGATAAATAATTTATAACTGTGTTTCCCTGCATGTGCATGTATATTTATGTTTATATGTGATTATAGAAAAAATAAAAATAGGACATCAAGTATATAGTTTACTCCATAGTTCAAAATCAACTTTGTAGTCAGTTGAATTCTAGTTAAACATATTGAGGGTTTTTTTTTAAACCCTGTTAGAAAATTGTATACTTTATTTTCTTTGATGCAATCTCAAGTCAATTGATTTTTAATAGAAATTGTGCCTTTAATATCTACTTTATTTATAATTAATACTTAAAAATACATTAAGTATTGAAAAAGAACACTTAACATATAGTCTTTTCAGTTATGTTAATAACTTAGCACTAAAAATCTTTTGCTCAACTTGTTTCAATTCTGAGGTTTCTTCAAAGACAATTTGCTCCTCCTAAACTCAAAGTTATTCAGGAACATAGGAGTTTGTAAATGATCTTTCACTATGTAACAACCATTTAGTAGGTAATGAAAACCTTAAACCAAACCCTACTCATTAGGTTACACTTTTTAAAAATTCCAGAAAATAGAGAATGGAAAGATGGCACAGGATTTAGGAACATAAGTGATGGACCAAAGTTATATTCTTGGAAGGTACCACATGGCCTGTGATCTTCTCTCTTAGGAATTTTACAGGTCCCTAGCACTGCCAGGAGTGCTCAACTGATCCTCTGGAAGGGACTGGTCCTGACAACAATCTTCTTAGGCCCTTTGCATCTCGTAAGGTCTGATTGATAGAGTGACTGCTGACAGTTGACCCCTGGGTCCCTGAGCACTGCAGGGAGCCTCCTTTCCCAGATAAAGACAAACTGCTAAACAACTACTCAGTGGACTCTGTTGTGTATTAGTATATATCAATACACAGTTATTGTAGTGTACACTAAATATTTATTAAAAAGTGAGTTTTAATGGTGATTCTCTTCATATTTCTAATTTTTTGTTAGGCTGTTTTTGTTTGTTTATTTGTTTTTATGAGGCATGCTCAGCTATGTTTGGTGATCACTCTTGGCTCTGTGCTCAGAGATCAGGAGAGGACAGAGCGCCAGTCAGCGTCGTGCCAGAGAAGTAAGTGCCTTACCCACTGGACTGCTGCTCTGGTCTCCATAGTTCTGCCATGGAAAAGTTGGGCAGCCTTTAAAAATGCTGATTCTAGAGCCCTTTATAGAAAAAAGTAAACGAAATCTTGAGATCAGAGTCAACCATTGGCATTTTCCAAAAACTTCTTAGATGATTTTTATGAGTGTAAAATTGAAAATTGCTTTGTTAATTGAATGAATTTGTATTGCTGAAATTTCTCATATCCCTTTATATCTTATATATGATATTTTCTGCACATATTCCTATATCATGGTATTTGTATGCAATATAAATCCAGGGAACACTTTATCTAGCAATTAAATTAACTAAATGATCTATGTATTCCATTTTGAGAATATAAAAATCATATTTTTTTGTTGGGCTGGAACGGATAGCACAATGAGTAGGGCATTTGCCTTGCACGCCACCCGATCCAGGTTATGTTCTTCCCTCCTTCTCGGAGAGCCTGGCAAGCTACTGAGAGCATCTCTCCTGCACGGCAGTGCTTGGCAAGTTACCCATGGCATATTCGATATGCCAAAAACAGCAACAACAAGTCTCACAATGAAGATGTTACAGCTGCCCATTTCAGTAAATCGATGAGCAATGGGAGGACAGTGATACAGTGATACAATGATTTTTCTTGTTATCTCTTCAATGGTTGCATTTTTGGGAATTTTAATTAATATGACAAATCTTAGTATTTATTTTAATTTTAAACTAAATATGTATTAGTAGATTGATTATGTTTATTGATTATACTAAGAAAATTCTTTTTTTTTTTTGCTTTTTGGGTCACACCCAGCAATGCTCAGGGGTCACTTCTGGCTCTGCACTCAGGAATTACCCCTGGCCATGCTCAGGGGGCCATATGGGATGCTGGGAATCAAACCTGGGTCGGCCGCGTGCAAGGCAAATGCCCTACCTGCTGTGCTATCACTCCAGCCACAAGAAAATTCTTGATTTGAATGTTTTTATATTTTTTCAATTTTGTTCAAAGATATAGCCCATATATAAAATAGTACCCAGCTAATCAGTAATTTTCTAAAAACTGAATTGATTATTGAGACTTCCATAATTCAGATAAAATGATAATTTTAAGTCACAGAGTTCTAAATCACATACTTTAAGACATACGCCATAAACTTCTCTCAGAACTTTTATCTATTAGAGAATCTAAACATATATGTATTATGAATATGTTTTGATATGTTCTAGTTTAACATATAATTCATTTCTTGATTCTTCCTCAGTACGATTTGAACTTTTTAAGGTGTTTTTGTTTTTGTTTTTGTTTTTTGGGTCACACCTGGCAATGCTCAGGTGTGACTCCTGGCTCTGCACTCAGGAATCACTCGTGGAACTGCTTGGGGCCCATATGGGATGCTGGGAATCAAACCCGAGTTGGTGGCCTGCAAGAAAAATGCTGTACCCACTGTGTTACCGCTCCAGACCTGAACTTTTTAAGGTTTTATTGGCTTATTTGTAGGCAACTTTTCCACATACAAATATTTATGATTATTGAACCAGAGATACTAATATTGGAAACTAAATTCTTAAGTAAATTGAGGTTTGAGTCCATCATGTGATTTTGTCACGTTTTTGGGCAACACCAGCAGTGCTCAGGACTTACTCTTGGGCCTGTGCTCAGGAATCGTTCCTGGTAGGTCTCAGGAGACCATATGAAGAGCTCGGGATGAAACCCAGGTCAGGTATGTGCAATTCAAGAGCCCTTCCTGTAGTACTATTGCTCGGGTCCCCTTTTATGTGATTTTCAATATGCTGTCCAATTCAAGAACAACTATCAGTCTAGGAAGCATACATGCATGACATTTCAGGCATATGTCATGCTAAAAACTACAACACAATGCAAAACAAAACACAACTAAAGAAATCTCTACGTCTCATTTTATATGTACTTACCCAGCCAAAATATACAGAATACAATACCAAAACTATGCATCTTAGATTGGTTCTTTATTCTTCAGGATAATATTTTTGAACTTAACTAACATTAAAAAGTTTAGTGTTCAGGGGCCCTGACTACAAGTAGTGTCACCTCTGGAGTTAGCCCTTCATCCAAACCCAATGAAAGAATCAGTAATTACAGTGAGGAGTCAAACTTGAGTCATGAATACTGAAATGCAACCATTATTAGGAGTATTGATTTCCATCTCCTTTACTTGATTTTAAGCTGCAGGTTTTCTTTCTACCTTTTGTTAATTTTTAATTTTAGTGACAAGACTAATAATACATCCCTGCATCTGTTCTAGCAATAAATAGTTAACTCATTACTCCTTTATGATCCCTTTGGCAATTGACATGAATTTTCTTGCACCCCTTTTCTTCTGGTCTCAATTTCTGTTCTTTATTTGTGTGCAGTGAATCTGCTTAGAATTACGTAAAACTTTCGATTTTCCACCAAAGCATTAATAATTTATGTTCTGAATGTTAATGATTTAATCAACTAGTTTTGGAAAGCATAATTCTTATAATTCTATGATGAGGCTTAACCACTCCTCTAAAGATTACTGGAATTTGTAACTTGTATGTGCTATGAACTTGTATGTGCTATGAGGAATAACTAAGAGTAAACTTTTTGATATCTATTTCTTGTATTTACCATGTTACTCATTCTATGTGGAGCAAATTAAATCCCACATCTTCTGAGGATCTTTGCACTGTCTAGAGAAGGATAAAGGTATCCCTAGGACTAGAGTAGTGATTCCTTAAAAGAGCTCCAGTGCTGACTGCATGAGTTATAAAAGCAAATAATGAAACACTGCAAAATTATCATAAAGCCATTTATAAAAAGTACATCAACACATATATTTTCTCAAAGAATGAAGATTCTAATATTACTTGCCTTAATAATAACACCCAGTAAATCACATGCAAGAGAACTAAACCTTCACATTATAGTTTTTATGTTCTAATAAAATTGTTGTTCCCAATAAAATAGCAGAGTTGACTTAATACTGAAACAAATGTAATAGAATCACTGTATAAACTTACTAAAGGAGAAGAGGTCATTCTGTCCTCATGTTTCATCTTTCTGTCTTAAGAAAATTCTTGGGTATCTCAGGTAATTGTTAAAGAGTATATAAATAATATAACCTAGATAAATCAAGCATTTTGTTCCATACATGTAAAGTAGGTGTCATTTTACTAGGCCATGGTTTCATTTATAGATTATAATGAATATGGAAAATATCTGTGAAATTATTTAATATGATACATATGCTTGTTAACAACAGCTAAGGGATTTAAAGAGGATACAAGGTTGCTAGAATAAAATAATAACATTTTCTATCTTTATCTTCAATAAATTTGGAGATTTTTCAATTATTTTAGACCACACATGGTTGATAGTTCTATAAAAACAAGTCTTTAAAAATGATAATGAAGGTCTGGAGAGATGATACAGGAACCAGAGGCTGATCTTGTCGGATTCCCACCGTGACACAGCGCCATGAGCACCACTGAAAGTTCTTTTGGTCTCTGGCATCACAGAACCCAAGTAGCACTGGATGCTCAGGCCCCAGCACTGAAACAACAGGTAAAGTTATTTACTGGTTATCACCCAGAGTACTCCCCACATTCTCTAAACCCTGCTTGAGAGGTCCAGAAAAAAAACTAAAAATATTAAAAGAGATTTTCATAAAGTCACTCATCTTCATCATATATACTTTACTCCTAAAAATTATATCATTGACAAAAAAAGAGAATTTTAGCTTCTATTCTATATGTCTTTATTATAATATTTAATTCGTATCTTTTATTTACATATTAAAGTAAAATTATTGACAGGAAATTCATTTTTTATTTATTTATTTTTTTAATTTTATTGAATCACCATGTGGAGGGTTACATAGTTCTCAGGATTATGTCAGTTATACAATACTCAAACACCCTTCCCTTCACCAGTGCCCATCTTCCATCACCAACCCCCCCAGTATACCTGCCGCCCCCTCCCACCTCCCCAGTCCCCACCCTTGTAAGTGATAAGTTTCACTTCGTTTACGCCTTATCTCGATTACATTCCATGTTTCAACACACAACTCACTACCGTTGTTGGGGTTTCCCCCAAAAAAGAAAAAGACAGTCCTATTGCCAAGGAGGCATTTGATAGTTCTCCACTGCTAAGAATATAGAGATACTAAGTCCCGCTCTTTGTTACATAACTTCTCTTTTTCCCCCTTGCCCCGCACCACTGAGTTCACGCCTGTTTAGTAATCGCCACGCTGCCTGACAAGGGAAAAAAAAACGAAAACCGAAAAGGATGGTTATTTCCCGTCATCGGCAGGCGTGGGGCTCTGACTTAGTTGATAGACTAGTAGAGTGTCTGCAAGAAGTTTCTGGAACCGAAGGTCTTGCGCTGGTATCGGCTCCGGCTCAAGATTCCACCAGCGTCCCACTGTTCCATGTACATAATTTTTCCCCTTATATCCCATTCCCACGCCACCAGGTCTGTTTGCTTAATGGACATCACACTATGTTTGACACCACGCCGTGTTTCTTCCCGAGAAAGAAGGATATTTCTTCTCAGCCAGCGTGGGGATATAACTTAGTTCAGTCTAGAGAGATGGATAACTTAGTTCAGTCTAGAGAGATGGCTACCACTTTGATTGCCTTCAATATTTCAGCAACAGACTTACTATTCTTGTTAGGATCTCCCTGTATAAAGTCCAGGGAAAGTACAACCAGAAATAACATCACTACAAACTTTTACCCTTTTATGGTGCTCATAAGATGGAGAAACCTAGAGAGAGGCTCGGCGTCTCCATTTTGCGCTCAGAAAGCCGCGGCCCCTGCGCTGTGCTCGGGAGGAAGGAGTTGAGAGAGAGAGGTTAAAAGAATTGGGGGATGCCCGGTTCCCACTGTTTCAGCCCGCCGTGGGGTCTCCGATCGCGTGCCGGAATTAGTTCAGTGGGCTGCTTGGAGTCCAAGGGCGCTTCCTTGGGCTCTTCCATCATGCTCTCTCCTCGGCAGGGTCCAAAAGTCAGAAAATTATTTCTAAAAAATAATTTGGTCTGATATTTCCTGACTTCATTCAACATAGTGAGCAAATGCATTGCTATAATTCACTCTCCTCTATCCAGAGTTCACTTTTAAAAAAATGTGTGCTTTTTTAAAAAAACTTCCTTTTTTTTTTGTAAGCAACACCTGGTAGTGCTCAGGAGCTATTCAAAGCTTGGTACTCAAGTATAAATACTCGCAGTGCTGAGGAACCATGTGGTACTCGGATTAAATTAGGGTCTGCTGCCTACAAAACTTTTGCTCTACCCCACTGAACTATCTTGCCAGTCCTGCATTATCTTTGGAGCCATTAGTAGACTAAAAGAAGATATTTATTGATGAGAATTTTCACTCTTTTATTTGTTTGCTTTTTTGGACATACCAGTGGTGCTCTGGGCTCAGGCCTGGCTCAGGGATGACTCCACGCAGAATCTGGGTACCGTATATGGTGCAGGGGATCAAAACGGAGTTGGCCCTGTGCAAGACAAACACTCTACCTGCTGTACTATTGTTTCAGCTCCAGCTGTACTATCGCTTCAGCGCAACTCTATTTATGAGTAAGGAAGAAGAGAATAACCAAAAGAAAATGATGCCTATGATTCTACATTTTAGCACTTCTCATATACTTGTCAGTTTTTTGTTGACATTTCATGTGCTTAACAGAATTTTGATACATATTCATTCAACCTCTCAAAATTACAATAAATAAGTTCTTAACTTAAAGTAAATGTAAAAAATGATGAATGACCATAGGAATCCGGTTAGATGGAATAGAAATAGCAGTTTGTCTGGCATTTTGATATTCCATGGAGAAATCTGATCCAGGTCATTGCCTTTCAAATCAGAACAATGGGCAATGACTGCTACATCCTCAAAGAACAGGAGAGTTAGCAGCTAAACTCCAATATAATTTCATCATGTGTTAGACTGGGTAGAGTTTTAAACTCATGGAATAATATTTTACATGATTTGTAATACCATTTGGTCATAAGAAGAAACAATATTATGGACCACATTTTAACTGTGAATGAAAAATTTAAATATTAAATCCTTCTTATAGATAAAGTCTTACAGACAAGCTTAAACTGAGAGAGAAATCTTTTCATCAGGTAAGTATAAATGTCTATCAACCAGACTCCAAGCCTGCTCAGATGGGGACTGGGCCTCCTCCACCCAGAACCCCATTTTCCAGTAGCTTGGCAGCCACACCCACAAACTGCTCCCAGTGCTGTGTAATTCTATCAATGGCCAAGATCCAGAGACTATAAAACAAAGTTGCTGGAAGAGAGCAATGCAGAGTCTCTTGCCCCCGAACCTGCCTGTCTTCACCAGGGCCCCTCAGAGCAGGGTGGGTTGAGTTTCCCTCCCCATCCTGAGCAGAGCCCCGGCAGCCAAAGACCTCCGGAACCCAGCCACAGCCATGCTCAAGGCCCCTCTCCACACCTTTGGACAAGCCTCACACATGAAGGAACCGGCAGCGGAACCCAGGTGTGCAGGAGCCAGGGCTGAGATCTCCAAGTCTGCTCGGATCAGGGCTGGGCCTCCTCCACCTAGATCTCCCATTTTTCAGTAGCTTGTCAGCCACACCCACAAACTACACCTCCCTTCCTACCCCACACCATGTAATTCCATCAATGGCCAAGATCCAATGACTAAAAATATGCTCCCAGAAGCACAGCCACATTCCCGGCCACGTGACCTCTTATAGCCTAGTTCTCCCTGTCAGAGAACCTGACAAGGTACCAAGGCATCCTATCCCCATGGCAGAGCCTAGAAAGCTCTCTGTGTTGTATTTGATATGCCAAGTACAGTAAAAATGAGGGGTCTCATTCCCCTTACCCTGAAAGACCCTCCAGTGCGGCACCACTGGGAAGAATGAGTAAAGAGAAGCTGCTAAAATCTCAGGGCTAGGACGAATGAAGACATTACTGGCGCCCGCTCGAGCACTGTCATCTCGAGCGATACAGTGATATAGTGATCAACCAAACTGAGTATAATAGGAGTGGTCCACAAATCTAAGACATCCATATTTTTTCACACAATTTTTCATATTCTTGAGAGGAAAGAACAAAAACATGAAACTAAAAGCCAAGGACATATTGAAACAAGGCAATGATTCAAGTGGAAAGTGCAATGCATGAGTCAGATATATGAGGCTCTAAGTTTAATTCCCAGCAAAGTATGTGCTCCTGAGAGCCACCAAGTGAGTACAATTTTGACGCCTACGTATTACTGGATGGTCAACTAAGGACTCCCATCACCATCAGCACAGCAAAAGTTGAATCTATAGTGTGTGTATGTGTGTGTGTAGTATGTACACCTAAAATCAGTACTAGACTGTAGGCAATACATGTTTTAGATTTTAACAGTTTTAATTATGTGCATTAAAATATTTCCAATAAGGATGTACAACTAAATATAGCTAGATCTTTAAAGAGGAATAGAATTCAAAGAGAAACAGTTTTTATAGGATGGGGAGTGAAGGGAGAATAATAGCTAGAATTCCCTATAAGGAGAATTAATACAGTGCAAAATGCCCCATATACCTTTTGACAAATGATGGGAAAAGACCTGATAAAAATTATTTTTGGGATTCTTTTGGATAGAAATGATAAAGGAGATGATTTTTACTCATGGAATGCAGAAGGATAAAAATAAACTCTGAAAACCAAAGTGCTACTTATCATCTATTCCTTTAGCCTAGGAAAATAGAAATAAATCCCCCTTTATTAAATGTTTAGAACTTGAAAATATATTTTTGTTAATAACCTCATGTACATTTAAGAACGCATCAGGTGGGGACTGGAGTGATAGCACAGCAGGTAAGGCATTTGCCTTGCATGTGGCCGACCTGAGTTCGATTCCCAGTATCCCATATGATACCCTGGGCACCGCCAGGAGTGATTCCTGAGTGCATGAGCCAGGACTGACCCTTATGCATCACCGGGTGTGATGGAAAAAAAATGTATCAGGGGATGTATACATATATATTATTTTAGCACCATTATTGCAGATATTAAGTGCTGATGTTATAATCAATGATATAATTATTATTAATGCACAATTAAAATGTTTAACAAAGTTACATATTCTGAGTTATCAATGTATATTATACAAATCTCAGTAGCAACTAAGTAGTATATGCAGATTATTATTCCTACTTTCTCCAATTTTACTTCACTAGCTTTTTCTTTGAAAGTTCATATGGGCATGCAGATGAAAACAAAAGATAAATGTGATTATAATGAGACTTTCTGAAGCACAGTAAACAAAGCAGCAACTAATAAAGTATTTAAAAACAAATTTGGGAGCAAAGCTATACAAGTTCTACAGATATATCCAGATTGATGCAGGATCTCAAATTAGGGCACAGGATACAATAATAGTATTTGGTGAAAAGAATTTAGGAGATCTTTTTCTCCAGTGGTTGCTAATCTACTTCACAAATTTTGGATCCATACTGTCTGTATGTAAGTCCTGGCTCCAACACTTGTTTCCTGTGTAACTTTTGGAAAATTGCTTCAGTTGTCCAAGCCCCAATTTTTACATGTTTATTATGATTCACAGTATTTTTGTGAGAGATCAAAGAGTTACAATTTGTGAGCATCTTAGAATAGTGCTTAGCATGAGTTATCTCAAAAACAATGACAGTGCATTCCTGTACTGATCAGTGTAGAACATTTCTAAGTACAAAAGCAAATGTTAAAACGTTAATATTTATTTTTTATTTTGGTTTGGATGCCATACCCAGCAGTGCTCAGGGGTTATTCCTGACTCTGCACTCAGGAATCACTTCTAGCAAGCTTGGGGGACCATCTGGGATTCTGGGAATGGAACCCAGACTGGCCAGGCACAGTGCAAGCAACTTACCCACTCTCCTATCTCTCTGGCCCCTAAAATATTAACATTTAAAGAACTCTGGACAACACAGCAAAATAGTAAACAACAGACTCATTTTTTTTTCCACTTAACATAGTAAATTTTCACAGATAAAAATTTTAGTCCTAAAAATGACTATTTGTCTGACACTTGCAGGTTATCTCTGTACAATTTCTTTTTCTTTTCTTTCTTTTTTTACTTTCTTATGGTGTGAGCATTTTCAACAGGAAAAGCAATAGAATGTTACACGAGCAGAGAGTCTCTTGCCCACATGCCTGGCTGTCTTCCCTGGGGCCCCTTGGAGGGGGTGGGCTCCAGCTTCCCTCCCCACCCCACGCAGAGCTCCTGGCAGCCAAAGACCACTGGAACCTAGCTATAGCCATGCTGGAGGCCCCTCTCCACACGTTCGGACAGGCCTCATGCATGAAGGTACCAGCAGAAGAACCCAGGTGTGTGTAATCCCATCAACGGCCAACGTTCAGAGAGAGACTTAAAAGCAAGCTCTCAGAAGCGATATCTTTAGCCTACTTCTCCCTCTGGGAGAAACTGGCAAGCTTCTGAGAGTTTCCTGCCCACATGGGACAGCCTTGCAAGCTTCCCATGGTGTATTCATATGCAAAATCCAGTAACAAGCTGGATCTCATTCCTCTGACCCAGAAGAGCCCCCAGCTCAACATCTTTAGGAGGGCCAAGTCGAGATAGACTTCTAAGATCTCAGGGAAAGGACGAAATGAGATGTTACTGAGCCCGCCTGAGAAATCAGTGATTAACAGGATTTCATGATTTGTGATGTTACACAAGGTATACATAATTTCAAGATAATTTCACTGGAAATAACCCAGAAGCACCACTAAAATGAAAGGAACTAAAAGAAGAGACAACTATAACACGGAGTTTGTATTTTTGTAACTGAGAGCTCATGTACATATCGAGGTTCCTAGTGCCAGCAACTACGTCAGGGAGGAGTTAGCTTTATTTTCTTTGGGTTGAAGTGATAGCACAGCAGGTAGGGCGTTTGCTTTGCATGAGGCCGACCAGGGTTAGATTCCTCCGCCGTTCTCGGAGAGCCCAGGAAGCTACCAAGAGTATCCCACCTGCATGGCAGAGCCTGGCAAGCTACCCATGTCATATTCAATATGCCAAAAAAAAAAAACCAACCAGTAACAAGAAGTCTCACAATGGAGACATTACTGGTGCCCGCTCGAGCAAATCGATGAGCAACGGGATGACAGTGAAACAGTGATACAGCTTTCTTTTCTTTACATAAGAAAGCTCATATATATCACCTTTTTAAATGTGCATGAAGTTCTTAACAAAAATATTTTTTGTTATTCTAAGCATATAATAAAGTAGAATTTGTTGCTATTTGCCCAGGCTAAAGGAATTGATGATAAGTGGCCCTTTGATTTTTAGCATTTACGTTTATCCCTCTGCATCCCATAAAAATCATCTCCTTTATCATTTCCATCCAAAAAATTCCCAAAGATAATTTTGACCAGCTCTTTTCGCATCTATTGTCAAAAGGTACATGGGGTATTTTGCACTGTACTGAATTATATTGAACTACATGCAAACAGGTGTGACAAACAAAGGGGCCTCCTCTATAGACTGAAGGATCCTGCAGCACAGTGACCAATAGCAAGCACTGAGGAAGCTGGTAAATGCCGGCAAGGCCTGAAGCCATCTTGCTTGTAGTCCATGGAGCCCAGGTCAGAAGGTGAGGCTGCTCAGGCCCCTCTTAGTAGAGTTGCTTGGACTCTTCTGACTTCCCAATTCAAGGGAAAGAGGGACAGTTTGAACTTACAATCTTTGTGTTGCTGGTTACTGAATTTCTAGCCTTTGGAGGTAGCCTGTTTACTGAAACTTGCAAAGAGCTTAATGGGGTCTACTTCAATCTCCTCAGGAAAAGACTTATTCTCTGTAATGAGATTCTAGATTCCAAAAAGCACACATACTACTGCATCTGAGACCATTACAGAGGCTATGTTCATCAAAATGTTCCTATATGTAGTTGGATATGAAGGCACTCAGGCCCAAGCAGTAAGAATTTGGTACTCCCCTCACCCCCACCCAAGGAAAACACTGTAATGGAAGTTTTTTGTGAACAGAATTTAGTTGCAGTTTCTCTCAACTGTAGCACCCATCTGAAGCTCAATTTCATGGACAGTGTCCATGTGCTCTGAGATATCCAACCAACCTCCTCCCCCACTGAACACTGTCGGGTCTGCCGAATCTCCGTAGTTCAAACACAGCACCCAGGTTTTTCTGCCCCTGCTCAAATCCTGGGAATATATGGATAGCAGGTACAGTTTATGCCACTGCTGGGGGTCAGTGATGGCCTGAAGCTACTGACTGAGACAGTGCCTTGAGGAGAGCGGGCCTCGTTGCATATCTCTCCGTGGAGCTCAGGCATCTTGAACCTCTAGGAAGACTTGTAAGCCTGGTATGATAAATAACTTTTTAACTCCACAGCCCTCCTTTCTACTTTAAACCTGCACTAGAGATACAATCACCTGAGCGGTCAAAAAAGAAGCATGGATATTAGTTTATAAAGAAACAGGCATTTCCGTATGCTGGGCAAGTAACTTATGGTCATATTTATTCTTAATAGAAGTATAATATGTCATGTTTTAAAAGAAAGCTGCTTATATCAATGCACAGAAATTAACCTAACTTTTTAAACAATGAATAGAGGAGTTTACCAAAAATAATAAAGTAAAACAAAATCCTAGAGAAAGTTCTAAAAACAGAATCTGAAAACTCAAAGTAACAACCCTAAAGATACTTACTGAAAATAAAATGAGCAAATGAAAACTACTATAAAGATAGAAAAACTGAAAAAATAAATCAAATGAAACTAAGAATAAGTAAAATAAAGTGAGACTTGTATGGGACGTATCAAATAAAACAACATCTACTTCATAAGGGTCCTAGAACAAGAAGATGAAAAGAGAAAATTGTTCAAAATCCTTTTTAAGAAATAATGGCAGAGAATTTTCCTATCTTTGGAAATCAAAGAGGTATCTAGATCCAAAAGGTTCATAGGGTCACAGACAAAATAAATTCAAACAGACACAAGTTAAAAATAGTATAATTAAATTGGTCAATAAAGGGAGAATACTGGAAACATTACCCCCAAATGAATCATTTACAAGGAAGCTTCTATATAATTATCTAAGAAACTAAAAAGTCTTACATATATGTAAAGTATAATATATGTATCTGCAAATATACATATATGCTGTATATATAAATATATATGTGTACATAAAAATCTCTTACAAATAAAGGAATGAAACAATACACTTAAAGAGTTAAAACAACTTGTTTTTTTCATGCAACCTATCTGGGTTCAATCCCCAGCACAGAACATGTTGCCTGAACAAGCACCACTTAGATTGATTCTTAAGCACAGAGCCAAGAGTAATCTCAGAATTACCAGGTGTGACCCAAGCAAAGAAACAAAAACAACAACATAACAATGATTTTCAAAGAGATTCTACTCTGCTAAATTATCACTCAGGACCACAGAAGATCTCAAATTGTTTTTAAAAGCCTGAAGCAAAAGAAGAAAAGAAAATTGAAATTTTCTCTTCCCCAGTTTCAAACACTCTCATAAAGTAACAGTAATTAAAGCAATTACAATATGGATTTCAGTAAACATACATAAGTGTATTTTTAAAAAGTTTTTATTAGCGAATCATCTTGAGGTACGGTTACAGGCTTACAAACTTTCGTGCTACAGTTTCAGTCATGCAGTGGTCAAGTATCCATCCCTCCATCAGTGCCGAGTTTTCACCACCAATGGTCCCAGCATCCCTCTCACCACCCCCACCCCGCCCCCTCCAACCCACCCCGCCTCTGTGGCAGGGCATTCCCTTTTGCTCTCTCTCTTTTTGGGTGTTGAGGTTTGCAGTAGAGGTATTAGGTGGTCGTCATGTTCGGTCTATAGTCTATTTTCATCCTGCATCTCCCGTCCCAAGCGGGCCCTCCTAGAACCCATTACTTTGTGGTCCCTTCTCTATCGGAATCACCTTTTCCCCCAGCATGCGAGGCCGGCTTCTTAGCATCAAGGTATCAATGAAATAATCAAGATCCAAGAAATAAAACTACATACACATTAACACTATTATCATAGTGCCCATTTCAATGTAGAAAGGAACATCTCTTAAATAGTGTGGGTAAACTGCATAGTCATATGCAAAGAAGAATTCTATATGAGTTTTAACTCCATACCCCACAATAAATTTAAAATAGACAAAAGTCTGATATTAGATCTAAATCCATAGAGCAGATAGAAGAAAATACATTATATTTTATAATATCAGCATCAGAGTTGTCTCTGGTAGGGAATAAAATTTTAAAAAATTAAATTGGTACTCTATCAAAGGTTCTTGTACAGTGAAAGAACATATCAGCAAAATGAAAAGAAACTCTATAGAATGGGAGTTGTTTTGACATCATATATCTGATTATGGGTAGAAAAATAACTCATGCCACTTAACATCCGAAAACAAGCAACTCAATTAAAAACTGGGCAGAAGATCAGAGTAAACACTTCTCCAAATAGGGCATGCAGATGGCCAAAAGCCATGTGAAAGACAACTCATCATTCCTGATTATTGGGGGCATATAAATCAAAACTGCATTATATCATTTCATAACTATGAGCATCACTTATATAAAATCATAAGTAACAACAATTGTTAGCAATGAGGTGCAAAAATTGTAACCCTGTGCAGTGTTATAAATTGATACAACTGATTTGGCAAATGATATGGAACTTAATGAAATGGAACTTATAATATGGCAATTAATGAAACATCTAAAAGTTAACCTAGCATAAGATCTGGCAATACCACTTTTGGGTATCTATTAAAGTAACCATTGATATAGGTACCCATTGATATTTGATTAAGGAAGTTTTGTATCATATATTCCATGTAAACTTCTATAACATCTGTAACGTTTCATCTACACCAAATAGCTTTTTCATTTGTAGAAAAATACAAGTGACTTAAATTGATTGTATGAAATCAAGAGAAAGACATAACAAACAATTTCACCTATATGTGTAATATAAACAAACAAACATAAGTGAACAAAAGAAAAATAAAAACATGCATGTAGAAACTGAGATCATTACAGGGAAAAGGATGGATATGGGCACAAAAATAGACAGAACAGTGGGTCAGTTGCTTACTTTGCACAAAGGCCAACAAGTGTTTAATCACCACCACTGTGTTTGGTCCCCCAAGCACTGGCAGGCGTGATCTCTGAGCACAGAGCTAGCAGTAATCCCTGAAGCACAGTCGTGGAACACCAAGCAAAACCAAAGTTACAAGTTATGTTGGTGGTTTTGTAACTTTAATTATAAATATGGAAATATGTATGTTATTTGTCTACATATAGAGAATGGAAATTCAAATATATGCAGTAAATATACGTTTGGGTATTTAATTACATAATTGAATTCAAGGCAATGCAATGTTTGTTGCATTCACTATTCTCTTCCTGGCAATAAAGTTATTGATGATGATGATGATGATGATGATGAAGATGATGATGATGATGATGATGATGATGATGATGATGACGATGTGAGTGTGTGTGTGTGGTGGATGAAGAAAGCCTCACAAACAGTGCTCATGGGTTGCAGGTTCTCATTTTGGAGATGTTCTGTTAACTGGGATAATGGTTCAATGCTAGAGCATAAAATATTCTGCCTCTCAGGAAAAGTGATGCCACATTTATGCCTCCTACTAATGACTCTTTGTTCCACAGCCTCTTGGGCCAAGCCCCGGAGTGCTGTGATGGGGTGTGTGGCGGCCTGAGTCGTTCTATGACTGTGCCGATTAATGGTGACTCTTGAGGAAACATGTGGTGCTGGGGATCTAGCTGAGTTTGGTTTTGTGCAGGACATGTACCTTGCACTATGCACTATCTCTCCCCCCAAACTTCTTTCTATAGCTTACATAGCATATTAATAAAATAAAATATTTTTTCTTTTTTTTAATAATAAAAATTTTATTTTATTGAATCACCATGTGGAGAATTACAATGCTTTCAGGTTTAAGTCTCAGTTATACAATGCTGAAACAACCATCTCTTCACCAGTGCCCATATTCCAACACCAAAAAAAAAAAGACCCAGTACACCTCCCATTCCACCCCGCTCCCCCCTGTAACTGATAAATTTCACTTTACTTTGGTTAAATTCAATATTTCAACAAAAATCTCACTATTATTGTTAGGAGTTCCCCACTAGAGTCAGACCTGTTGTGAAGAGATATGAGGTCGCGTGGCTGACTTTACTTTAGCAACTAAGTCCAGGGAGCTTTCTTCCAGATATTGGATCACTGCAAGCTTGTAACTCTCATCTGTGGTCGTCATAATATGGTGGTCGCCACGCCCTTCACACCCAGCAAAGAAGAGGCAAGAGAGAGAAACACCTTTCCCCTCCTGGGCAGGCATGGGACCACGGCTTAGTTCTCAGTCTGGAGACATTCTGCAAGGAACTGCCCATACCAAAAGTAGTTTAGCTGGCCTCTGGAGTCATGCTCGTGCAGCTGTAGAGGTGCCGTACACCGGCCCCCAGGATCACATCTTGGTGGCAGGCAGGGCTGGTGCCGCCCCAAATAAAATATATTTTTATATTATTGAATATTGTAAATGAGTGAAGTCAGACAAAAGCAGAGAGACAGATACAGACTGTGCTCACTTATATGAGGTGGATAATACTCGTACAAAGGGGGCAATGGCTGGGTAAACAATGGAATCTGATATTTGTGAATGGAGCTTATCAGGGCAGTGAGTTACAGAGAGTGGGATGGGGATGGTGACATGAGGTGAGTGGGATGGGTGAAGAAAGGACCTGAGAAAATGGTAATGGGTATCGAGCACTCTGTTGAAAGTTAGGGTGTGGGAATATTTATGCATAAAACACTACTGACAGCATTGTAAAATTATAAATTATTGTGACTAAAACAGAATCAAAAATAATAATGCATTGTTTGAAATACAATGTCGGGGATAGAAAATGGGGAAAAGAAGTATAAATTTGCATGTTTCAAACCCGTGCTGGTTTTGAACTTTTGAATCAGGCATAGGCCAAAGTAAAGCATGATTACAGGTTGCATTTATCAAACACACATATTTTGATAACTTACATTTTAATACCGTATTGCTTGTTTGTGAGAACTGTACATTTCAAATTAGGCTGGGGTCAGCATGACTTTTTTGCCCATGCTAACCTCTTTCTCCTCATAACAAATCTTCATCACACCAGAGAATTCAATTTAGTCTGAGCATTTTGTGGCTTTTAAGCATGCTTTGGAGGAGGTTTAAAGACTTTACCTTTATTTTCTCTTTGGTACCACGTATAGTCAAAGAACAAGCAGATATGCTGATAGCATCAATTAAGGAGTTAATAAACAAAGAAAGTCTGTCTGTGGCTAATCTGAACTGAACATCATAGGATCATATTAAGTAATATTTGTTGAACCCTTTTTAAACAAGGCATTAGCCAGTTTTCACTGAAACTCAAGAGGCCTTGGGTCAGTCCTGTCATGTCTTCAACTGAATTTCTTCATCTCTTAAGTAGATAAGTCCGGCTCTCTATATCTTAAGTAGAAAGGCATGACTGTTGGAAAGTCTAAATTGATTGAGTCTATTAGGATTATCAGTGATTTCAGAGAAAACACATTTTCTGTAAAAACACGGTATGGTGTGGTAACATCATATCCTTTAAACATTTATACTTTTGTAAACCAATGTTACCTCAACATATTAATGATACTACAATTTAAATAAATGCAATGCATTTGTATACATTGAAAACTCAAGCAAAATTAAAACACGAATAATGACTGGTCCTAGAAATTATTAACATGCTCGAGATCAATACCTTAAAAATTAAAAATTTCTTTTTTGTTTCTAATTACACTGAAATGCTGATGAGGAAACTGAAATTCTGAAAATCCAGAACACGTTCCCCAAGGCCACACAACAAAGTCTAATAGAGCCAGGAAAGACTTTATAAAATCCAGACTCATAGTCTAATGTTCTATGAGCTAGACCTCCATGTGAGTCTCACAAATGTAGGTAGAAACAGTTTTCCCTAAAATGCTCATAAAGCAAATCCGTGCAATGCTTCATTCCATGTGATTTCTAATTTGAAATGCAAACAATTGCCAATTTGTTTGACTTGTATTTATAATTATTTCCTTGTGAATTACTCATCACTGAATGCTTTATAAATATTTTTTCTCATTTCCAATGTCTATGAAATGATCATAGCACAGAAAATGTTGGCTTTCAAGGATTTATTAATATCTTCTTTTGAAATAGCATGTATTTGTAAGATAAAATAAAAGCACTTTAAAGAAACAAATCTTGCCTTTGAATTCCATCTCGAACAATGACTCATTTGATGTGTTTAATACAATGAGTACCACAGTGACTTTTATTTAGAAGTCTCCATTATATAACAAGTAGAAAGGAATTATGCATATTTAAATTTAGTTGAGCTCTGCCTTGCCACCAGTTCCTCTGATAGATCTGAATTTCGCTGACTTTTTGTATGCTGAAGGCATTTCAACTTATACTTTGCTGAATATGGTTTCACTTTTTTCAATAATAAAAAAAGGAGCTAGTGGCCATAATACAACCACATGCATCATATATTCAACATTACCTCAAAATTTCACTCTATGTGAAGAAATGTCTGTATTTTTTAACACAAATTTTGTTGTAAACTATATACTAGATGGTAACTATCACTTAACACAAAAATATAGAAAATTCAGAATGAAATTAAGAAATTTATAACTTTTGCCAGAATATTGTTCTTATACTCTGCCTAGAATAATTAAAATATTAAGTATAACTATCACTGTCATCTCATTGATCATTGATTTGCTCAAGCAGGCCCAGTAATGTCTCCATTTATCCTAGCACTGAGATGTTAGCAGCCTCTCTTTACTGGTCCTTCCCAATTTTTTTCCATAGGGAAAATATTAAGTAATTTTTGAAAATAAAGAAAATGACAATTCTCTCTCTTCCTGATCTTTATTACTACCAAATAGCAGTTGTCTATGTGTTTTTTATGTTTTTGTGGAAATTTTACATAAAGTCAAACCAGCATAGAATTAGAATAACAATATTCCTTTGTAAAACTAAAAATTTAAATATATCATAGTATTTCCCTTAAGTAAGGGAGTAAAAGAAGCCATTAGAATAAATTCAGAGGAGAGGAATATGCTTATTACAAGGATAGCTTCTAAAATTTAAAGGAAAAATAATAAAGACAAGATAGTTTTAGATTAAGATTCAAAAGAGGCAACAGTCGTCAAAGAAAGACATTTTAAAGTGGTTCTGGAGAGATAATTCAGGTTTAAATCTCATACTTTGCATGCGTGAATTCTGGGTCCATTCCCTAGCACCATATAATTCCCTGAACACCTGGTTCCCAACCAATAATGGCCCATGAGAACTATAGGGTATGGCTTCCAAATTTAAAAAATACATTTGAAAGCATTGTAATGGCTAACAGGATATATATATTTTTTAAGATGTAGGATCTCTATTCTCTCTCTGACCTCCACACAAAGATACTCCATTGTGGACATGTCCCAACTCCATATTCCCAAAAGGCACTTATTCTGTATGGCTGGTAGAAATCAATAGAGCTGCTCAAGATGTCATTAGAGAGAGGGAAGGCTTACTTTAAAAATAAAACTAGTGCTGGGTAAAATAGGATAAGTCACTCCATACTGGTGAGAAACTAAAGAAAGAAATCAAATATGTAGTGAAGTCTCTCTTGCCTCTTGCCTGATTCTCTTAGCCTCTTCATTGGTTCATTTTATAGTTTGCAGTAACTGGCATGGAAGTGTAGGCCTGTCAACTATTCACAATGCAGAATCCTGAAAAGGTCATCATAGTCGCAGTATGACAGGTCATGTAAGTCATAATGTGACTTAAAACTCATTTGTAAGTAGAATGAGAACGAGAGCAAATTAATGTAAACCCTGACATAAGACCTCTGAAAACATGTTAGTTATATTGAAAGCTAGGTTTTCCTTTCTGTCTATAAAAACAAATAGATATGGCTTCACAAATATGTTGCATTTTTGGAGCAGCAATAATGGGAAAAAAGTTAATTTGTTCTGAAGAGGTTTATAAAATATATTATTTGCAGATGAATGTTAGTTTTAGAAAAATATATACAATGAAATATATTTAGGTTGTGCTTAGATTATAATTCTTACCATTTACACATCAGTTTATATTCAATGCAATTTTCAAGGCTTTAAAATTTATGCACTTTCAAAAATAAATATGAAATTACAATATATATTTATATAGATGTGATTTGCCCTAGTTTTATTATGCTGTGTTTGTTAGCTGTGCAACATTATCTTGTGTTGAATATAGGCATAATTTTTGTCATTGCAAAGTAATATTTTGCAGGAAAATTAGGAATTTACACATATATTACAACATATTCTTTAGTAAAAATGCACTGAACTAGGTAGCTGAACATACTACAGGTGATTGATATGGTGTAGTGAAAGAGTTAATTATCCATAATACCCTTTTTCTCCCAGAAGTACCATTGTGCCTCTGCCATACACTTAGGCAAGGTTCCTAATGGCAAATCTATTAGAATACACAACATTCTCCCAAGGGAAGTGGTGAAAGTCCTGTCACTTGAGACATTTAAAACTAGACCATATAAAGCACTGGAGAGCCATGATTGCATGTACTTCAACCCTCTGGATAGAACATATGACCTAATGGGTACTTTTCCATCTCTTAATGTATCTGACTTGCTGGTGATTTTAATAGCTACCTTATATTTAAGTAGATGAACATCAGTCTATGTTTTTCCAATGGGTATTTAGTTTGGTCTATAAAGTGTCAAGACAGAGGTGACAAGACAAACCACAAGGGAATGATGGAAGTCTCGTGGAAATTTAATTGATTTGGAGAAGGGTTGAGCAAACACAACAGTGTATAAGGATTTAGCAAATGCCTCCACTTTTTTTTTTTTAATGTTTTCAGTTCAAGGAAACCCAAAACACATTTGGCTAAACACTTTTTCCTTAATTTTCAAACCCATGTGTATTTCAAGGGAAATTTAATCCATGTGTTTCTGATTCATTTACACTTAGCTCATCAAAATGTGGTTTCGTAAGACCCATTTGATGTCTAAAAAGCCTTGTGAGCTTTTTTATAAGTCTTTTTTCTTTGAACCAGGAAGTTGCTTTTTGCCAAAAGTCACTGGACTTCAACCCTGCACTTTTGTTTGAGATCTTAGAACCCTCAAACTTGGTGGGAACTAATGAGCAGGGAGGGGAAGGGAAATTTGATGCAAATAGAGTGGACATTCACATATTTAATAGACCTACTTAAAAAAAAAATCTCTCCCCCAACCCCGATTCACAGAAAAAAAAGTGTCTTTCAAAAAGAGAAGTAGTTATGAAAACCTTGTAGCAAATATAAGGATAAATTTTATTACAGGATGCAGTATGCAATATGTTCCGATAATTGTCCACTAATGTGTCTCCTGGTGATGAGTAATCCAGGGCAGTAATGTCATATTTATCTCAGACATAGTTACAAAGAAATGGCTCCAAGGTGTTTAGATTGGATATTTTTCTATATTAAAATGAAGAGGCCTCCTGCACTATCGCTGTTGTTCTCTGCACGATACTACTGGTTCTTTAAACAAACAAACACACAAGAAGGAGACAAATAACACTCAGTGAATGTGCTGATTCAGGTGCACACAATCCCCTATCTCATTGCCGGTGTTCTTAAGGAGCATCTGGGGTAAGGAAACACTCATCCGGTCCATCCGTCAAGAGTCTATGAGGAAGCCAACAATGTTTGCACCTGCAGAATGAATTACATCTTTGGTGAGTGTGGGAAGCTACATAATGAGACAGCTGAATAGCTGACACACTTCTTTTCTCTTACTCCTACCATAGTTTTTTGCTACCTTCACTGTTTCAACTTCATCCTCTCCCCTCTCCCCACCTTTATGCAATCACTACTAGATAATAAAGCAAATGTAGCATATTTGTCCAAGGATGGGTTGACATAGTTTACACATTACTTTCATTCGGTTTTTCTTGGGATGTATTTTTCGTTGAGAACAAGATAATGAAAACCATACGATAGTTGAACACAAAATCTAACGTCACTTTGGCTCTTCCCTGCAGTCCATTTCATTTCATAAAGGCTGGTCCCAGAGTTACTTTATTAGATGATCCCAACCAGGTGGAATTCTGCCCCCTACAGGTTTGGATAATTCAGCAAACATTGTCATCTTGGCTTTTGCCTATCATTCATACACAAGAGAGCTCATTTGCACTAGAGTCTCTCACTAGCCTGTTGAAACTTTAGAAACTTGGCCTTTTAAGTATTCATATAACTTCTGTTTGGTGACCTAAATTGTTGAAAATAAATACAGAAGGACCAAGACAGGCAGCAACTGAATATTTAAAGAACATTGAAAGCTTTTCTTTTTTTCAATTCATGCTGAAATCAAAATTTGAACCAGTGCCTAATGGAAATAAAATAGTTTGAATGATATGGTGAAAAGACTAAATATATAGCTAGTATCTACTCACTTTATGGTTTGATTTTGACAAAATATAGAAAAATTACAAATTTTTAAAATCAGAAAGTCTATAATACAAGTATAGAATAAAGAATTACTAAATGGTTCAAATCAAACTAACATATTTGTGAATGAAAAGATTAAAACAATAAAGTATACATGGGAAGTAATCCTTAGCATCTGAACAAAATAAGTTTGCTTGTACTTTATAATTGGTCACTTATTTACAGAGACAACAAAATGACATCACATATATGCAAAATGAACTCTGAAAACACAGTTAAAATATCATTTTGGGGTTTAAATTTGAGAATATTTTCTCTGAAAGTTGAAAGATCCTCTTGTCTTGAAAAACCTTACAAAAATTCGGGGCTGATGCGATAGCACAGTGGGCATGGCATTTGCCTTGCATGCAGCCAATCCGGGGTTCAATTCCCAGCATTCCATATGGTCCTCTGAGTACCGCCAGGAGTAATTCTTGAGTGCAGAACCAGGAGTAATCCCTGAGCATCTCCAGGTGTGACCAAAAAAGAAAAAAAAAATGCCCAATTCAGTATGTCTAATTTCATAATTCTCTCAATTGTAGGTAACTAAGAATTATTCAGGAAGTGCTGAAATTATAGCTCTCATGCATCTTTCTAATGTTAAATTAATAATTGTGAAGTTCTTTTCAATACAAGAATATACTTTTATTTATTCATCAAAAATATGTCATTTTTGAACAAACTAATCAACATCTTATCTGATGGGTATTGGGTGAATATCCTTTCCCATATTTTTTACCACTCCTGGGACTATATCTCGGAGAGGCAAAAAAGTATAGTCAAAATGACATCTACACTTGTATATTCCTTACTGCACTGTTTATAATAGCCAAAATCTGAAAAAAACCTGAGTGCTTGAGAAAAGATGACTGGTTAAAGAAACTTTGATACATCTACACTATTGAATAATATGCAGCTGTTAGAAAAGATGAAGTCAAAGACTTTCTTTAAATAATGAACTTTAGACAGAGCGACATCTTGAACTCTCGTGAAACCTCAATGATCTTGGTTACCATGTGGTTATGGTTGATCATGCTGAATTCTTTTTTTTTTTCTTTTTGGGTCACACCCAGCGATGCTCAGGGGTTACTCCTGGCTTTGCACTCAGGAATTGCTCCTGGCAGTGCTTAGGGGACCATATGGGATGCCGGGGATCGAACCCAGGTCGGCCGCATGCAAGGCAAACACCCTACCCGCTGTGCTATCGCTCTGGCCCCTGAATTCTTTTTATAACCCGGCTTGCTCGCGTGGTTGTCCTTCAACTAATGTTCTGCCAATCCTATTCAGGATGACTCAAATTAATAAATTGTAGATGATGGACAACAGGCAGATCTAGTAACAGATGCCGATGTCGTGGATGTCTCCCTTCTTGTACAACAGAATAGTCTTGCTGGTTTTCTGTTGGGGCAGAACTTTGCATTCAGACAGGTAGTGTGTGAAGAGCCAAGCCAGTGTATTGACAAGTACTGGCGGCAGATTCTTTGGGTGTTCCTATTTGACCTTGTCTGCACTAGGAGCTCTATGCTTTTTTACTGACAAAATGGTGTGTTGGATTTCAGAAGGGACAACACTGGGAACAACATATCCATCCTGTGGAATTTGGTATGTGGGCAGGTGGACAGGGCTATCAAAGAGATCCAAGTGGAAGTCGGGGATAATTTTCTATTGTCCTTCTGGAAGATGTAATAGATCCATCAGGACGTCGGAGGGCAGTCATCTTGGTCTTACTGTTGGTAAAGGACATGCTGGTGTTTCAAATACTTTCCCAGCTTCTGCCACCTTGGCCAACACTTGAGGTCTTCCTTTATCGCTTCTCTGCACAGCTTTGTGAGCTCGGATGTTAGATTGTGATTGCCTAAGGCTAGTATGAAACCACATTGGAGAATGAACTTGAGAATTTCCCAAGACAAGGGTCTTTTTGTGTCTTTCTCTCTCTTGGTGTTCCTCACACAATCATGGAGGTGCTGAACCAGTTGATCATATTTCTTGTCAATGTTGTTGACCATAGCATCTTCCCATATTGCCACAATAGTGTCATAGAGCTCCCAGCTGGTGGTCATTCTGGGAGGTCTCTTCTTAAACTTTGCAGCCCTTTCTCTATGTCCATGAAGTAGAATTTTGCACAAAGGAGACAATGGTCTGATCCTGTTTGGAATTTTGGGACAGCGACATCGGTCAGGCAAAACTGTTGGTTGTATATTATGTGGTCAATTTTGTTGTGAAACTGTCCACCGGAAGACTCCCATGTCCAACATTTAGATTTGGCCTTCTGAAACTGTGAGTTACCATGGATGGTATTGGTCAACATGATGAACTCAGACAGTTTCTCACCCTCTTCATTCCATTATAGGCCATGGGTACCAGTATGGAGTTCTTTGGGCGAACTTCTTGGTCCTATCTTGGTCATATCTCAGTCCTATCTTGGTGAACCTCCTCGATGGTTCACCACCTCATCATGGCAAGGGGGTGGCAATGGTGCCAACCAGTGAAGTGCGAACCGATAAGTGCTGCCCAGAGATACAGACAGGTGCAAGGGCTGGACTCCATGCATTGACTGTGTCGATCTGGTTAGTACTTTCTGTACATGAGCAGCACAATTATGCACAAGGTGTGCGGCGTGTTTGTCAGTGTGCAGATCATTACAAAATGCCATCTGCACAGCAGAGCCTCTCATGTTACCCGTGACATATTCCTCTGATCCTGGAATAGCCTCCAATATGGCACCATTGAGAAGGATGAGCAAGGATAGGCTGCTAAAACCTCAGGGTCGAACTAGGCTACCAAAACAAAGGACTAAAATGACTGTCTACACTTTTAATGCACATACGCTGGCATCGGAAGCAACCATCGAGGACCTGATGGTGCAAACACAGAAGATTAAGTATGATGTCTTTGTATTGACTGAGAGGAGAAGGCATCATTCACATCACGCCATTTTCGACACTGGAGAAACTGTTCCTTGGAACATGCAACAGTGGAGCTGTCGGTAGTGTCAGTGTCCTTGTCAACACGAACTTAGCCATGAGCATTGATTCATTTGAATGTCTAACAACCGGAATCAGATACTTACATTTGAATAGATGTGGTTCATTGCCGGCAGTTTCTATCTTCATCATCTATGCACCAAAATCCAACTATGACAAAGAAGAAATTGAGAAGTTCTATATGGAGCTGGAAAAGTTCTAAAAAAAGACCACACTTTCTACAAGGTCATTGTCGGTGAATGCAACTGTAATACCAATAAAATTTCCACAAGTTAAAATGTCTTGGTTACTTGGGAAATAGTTCAAAGGGCTATAGAGAATGCAGAATGTCTTATATTTGGCTGTCCCTGACTTTGACCCCTGGCACCCTATAGTCTCCCAGGAGCCATGACTGTAACACTAGTGACACCTAAACACCATACTGTTGGGCCAGGAGACTCCAGAAGCTTCTGCCCTACTATAAAACTATCAGATCATGCTTTGTAACTGACATCTCAGGAGTAGCATTCAATAATATGAAGCTGGTTGTCTAGACTGTGTGACTTAATTTATAGAAATAATTTTCTTATAACTCTGAGATCCAAGTGTCCACCAGGATTGGTTTCTCCTGAGCTTTCTCCACAGCTTGATGATGGACATCTCCCACTGTGTTCACACAGCTATTCCACTGCACAAGTCTGTATCCTAACATCTCCTTATAAGGATATGAGCTGTGTTGTATCAAAATATACTCTAATACTCATTTTAACTTAACTGTAAATTTAAGACTCTGTCACTGTGTATAATCACATTCTGAAATATTAAGGAATAGAAATTCAATAAATGAATTTTGAGGACCATGAAAACTCATAGCATTAACCATCTTTTTTCTCTTTTAACTCACTTTTGTTGTAATCTTCTCTTTTTTACATGAATGATAACACTGACTTGATTTTAACCATCAGAATTTGCCCATGTCCTTACCAATTGGCAAGCATGTTTTGCTATCAAAAGTTACTGTACTAAGATACTCATATGGCAAGATAGATTTCACGAGTGACCAGAAAGAAAGTATCTCCCTTAACACTCATGAAAAAGTGAATGATGGTATAAAATTCAAAGAACATGAAAGTAAAATCTTCCAGCTGATTCTTCTGGTGAAACTTGCATCCTAGGACTATAGAGAGAAGGAGTAGGGGGAGAAGTTGCTTAACTTGCCTGTGGCTGAGCTCATTGGCTTCATGAACACAGCAAAGATGACGTATACACACAGAGTCAGAAGTAAATCCGAAGCACCATTAGGTATAAGGGGAAAAATAATGTAAAAATAATAAATTAAAATTTTAAAGAAAAGGAAAGAAGAGAATCACAGTCTGGTCAGTATCTATATTCCATCTTTAAAGGATAAGGGTTGTTTGTATTTCTGACCCACAGAAATGGGGAGTGGTTAGTCTAAGTCATTAATGTTATGATTACTTAATGAAATAGATAAAACAGGTAAACAACCTTAAGTCGCTTTTCAAACAAACTGAGTAGAAATGGGAAGGATTTGTTTTCAATTTTTAAATTTAAATTTATTTTTTTAATTCAGTCACCATAATTTGCAATTTAAAATAATAATTCCAGAATCACAATGTTCAAACTCCAAGCCCAACACCAGTGCCTGCATCTTTTCATCAATATCTCGAAGTCCTGTCTCACTTGGTTAGATTGCCCTTGACACTCTATTGTTACGTCTAGTTCAGTTCACTAACTCCCTATTCCACAACACACACGCACACACACACACACACACACACACACACATTCTTTCTTGGAATCTCAGTACCATAATCCAAAGCCAAATCATCACCATTTTCCATTCTGTTGCTTGTTGCTTTGTAGAGATTAATTAAGACCAGCTTGTATTTGTCCGTCTCCCTCTGAGTTTGTTCAATATGATGTCCTCTGATTCTATCCAAGTTGCAATGAACTGCATGATTTCATCTTTTCTTCTAAATGCATAGTACTCCATGTGAATGTATACCACAACATCTTTTTCCATTTATCCAATTTTTGGAAGTATGTGGTTTCTAAATCTTTGATATGAAAACTAGCATGGTGATAAGCATTGCTATCCATATATCTTTTCAAATTAGTGTTTTGGTGTTTTCAGATTGATAACAAGAATTGGGATCACTAGGTCATATGGTATATCTATTATTTTAGAGAAACACCCACACTGTTTTCCATAAAGTCTGAAGCAGATAACATTTACAAAAACAGTGAATGAGGGCTGCTTTTGAAATGCATTCCATAAAGAATTTTGATAAAGTTTGATATAGATTTCCTAGAGAGCCTTGAATAGAAAATTAGCAGATCTTATTATATAAATAGTTAATGAGGGTTAAAAAGAATGTGATGGGAGTGCTATTAGAAACTGGAAGAAAGGGAGACACTTGACATATAGTGGAAAACAGGTTAGTAAAGTTAGTATATGAAAGATGAATTTGGGCCAGGAATAGTACAGCGATAAAACAATTTCCTTGCATACAGCTGACTCTGATTTGATTTTTCTGTATTGCATATTGTTCCTGACCACAACACAGAGTAGTCCATGAGTACAGAGACAGGAATAATCCCCAAGCACTACAAAGTGTGACCCGAAGACTAAAAAAAAAAAAGATCCTGAACTTGTAAGTGATGAATTTGATCATGTTGTGAATTTCCATATAGAGTGACACAGTTTGTACCTTATTTATTTTTGTTAACTATAATAAAAATAAAAGAAAAGAAGTAAATAAATTGATATTAAAAACTACAGGCAAAAATGTCTTCATAAAATTTTTGATTCCTGAAGTAATTTAGTCTTCAGAAAATATTAAGAGATTTTTCTGTCAGGGATGCTAACAGGAGAGAATAAAAAGAAGTTGAGGGTGTAATTCTCAAACCTTTTACTAAACTCTCAGAAAGATTAGTAGGGTTAAGAAACACACAAAGAATGGGCCTTTGAAGACGTTACAGTGTGCCTTAGAGACTTTTCCATTCAAAACTCAAAGATTTCACTAAGTTAAGTGTTCTTTAGTCATTTTTAGCAGGACACTGAGGGGGAAAAAGTGTTATCTCTAAAATATCTGCATGACTGGTTTTTGTCTAATGATGTGAGCCCCATTAAAATTCACAGGAGACCTAGAAAGTACTTGAGGTAATTGTTTAAAAGAAGTCACTAGCAGAGTGGACTAAAAAGGACAAGAGAGTCCTATGTGAAAGGAAATTGTCCAGCCCACAAAATTCTAGTAGAAGGAGGTGCTAAGACTTCTTAACTGCAAACCTATGGTAACTGCAAACCTATGGTGCCATTTATAAAAACCAAGAATGACTCAAAGGAAAGCCAAGATTCATAAGATGGAAATTATGAAAAAAAGAAGATTATTTGCTGTCCTTGAAATCTGAGTTAGAAACAGTCAGTGTTTTCCTGGCAAGATCATCCACAGGGCAGTCTTCTTTATTTTTAAAAATCACTGCAATGTATATGTTTGGAATGCTTACAGATATTATTTTTCTTCTGCATCACTATTTTTATTAAGGTTACTAAAGGAAGAAAGAGTATTTCTATTTTTGCACCTTTATAGGTAGAGAGAAGAGCTGCAACGAGGGCTAACTCTCCTCAAAACAGAACCCAGTATCTCATCTTATCAAAAGCTGATTTAAAAAATAAGATTTTGAGGTTTGATACCCTTTGGAGAGCGAGATTTTATTTTTCATGTAGCTATATTTTCACTAATAGCAAGAGAGTTGACTATATAGATAGCAGCTAAGATTCACCCTAACAGTCACCCTTTCAAGTGTCTGTACAATTCTTGACTCTAGTATCTATAATTTTCTTGCTTTTTCTTCTTTTCTTCTGGGTCACATCTGGCAATGCTGAGTGGTTACTCCTGGCTCTGCAGTCAGGAATTGCTCCTAGCAGTGCTCAGGGTCCGTGTGGGATGCCAGGGATCAAACCCCGGTCCACCACCTGCAAGGCAATTGCTCTCCCTGCTATAATATTGCTCTGGCCTACAAGAATCTATAACTTACTTTTAAACAATATAAAACAAAATGATGAAAGCCTCACACTTAGGATGTGATTATGGTATTATCTTGTTAGAAATCTGTTAACAACACAAATCAATATATAAAATAGACCCATTCATAGGTTAACTTCTAGATAAGAAATATTATTTTCTGATCTGTGTATGTATATTTTTGTATGTCTTTTTACCCTAGTCCCCTGAGCCTTATAGAAGTGATCCCCAAAATCAAACAACAATATCAGGAGAGTCAATTTTTTAAAAAGATTAAAAATATAATTTTTATTGTACTTTTGCAACTAAGTGGAATGTTAGCAGATCGTAGTCATGCAACTAAATAGAGTAAGAGTTACCTTGATTAATGACCAAACTTTCCCTCACAAACTCCAAGAATAGTTTCTTTACTTGTCTATAATGGGTTATGTGGCCCTAGGGAGATAGGTTAAGTATAGATCACATGCCCAGCAAGTTCCAGGTCCTAAGTTTTAACCCGAGCACTACTCGCTAAAGCAAAACAAAACCAAACAAAAGTATAATGAGAACCCTCATTTAAATGTTAAATGAAGATGAAATTATAGAAAACATGAAACAGGGCCCCTATTTTCTAAGTTTCTCCTCGTAAAAAAGTTTTTCTAGAACCTACTACAATAATATCTTTACGAATCTCATTGGCCAGTTCTGGGTCACATTCCTACCACAAACAACTTTTTTGGCAAGCCAACTGATAGGTTATATGACCTGCTGACACCATCTGTGATTCTTCTGAGCTGCTGGGGCAAATGGACACATGTGAACAAAACTAGCTCTGCCCACATGGGAAATAAGTGCATTGGCCTCTGTTCAGATAGACAATAGTATTTTATTCAAATAAAACAAAATTTTATAACTACCTGTATATAAAATGAATGAAAAATACAGAAAAATACATAAATGTTAATTTAGCATTTCTTTTCAGTGTGAGTCAATGAGTTAGGCATACACGTGTGAAATAAAATAATTTCTTTTTCTACATCAAATAAGTATTATTACACACTAATGGTACAAAAATCTAAATAAAAATAAAATTGACAAATAGAGGAAAATTTTATGTAGTCAGGCTATGTGTTTATCTGTGGAATTATTGCTAGTGACATAAGCTGACTTGAGTTTGTACTTGTCTAACTCAAAAATAGATACTTCATTATAACTTTAGTGACCAATAATATATTTTGAATCTACATTTCTCCAGTCTTTAAAATGTGCTTCTCTCTTGATCATTTATCATTAATACTTTGTTAGTTTTTTATGACTTTATTTGAGCACTGTACATTACCAAGCTGTTTCTAATATGGTTATTTTGGCATTCCATGTTCTAGCACCAATCCTACCACCTTCAATGTTTCAGCACTAATCCCACTAAATGGGTGACCTTCCATCCACCATTACCCCAGTTTCCCATGCACCCCCAAATCCTGCCTCAAAGCAGGCACAAAATATTTTATTTTATATTGCTGTTATAACAAAATAATAAGTAGAATTATCAGAAAATATTTCAGTAGAAGAAATTTGTGAAACAATTTTATTTCACAGTGGAATTATTAGAGACATTTTCTGTGAGTTTACTGAACTGCCTATTACTGGTTGAGCCCTCAATGTTAGTGTTTATGCTTATTGGATTTCTATGCTACTTTTCCATCTAATTTGCTGTGTTCCTTCTGGGCTGTCTGTCTTGTGGAATTTGGAGGTGTAGCATGCCTCTCCAGATGGCAGACAACTCAAGCTGCTCCAGAATCTGTAAAATTGGGAGGAGCCTCCTTTCCAAGGAGGTTCTGGGATTTTCAGTCCAAAGATGGTGTACCTGTCACATCCATCGGCTTGGAATCCCTTCTCAGATTAAGAGAAGCTGTGAAGTTGGGCCATTTACATGGTTGTTGGTGTTCATAAACACTTAATAATACCAAAATAACTCATTTGAAAATTAAGTGAACAAATCAATAAATGATAGCAGTACCACTAATTACAACTCCACTGTCTGTAGTCTGCACAAATCTACAGAAGTCATGCAAAGACAATAGTATAGATAATTGTAGTTTAAGTTCCTGAGCATTCCTAAACATTCTTCCAATGTTTATTTCTCTATCTCGGACAGTCTTATTTTCTTCCAGTCAGCATTTCTGCTGAATCATCAATGATATATTCTTATTATGCCCAAATGTCCTTTATCGTTCGTAACTTGTGCGACATTTTGACAGCATTGAATTTTCTTTCTTGAAATATTTCCTTCCCCTTTTAAATTCTCCCCTATTCTTCAAAAACACTGACTCTTTTAAATTGGACATTATGAGAGAGTTCTTGCAATCTTCTGTTTCTTCATGTTCTCTTCTAAGGTCCGTCTTTTCTCACTTGTGAGAGGCAGAGAGAGAGAAATATAGACTTAGATAATCAGCATCTTATTGACATGTTTATTGATACATAAAGGTTATTGATTAGTTTGATAATTTCAATTTATATAAACAATGTTCAGTTTAATATAATATTGTATGTTAAGGTTGAGATAAAAAAGTGGTAGAAATATTGCTATAAATTGAATTATTTATATCTATGCAGAAATTAGGACTATCTCACCTAAGACATTGCTTTCCATGTACCTAGCACATTTTAGGTACTCAAAAATAAAAATGAATGATATGTAGTTAGTAAATATGTCCACACACATATCTGTCTGTATATATATGTATATAAATATACATGTGTATATTTAGTGTATTGGGGCCACAAACAATGGTCTCTGAGATTGCTCCTGGATCTGTATTCAGAGGTCACTCCTGATTCTTCTGGAGAACCATTTGGGGTGCCAAGATCAGACTGAAATAAACTGGATGCAAGGTCAATGAATAAATGTCTATTTTAAAGAACATTTATAAAATATGATTGCAAAAATTATTCTTTTAAGTGACTGCAGTGTGCAAATAATAGGGAACTTAGGAATACTGAAATCTTATATACAATATAATGTTTTATTAATTCGGTTCAGACTTAAGTTCAAAGGTTAATTACTTTTTTGTCATGTTCTTGCTCACAGATTTAAGAAAATCAAAAATTCAAATGGAATAAAGAGATTAAGTTATCTGAGAATTTAGATATGAGGTGAAGTAAATATAATTTATTAAATTATTTCAGTATAAACATGTTATTTGCTTCACAATTTATAGGCAAGAACTATAATTTACTGAAATATCAAGTGAAATATGAAGCCAAAGAAATTACATTCTTATATATTTTGAGTATAAGGAGGAAGAAAAATGATTCAGACTTCTGAACTTCCAGCCAAACTTCCCAAAGCTCAGTTAGATATTTTTATTAAAAGGAAAAAGCACAATATAATACATCCATTATTCTTTCATTTTGCAAAATGTCAAACTCCATGTGATCCTTTTAATTTCTCTGGGTGTTCTAACAGATTCTATCTGGAGATGGAGCTAACACACAGCATGGTAAGTATAGATCAGAATGTGCATTAAAAAAGCATCATGATTAAATGCACACATTACAATATCACAAATTGTCTAATCCAAATGATATAATAAAGTGAAATTATTCTCTCTATATTGAGCCTTTCCATTTTGGGGAGCAGCTTTGTCTCATGAAAACTGTTTTTGTGTCAAAAGACTATGGACTCCAGAATGCACTTGAGCTACTCTTTCACCTCCTGGAGCTGAGAAAAGGTCGGGAACAGTTCACCACTTATTCCTTGAGTAGCCAAATTGGTATTATTTTCTGAAGTTGTTCATAGGAGTATGACAACATGATGATGAAATTAGATAATTTTATGTGAATTTGTGCCACTTCTTTTTATGTTTTTCTGCCTGTGGAATAACGGTAATTATTAATGCTCATCTTATATTGAGACTTGGGACAGTTCTGAGATACAGTAAGTAGACTTCTCAGAAACACGCTTAAATTTAGACCAAAAAAAAGAAAAAAATCCAACATTATGGAACCTCTATAAGAGGAAAAGTGAATGATTCAAATGCAGAAATGCAGTTTTTCCTTCTTTATCAAAAGCCATATGAACTTCTTGTTCATCATTCTCTAAGTCTACCTATCATGGTGTAAAGGTGAAATGCCTGAGTATTAAGCCTAATCAATCATTGTACACACACTAATTACTTTCTGTCCTCCCCGTTTCTTGCTGTCTTGGGCCAAAGCAGATTTTTGAGACTGAGTACATCCATCTGAGCTGTTAGCTGCTATGCTCCACTGCCTCCTCCTATGATCTCCCTGATCCAGACCCCTAGAGAAAATTTGTGCATGCATACTGTATGTGAACTTTAGATAAATAAATAAACATGTGAAACAGCTTCCAGATAATTGAAAGTGAATGAAGGAGGGAGCTAAAAGAAAACAATTTCTCTGGGGATAAGCAGCTAAGGTGGCAGGTATGATTAAAATCCAAATGATTTATGGGTAGGTGGATTACTAACATGACAACCCTGTTAGTGTTTGTTTGTTTCGGTGCATTTGACAATAAAGTTTGGTTGTTGTTGTTGTGCTTGCTGTGGGCTTTGCTTAGGAGTTAGCCACTCAGGAATTCCTAGTGCCTGACTGAGCAGTAATTTAGCAAACTCTCTTGTGCTCTTTTCCTGTCAGCATTAACATGTCAATTCATTTTAATAGTCTGGGCATGCTCAGTGGGCATGCATTTTCTCAGTAGGTATCCCAGGAGCCCACCCTGTGGTGCAGAAATGTGTTATAGCTTGTCTCAGACCTCAGAGACATCAGCAGGTTTATTTTCATTATGACCAAGTATATTTGTTAAACAAAAGCAAAATGATATATAAAATCAAAACCCTCACAAATGAAATAGGTTATGTATATTTAATTGGTAATTTAAGCTATTTCCAAGATTTGGTTGTACAATCCTTCTTTATACAAAATTATTACATAGCTGAGCTTTTAAAAAATGTGTCCTGTCATTGCCTTTAGTTTTGGGAAGTTAAGTGATATTCTGTCACAATGGGAATTTACTTTAATCATGATTAATAGTAAAAGAGGCTCTTATATTACCTGAAAATTTGCTTACAATCTTTCTTATTAAATTTAGTAAATAGATTTTTATCTATTAAATTTAGTAAATAGATTTTTATCTAATATCCAGCCATAAGTATATAGGTGGATGAATGAAGAAATAGATGCTTAAGTGCTCCAATAAATAGACTCAAATTTAAAAAAAAAAAACCTGTTTCAATGCTACAATATTCTCTCCCTCAATTGTTAAGTTACATCTCAGTTCAAAATTAAACTTCAGTTTTTCTAGAAAATCCTTCTAAGGCATCAATCAGTGGAAGGGGGAAAAAGAGAAGAAAATTTTATTTATATAACTAGTAAAAACTCGCAGTTTTAATAAGTTGGTAACTTTTATTACTTACATAAATCATTATTTTTTTAAAGAAACAAGGTATGGGGCAGGAACCATAGGACAGCAGGCAGAGCTCTTGCCTTGCACAAGGCTGTCTTGGGTTCAATCCCCACACCCAATGTGGTCCCCTGAGCCCACAAGAAGTGAATGATCCCTGAATTCAGACCTGAGCACTGCCAGTGCAGCCCTAAAACAAAAACAAAAAAAAAAGGAAAAAAAGTCATTCAAGGCTCACTCTATAGAAACTGAAAAAAAATTTTTAGTTTCTTTTCATTTTTTTATTATTTTCCTTATACCTATGCTGCTTCCTTTGGGAGTTAGTTTATGTTTATTATTATTATTATTGTTGTTGTTGTTGTTGTTTTTACTCTTTTTTTAGCTGTTTAAGGTGTGGAAGTAGATAATTTATGTGGCCTTTTCTTATGCTTTGCTATGAACAACACTTCTGCTGTGTCTGATATGTGCTAGTAGCTGATATATTCATTCTCACTTGTTTTCAGGAAACTTTCAATTTACACTAATCTCCTCTTTGATCCACTGGTTATTCAGAAGTGAGTTGTTGTATTTGTAGGTTTTTGAGTTTTTTCTTCATTTCTGATTGTGATAAAATTCCAATTTCAACACATCAATGAAATGAAAATTTAAAATAAAAATCAAAACTTCAACAAAAACAGTGGCTGGTTGCTTGAAAGTAAGACAAGATTTTTAAACCATTATCAAGATTCACAAAGGAAGAAAGAGAGAAAACCCTAGTATACCAAATCAGAAAGAAAAAGGGAGATATCACAGGATATTCAAATATCGGGGTCTTTTTTTATGACACAAAACTGGAGAATGTAGGAGAAATTATATTGAGTTATACATTCCAACTGGATAACCAAAGCAATTCTACAGAAAGAAATTGGGAGTTCCACATTTTCCAACTTTAAACTATACTGTTAGTATGTGGCAAACATATGCCTGTTCTTCAGAAGAAATAGGGAAGAAGACACTGGTCAAGCAGAGGAGAGGCACGATTTGGCTTCTGCTTTTAAAGAACCATTCTGGCTCGTTTCAGAAACAGAACTGTAGAGGCTTGGATAGAGGATAGCATAGAAGCCAAGAGATCTTCTAGAAACTATTAAGAGTAATATAGATTAAAAATAATGATGACTTATAGCCAGTCACGAGAAGCAGTTAGACTCTGGTTGTGCTCGAAGATGAGGTCTATGAAATCTGCTGTTGCGTAGAAAAGATGACTTGAAGAATCCTGGCCTGAGTAGTGAAAGACTGAAACTACTTTAAACAGTTTGAAAAAGGCTGCTAGAGAATGAGTTTTGTGGGGATTTGCATAGCTCAGTTTGGGAGAAGAGCTGGATATTCTACAATTATGGCTGATAAATTAGAAAGAATTGCTATTGTCAACCATGACAAAAGTAAACCTAAGAAGTGTCGGCAGTAGTGCAAAAAGAGTTGTCCTGTGGTTCAAATGGGAAAATTATGCATAGAAGTCACACCCCAGAGCAAAATAGCATGGATTTCAGAAACACTTTGTATTGGTTGTGGTATTTGTATTAAGTGAAAGACCCTCCACTACCCAGCTGCCACCACGCTCAAGGCCAGGATGACAGGGAAGAATGGAGACATTACTGGCACCAGTTTGATCAAATAGAAAATCAACAGGATGACAAGTGATACAAGTGATGTAGTAATCAAAACAGTGTGGTACTGGAAAAAGGACCAATCATTGGATAAATGGAATAAAATTAGAATTGAGAGTTCCAAAACAAAATCCTCAGGAATGTGGAAAGTTAATCACAGACATAAAGAGGAAACACAAGTATAAAGAAGTTGTTCATTAAAGTCATCCTGAATAGGATTGGCAGAATACTAGATGAAGGACAACCATTTGAGCAAGCCAGATTCTGAAAAGGATTCAGCGTGATCAATTATATCCACACAGAAACCAAGCTCATTGCAGCTTCTCGAGAGTTCAAGACACTGCTCTGTCTAACATTTATTGATTTAGAGAAGGTCTTTGATTCTATTGAGACTGAAGTATTCATCGAAGTCTTAGTGAAATAGGGCATTAAGAAAGATGAGCAAGGAGAGGCTGAAAAAAATCTCAGGGAGGAACTAGACTGCCAAAATGAAGAAAGAATAAAATGACTGTCTGTACTTTCAATGCATGTGCACTGACATCAGAAGCATCCAATGAGGACCTGATGGTGCAAGCACAGAAGATCAAGTACAACATCATTGTTCTGACCGAAATGAGAAGACATCGATCACATCCTGCCATTTTTGACAGTGGAGAAGAATTGTTCCTCGGAACATGCTAAAACAATGGCATCAGTGGCGTTGGTGTCCTTGTCAACATGAACTTGGCCATGAACATTGATTCATTGGAATGCCAAACAACTCGAATCGGACGATTACACTTGAACAGTCGTGGCTCACTGCCTGCAGTTTCTATCTTTGTCGTCTATGCACCAACATCCAACTATGATGAACGAGAAATTGAGAAGTTCTACATGGAGCTGGAGAAGTTCTAGAAAGAAGACCACACCTTCTACAAGGTCATTGTTGGTGATTTTAATGCCAAGATAGGACCTAGAGAGTCACCGAAAGAACTCCACACTGGTACCCCTAGCCTAGAATGGAACGATCAGGGTGAGAAACTGTCTGAGTTCATCATGTTGACCAAGATCATCCATGGTAACTCACAGTTCCAGAAGGCTGAATCTAAAGGCTGGACATGCGAGTCTCCTGATGGACAGTTCCACAATGAAACTGACCACATCATATTCAACAGAAGGTTTTGTCTAACTGATGATGTCGCTATTGACCCAAAGTTCCAAACGTCATTCAAAATTCTACTTCACAGAGCAGTGAGATAGGTCTGCAAAGTTTAAGTTTAAGAAGGTAACTCCCAGATTGACCACCAACTGGGAGCTCTTTGGCACTATTGTGGCAACACGGGAAGATGCTGTTCTTGATAACATTGAGGAGGAATATTATCTACTGGTTCAGCACCTCCATGACTATGCGAAGAATGCCGAGAGTTAGAAAGCCACAGACGTCTGCTTTGGAAACTCTCGAGCTTATTCGTCAACGTGGTTTGGTGCGAGCCTCAGACAACCACAAACTAACGTCTGAGCTTGCAAAACTGTGCAGAGAAGAAATAAAGAAAGACATCAAAGAGAGAAGAGCAGCAGTGTTGTCCAATGCGGCAGAAGCTGGGAAAAGTATTTGCAACACTTGCCTGTCCTTTGCCAACTAAATACCAAGATGACTGCCCTCTGACATCCTGATGGATCTAACACATCTTCCAGAAGGGCAATGGAGAGGATTATTTACTACTTTTACGACTTCTATTCAGATCTCTTTGAGAGCCATGTCCACCTGCCCACATACCAAATTCTGCAGGATGAATATGTCGTTCCCAACATCCTCCCTTCAAAACCCGACACTCCATTTAGTTGGTAAAGATGCATACAGCACCCTGTCTGGACAAGGTTAGACCCGAACACCTGAAGAAATCTGCCGCCAGTACACATCAGTACACTGGCTCGACTCTTCACATGCTGCCTGTCTGAATGCAAGGTTCTGTCCCAGTGGAAAACCAGCAGGACCGTTCTGTTGTACAAGAAGGGGGACATCCATGACATTGGCAACTATCGCCCAACCTGCCTGCTGTCTGTCGTCTACAAGTTGTTCACTCGTGTCATCCTGAATAGACTAGGCAGAAAACTAGATGAAGAACAACCATGTGTGCAAGCCACATTCCATAAAGGATTCAGCATGAATGACCATATCCACACAGTAACCAAACTCATTGAAGTTTTGCAAGAATTCAAGATGCCGCTCTATCTAAAATTCATCGACTTAAAGAAGGTCTTTGATTCTGTTGAGACTGAAGTGGTCATCGAAGCCCTAGCCAAACAGGGCATTCAAACTCAGTACATGAAGATACTCTGCAAGCTGTATTATGGATTCACCACCAGGATCTCACCATTGTACAAGGAAGTGATCATTGATGTAAAGAGAGGGGTGTGGCAGAGTGATACCATTTCACCAAAACTCTTCAGTGCCACTCTTGAGAATATCATTTGAAGACTGGAATGGATGGAATGGGAGTGAAGATCGATGGTCGTCAACCTCTACTTTGCTGATGGCATGCATCGTTCTCATAATGCCAAATATTAGCCAAGTGGCACAAATGCTGACCAACCTCAACTTCGAGTGTGGAAATGTTGGACTGCAGCTGAATCTCAACAAGATGATGCTTATGAAAAACGAATTAGTCCCTGATGCTCTATTTGCTCTCAATGAGATTTTCACAAGAAAACAAAAGTTAACCTCATTAAAAATGAGGGAAAAGATGAGCATAAGCATATATAAGCAAGGCATACAGATGGAGAAAAAAGGTAAAAGAATAAAAATGTTCTATACTAGTGATCATCAGGGGAGTGAGAATAGAAACATCAATGAGATATCTCTACCAATGAGAGTGGAACATACAACAAAGAACAAAAATAATCAATGTTGACATCTACAGGAGGGAAAGAGGGTCCTCATTCACTGCTGAAGAAAAGTCGAGTTAGCTAACCTTTTAAGAAAACAATATGGACACCTCAAAAAAAAAAGACAGGAATGGAGCTTTTCTGTAACCTAGAAATTTCACTTCTTGGCATCCATCCAGTGTCCCAAGACTATTCAGAAAAAACAAAAATGCTCTCCTATGTTCACAGCAGCACAAAAGCCAAATTCAGGAAACAATCCAAATGTCCAGGAACAGATGCTACCTGGGTAGATCTGCAGAGTCTCCCATTGAGGAAAGTTAGTCAGAAGGACCAGGACAGACACAGAATCAGAATTCTTATATGGGAGCTGTGAAAAGAGCATTATAATTTAAAAAATACCCATGGGTAATAGTATCTTAGAACTGGTCTCAGTAGCAAGCTCAATATAATTAGAGTGGTATGGAGGGCTGAAGTCACTAGGGTGATAAAGGAGGGAATAAGATACTGGTGGAGGGTGTGATGCTGAAACATTTTATATGTGAAATTACTATTGGCAGTTTTGCAAACCACCATGCCCAAAATGAAATTTAAAAAAATAAAAGATAGATCGGTATTTATTTATTTGGTTTTTGGACCATACTCAACTGTGCTTAAGGCTTACTATAGTTACGTATTCAGGGATCTTTCCTGACTTGTTTGGGTGAGTATCATAGGAGTCGGGGATCAAACTCAGGCCACCTGCACACAAGGCAATTCTTTTACCCACACTACTATCTTTCTGGTGAGGTGTGTTGTATTATTGAAATAGTTTTTAATCTTTTGATTTCTAAAACTGCTAAATAGTTATGCAATTTCAAATGTAAAAAAGATTAAAAGTACAACAGGATAAAGCATTGCATCATCATATTCTTTGTACAGTACGTATCTATTCTTTGGGGAGGCAGGGGAGACATTCTGGGACATACCAACCATGCTCAGGGGTTATCCTGGTTCTGCACTCAGAAGTGAGCCCTGGTGGTGCTTGGGGAACTGTGTAATTACCAAAACGACTGTGAATCCCACTGCTCTCTCTCGCCACCTGCATTCAGCGGTCTCAGGCCACTTCTCCACATGGAATGGCCAATGCCATAGGCGGATGAAGGAGTAAATGAGGGCCAGGCTCATTGGTGGTCAGTTGCCGTTTATTCCATTCTACCCAAGTGCCTGTTCCAATCTCACTAAGTCTCTCATTCCTGTCTCCTTGTGTCTCCCTCACTCATCTCTCCTGGCTCCCACTTGCTGCTCTTTGTCTCTCTCTAGTCTCTCACCAACTCTCCAATATTGGGGGTAGCAACTACACATCTAGGCCAGTAACACAATCAACATATCAAAGCCCCTCCTGATCACTGATCACTCAAGGGCAAAATACCACCTAGAGGTTTTTCTCCTTTCCTTAGTCCAATAACTTAATTAACACCTTAATTAACATCTTGATTCTACTTTTTAATACTAGTTATTGTGTATGGACACAGTAAGAAATAAGTTAAGCTTGTAAATTGGGTCTTTTGGAGACATCTTGTTATAGATGACAGACTACAGTGCTCAGGCCAGATTAATCTTTCCTAACCCTAGCAAGGTCCTAATCTAGTTGTTATTTTTTGGATCATGACAGAATTTGTCCATGACCATTCTCTTAATTTATAGTTAAGTATTATGGCGCTTTAGCATGGCCCATTTCAATGCCAGGGTAGCTCACAGCTTGCCCTGGGTCCTTCCAGTCCCTCATCGGGACCCTGCTTTTGGGGTGCTAGGAAGTAAGGGCAAGTGAGACTTCAGTCAAGAAAACAGATGCCCAGGAGAAACTATTGTTTGAGTCAATTAACTCAAAACTTACAAAGCATAGCATTAACTGTCTTCCTGTGTCTACACAAAAAGGACATTGCTCTGAATTAACTACACAGAGGACTTATGGAGAAGAGAAAAGCAATATTCACAAGTTAACAGAGTCTGATTAGGAGATAAAGGTAATTGACCAGTTGGGGAAGCAGAGCACAAAGAAATAGGTTACAAATAAACACAGAGGACTGGGAGCACTGTGATGGGAGTAACCCAACAAACCTAAGCTCCTTGTGGCAAGGCAGAAAGGACAAACCAATTGTATCCTACAGGAAGTATCTGGTATGCTCAAGATCAAACTAGAGTCAGTCACATGCAGAGCAAATGCCTACATGCTGTGCTAACTCTCCAGCCCCTTACAGCCCATCCTTCACATAATTTTCATATTTTTTAATAATTACTGGAACTTTTCCAATTCAATTATATAAAGATATTTATAAGATTTTAGACATATTCATAATAGTTCTCTATGATAAACGTTGTGAAAATGGTCCAGTGTTTTTACATTATTCTGTGTCTCACTGTAGCACTGTTATCCCTTGCTCGTCGATTTGCTCAAGCAGGCACCAGTAACATCTCCATTGTGAGACTTGTTGTGACTGTTTTTGGCGTATCGAATACACCTCAGGTAGCTTGCCAGGCTCTGCCATGCAGGCCGATACTCTCGGTAGCTTGCCGGGCCCTCCGACAGGGACAGAGGAATCGAACCAGGGTTGTCTGAGTGCAAGGCTGCGTACACGCTGTGCTATTGCTCCAGTCCATTATTACATGATGGAATGTAATTTTACTCAGAATCTGTAGACCATTAATGGAATATTTATTACACTTCAATCTGAAGTATATTCTGTCTATGACTAAAAGCTTTGAAAAATTTTAATGACATTTTTGTGAATTCTTTTGTATATTATACACTATAAAAATTTTGTTGCAAACTTAGAATTTTCCTATGTGGAATAGTTTGTATTGTTATATTTTTCTAATGATTGATTGGATTCCCATAAATAAAAGTTCCTTTACTCCTATATATCAGTAGTGATTGGAAATGTAAAATTTAATATTGTAAGGTACATAAACAGTAATTGCATAATCTTAAATTTGATGATATTTTAACTAAGATAAGCATTCATAGTCAGAAAGTTATGCTAAGGTTATTTTAAGCTCTAAAAATATACAATGAACTCAGGAAATGGCTGTTTGCAAATGCTTATTCAGATCAGGGAAAATGTTTTTCATGTTCTGTACTAAGGGGCAAAGTGGAAATATAGAGGATAATAGGAAGGGATACAGAGGAGATTAGATGAATATGAAGGCAGAGGTCATAAAAGTTGGGTTTTTACTTGTTCCTCACATACTACGTTTGCAGGACCATTACTTAGAAGTAATTTTTGATTAAATGTTAATATATTTAGCTGTGAAATATACAAGAAAATTCCATGGGATTTGAATAAATGTTCCCATATTTTTTTGTTTGAAGAGAAAATGAAGTCAGTTAGAAATATATCACAATCAAGTTTCAGATTTTGAATAAGACTTCCAAATTAATTTTTAAAGTAGTATATAAGTGTATAATAGAAAAAATATGCACATAAATATTTTCAGGGAAACAGGTATGTGAATAATCAAGCTATAGTTTTAAAAACCCTTGCCAATTTATTTTCATTTTGTAATTTATAACTTCCTTTTTACTGTGAATCTACTTTTCAAAAAAATGACTTATTCTCTGCAAACTTTAGGCTTCCACATGATACATTTTCATATCACATGTACCAAATGTGTAAATCATGCACTAATGACAGACACGTATTTGTAGCTCTTCTTAAATATAGGTGAAATATGAGTTTTCTTTCAAGATACAAAATGCCATTAAGGGCTCAGGTGGTTAAAATCAACATGAAAAATACATGCTGCATTTTCTCCCTTAAAATGCAATAATGTAATCAGATTTCAAGTCATCTTACCTACCTCACTTACAGCTTTATGGAGATTAATTAGTTTTTAGGCACCAGTCACATGATATTTCTGACTGTCATTTAGCTGACTGACTTGAACCTGGAAGCTGTCTTCTGCCCCAAAGGAGAGATTATATTTTAGTATAGATTGTCTTCTTTTTTATTTAAAGGCAGTTTTTTAAAAACTATTATTTATGTTGGCTACAATTGTTAATTGGAAATTTATGATAGCTTTGTTTTAGGAGAAAGTATATGCTTTAATAATTATAAATAAATAAATTGTTCCGTATTTTTCTATAAAGACATATCATACTTAAATATAATAGCTTTATTTTTAAAATTACTTGCGATGATATATTTTCAGCATTAAAATGATTTTTCTTCAATAATAATAATTACATTACACTCTGGGAAGATAACTCAGGACATGTATATAGAAATTAAAAGACATATTTGTACAGTTAAAGTTATTATGATGTTAGAAGAATACTATTCAGAAACATATGTGGTAATAAACAAAATTGTGATTTGTCTCAGTGGCACAATTTCTGTTAAAGAGAAAACAAAATTCAACAAATAATGCAATAATTACAAAGTTGGAAGTGTTGTTAATACTAGTTTTTTTTTAAATGATTATTGCTATTGCTTTTAACTTTATTGGTTGGTAACTGAGGTGAGGATTGGAATGGAAAGTTCTTAGTATTGGTTTTTATATCAGTCTACTTGAATGTGGCTTCTCAATTTGGGAAAAAACACAAAAGAAGAAAACATTGATAAACTACTTCCATATGCTTCACAATATGTGATTAAAGAAGGAAAAGAACTATTGTCTGCTACAGTTGTTAAAACATTGATATTTCTAGCGAGGGTCCTAATTAAGGTGTAATGAGAGATTTGAAGTGTGGTGAATTTCCTTCATTTATGTCACGAAACCAGTGAACCCAAACTACACTTAGAAATGCAGGGAGACATAATACCAAGTGATTTAGTTACCCTCTAACTCATGAGCAGTTAGTTCTGAGCTATAGCTGAAGCAGCATTGAAGCACTGTGAATGTATTTGTTCAGTTCCTATTTGATGGCAATTTTCCTTTCAGCTACACGTAACAATAAGTATTGTAACATCCTGTAACATTGTATTGTTACACATTGTAACAATATGTAACATTCTGTTTAAGTGAGAACTTGATGAGAACTTATTACATAAACAGGTGGAATTCCAGTGTTCTTAAAAGAAAGCACACAAATTTTCATTTCTCAGGTTATCACAAGAAACAATACTGGTTTGGAAAACAAACAGTAATTTTTGTTGCCTAAAGAGTTAGATCATTGCTTTTGACTGTAACCCTAAACTCCAAAAAAATGATGGTTATCTCTCCAGACCTACGTAGAAAAATATCACCGACACAGATATGGAAGAGTCAGTTGAGTGGATTCTGAGAAAATTGTGTGATTCATACTACAGTATAAAAAGGCAGAACTGGGAACACAAGGAGAGGTCAAAACTTGTTCCATGAATAGGAAATATTGGATTGTTCAAAATATCTTGAAAAACACCAACATAGAAATCTACTATTTCTATTTTTATCCAAATCAGTTCTCACTTGTGATTTTTGGCAATGAGAATATAATGGTTTTCAAAGATGTTTCCTCCAAAGATTCTTTAAGCAGATAATGATCTGAGATAGGTTATCTGAAAAATCTCAATACTCAGGTGGAGTCCTTTGTATAAATAATAGATTTGATAAACTATACTTATTTTCTTCAAGATAACCTCTGTGGGCTGGATAGATAGTGTAATGGGTAAGAGGGAAGTCACTTGCTTTACATGTAGCCAACCCAAATTTTATCCCTGGGAACCCAGGTTTCAGTGAGCATCTCCATGAATTATCCCTGCACATAGAGCCATGAAGAGGTCCTAAACACCACTGGATGATGCCCCACAACAACAACAAAAAATCAAAATAACTTTTGCAGGATAAATTTCATTTCACATTCACAATTTGTAAATAAAATCTAAAGACAGGAAATGGGTAATATTAATGTAAAATTCTATCAATTCACTGTCATCGTAGCTTTTGGGTCGGGTAGGGCTCTTACCTGATCCCTTTGGGCCACCTCTGGCATGGAGTCCAGTGGCATGGTTATGGGGGCCTCATTTTCTGCTCCCTTCTTGGAGAAGCAGTCGTGAGTTTTCATCACAGATATACATGTTTTGTTCAGACGAGCCTCATGCCTAAGGGACCAGCAGAGGAAGCCAGGTGTCTGGGACCCGGGGATGAGATCTCGAAGGCTGCTTGGATTGGGACTGGGCCTCTTCCACCCAGATTCCCCATTTTCCAGTAGATAGGCAGTCACACCCACAAACTGACCCTGGTGCCATATAATTCCATCAAAGGTCAAGATCCAGAGACTATAAAACCAAGCTCCCGGGAGAGCCCAGCTGCAATGTGGTCACAAGACATCTGATATTGTAGTTCTCCATCTGGCAAGCTACCGAGAGTTTACTGCCCGCATGGGGGAGAGCCTGGCCAGCTCCCCATGACATATTCATATACCAAATATAGTAACAATGATGGGTCTCATTCCCTGACCCTGAAGAGCCTCTAATGTGGCACCATTGGGAAGGATGAGTAAAGAGAGGTTGCTAAAATCTCAGGGCTAGGATGAATGGAGACGTTACTGAGACTGCTCTAACAAATCGATGATCAAGGGGATGACAGTGATAAAGTGATCCAAGGCCAAGAAAAAACAGGGGCCAAAAGTACTGGTTAGTGGTTGGAGTTTACCATAAATGTGTGGGGGCAGAGGGTAGGTAAGATAGAGAGGGGACCAGTATGACAATAATAGTTAGATATGATTATACTAAACAAGAACTGAGTGTTGAAAGTAGGTAAAGGTATGTACATGATAATCTTTCAGTATCTGTATCACAAACTACAATGCCCAAGAGAGAGACAGAGATAGAGACAGAGACAGAGAGTGAGAGAGAGACAGAGACAGAGACAAAGAGAGACAGAGACAGAGAGAGGAGGGAGAGAAGAAGAAAAGTGTTTTCCATAGAGGCAGGCTGGTGGGAGGGAGTTGCGGGAGGTAGTGGTTGTGTGTGCGTGTGGGGGGGGTGGTGTTTCTGGAACATTAGTGCTGGGAAATGTACACTGATGGAGGGATGCGTGTTGAAACACTGTATGACGGAAACTCAAACAAGAACAGCTTTGTAATGGTGTATCTCGTAATGATTCAATTTTTTAAAAAATTAAAAATAAATTTAAAAAAAGAAATAAGTACTGCCACCTACCCCCACACAGAAATTATCATAAATAAATAAGTGCCTGAATATATCCATTTCTATTACCAATAGGCTATATGCCAAGCCAGGCATGTTGATCCTGAGTTACACTCCCATCAGTGTAAGGGGGTATGTCATTTTGTTCCAGACCTGTCTAATATGCTCTTGTAAGGCAAGTTTCCATGTTGACGGAATAAGGATCATTGTTTCCTACATAATGAGCCTCCCCCTCTTTTGGCGCTCATTGAAAGGCTGCCACCACACTAGCTAAGAAATAGTCCTGTTTAAGCGCCAAGTGTCTGCTGTACACAGTGTGGTAATGGGAATGATTTTCTTATCCATCATTACATGACTGGCATATGAATAATTTTGCCTACCAGATCTTGATGTCACGTCATCCATGGTAACCAAGCTCCATCCAATGTAAAAATTATATAACCTCTATAAAATAATCATGTGTACAAGAAAAATAAGAAATGTTTTAAATTCTATTCTCCTTCATCCATATTATGAAATTCCTGATTTTAGAGTTACCTGCTTACGAAAGGCTTACAAAGTTCTAGCTAATAAAGTAATAATATGTACACAATATAACACAAGATTTATAATTTTATATGTGTTTTAACTGGTTTTTACCTGTTTCTATCTGGCATAGACAAAATAAGAACCTATACATTAATATGAGAAGTAGTTCACTAATATTTATTGCTCTAAGTCCAATCTGTATTAGCATGTCAGTCCTGTATCAAAGCAGGAGACAGCAGTATTTATGATTATTAGTACAATATTGAATCATCCTGAACCAATTACTGATCCAATTACTGTGTCATTATTATCTTCTGAATAGGGCTTGATTTGTCTGTGATAAATACGATGCAATTAAACCACCTTTTTACATAATAAAACACTGCAGGTGTTTATTCTTAAGAGTTCACAGATACCAACAACCAATAGATTTAATTAAAAAAATCTTTGATATAAGTGTGAATTTCAATAGTTTTTTTTCTAACATTAATGCACATTTAAAATGTACCTGATTGAAAGCAACGATTGTATTAGCACTTGTCTGGTTATTATTTAGAAACTGTAGTAACTGCCAGACCAAACAAAAATTAACATGATTACTTGAAATTACGACTTAAAATGTTATTTATTAAAATCAGATAAACATTAAATGAATTGCAAAAAATGTTTTTATAAATATATCTTACAGAAATTGATAATTATTAGCAATTGTACATATATTATTTTAAACCAAATGTATTACATACTTAAATATACTATTATTTGGATGCTACATTAAGTGCATATTGTTTAAAATAATTACACATAAAAAAGTATTTTTCAAAGTCCAAAAATTAGTAAATATAAAACATTTTATTAGTATTAAAATTTAAGATAACTTACTAAATTGCCTTAGTTGTTAGTGTTTAATTTTTCTTCACTGTCCTTTTTTTAGTCTTAATTTAAAATTTTAAAAATCAATAGTTTTAATAATAATAGAAGTAGAAAATGACTAATAGTAGCCATATATACATATATAAATATATATACATACATTTAACTATATACACACAAGTTTCTGGAAAATTCTAATATTAGATTATTATATATTATAAAGTACTAAAACTATTTCAAATAGACTTATTTTGTAAAGAGGGACAACATCTACTAGCCAATTTTTTGAATCTTTAATATAAATCAAATAAGGAATTTCATGTTCTTATTACAAAAACTTGTCTTTAAAATAATAGACTCAGAATCAAACCATCTTGAGGAGTTCAATTTATTGTCAAATTTGTCCTGTGTTTCATTGTTACCTTTTTTGTAGAGAACATTTGGAATAAATCTTAATTCACCTATCAGACTAGCTGCTGAAATAACTTCACTCAGTACTAAAGCAGGAGTTTGCCGTGGAACGCTTTCAAAATTTTCTTCCAGATGTGATTATATGATATGCATCAAAATTTACTAACTGCTTTGTTGAAATTAGCCTATGATTCCAAAATGGTAGATAACATATAGCTTTTGTCCTGTTCTTCCCTGTTGGGCTGTCTAGATAATTAAAGAAAATTTATGTTTTAAGGCTGTAATTGTATTAATTACCGTTTTTATCCTTTTTCATTCTCTCTCTCTTTTCCTCCCACCCTTTCCCTCATCTTTCTTTCCTCTTTCTTTTGACATGAATAGTTTTAAATGGAAGGGTGTTTTCATTTTTATTGCCAGCATTTCAATAATTGCAGATGTGCTCTTGCAGAAATCAATTAATAATTCTGAACACCTACCATCAATACCCAATTTTCTCCATATTTTTAGAAGCTGCATATAAACTAAATTCAATCCAAGTAGATTAACAAAAATGTTCTTTGCATTCTTCATCTATATTGTGTATAGGGAAGGGTTGTAAGCTCATTGTGCATTTCATAAAGGAGTATGAAAGATTCAAATGAACATTTTCATTTGTACAGTCTAAAATTTACTTCCATAACCACAGAATTCAATATAAGTAAAGATTTAAAAAAATAGTGAAAATGGGTACTACATTCCAGACAATATTTAATTTTGGTAAAGTATTAAAGTAAAAGCAATAACACTGAGAATAAATTAATGAACTACAATTAATTATATTTACAATAAGTGGCTCGGGTTTGAAACACCTACTCTCTTCACTGAAAAAATAAAGCCTGCATTCTCTAGAAGCTAAAGTAAGTTAAATGAAGATGCTTTTAACAAGGTTATTACTTAAGCAATGACAGGTTTACAGATTTTAGCACCACTGGGTTTTCACAGGAGCTACAGCAAGTGCTAAAATAACACACACCTTCAGGTTCATTAAATTCACCAGTGTGATGAAATAACTGATATTTGCTATATTACTATAGTCCTTGAAAGAACCATCTATAAATAAGACACACTAATAACAACTGTTTCTGCTGGTAAAACAATGAAATAATTCTTCCAACTTTTATCTTCAAGAGAAAAATTGCGTTTAAGCAATGCTATTAGCATAGTTATATCTAGTAATTTTTATTTCTTTGGAGTCACATATATATTTATTTACTGAAAATTATTATGTTCTGTGAAAGGTTTGGCCATGGGCTGCACACAGAATGAAACCTGTAAAAAAAACAAAACAAAAACAAAAATAAACAGTGGTGTGTATGAAATGGAAATCAAATGAATTTCATCCCCAAATATTTGTTTATTGGCTAATGTTTATTACGATATTTATGGAGACTCTTTTATTTAAGAAACTTATAAAATTTCAATAGCAGCCAGAAACAGCAGCATCTCTGATAAATTCTTTTCTGATGCTGTTGTGAGATGAGCCAAAAGCATAAATAGGGGGTTTCTAATAAATCAATGGAGCCAGGCCTTTGGAGACATAGAGGACATATGGATAGTAATAGAGTATCTCAGGTTGTCTCATGAATGATTCCATCTGGATGAAGTCTTGGTGTTATTCACAGCCTACTTCTCCTCGAAAACACCTTCAATCTTATCCACAGCCTCCATCTCAAATGTCAGACCACCTGGGATATGCAGCTGTCAGACTGAAAGGGGAGCTGCCTGGGACCAGCCCCAGCCTGCTCATCAAGGAGATACTGTCACGAGCCAGCAGGCAATACTAGGTGCACAGGGTGACAGCCCTCCCGAGAGCAGAGAGACATACCCAGCCCTGGAGTTGAGGTTTTAAGCAACACATAAAAAAGTTAGCTGACACTCTCGATGTTTTGCAGTAGAGATGTGGCTGACATGCTATTCTTTCTTTGCAGATATTTTATTCTTTCTTGTCGATTTTTATAGAGATTGATATATTTTGATTACGAATTATTTGAAATATTTAATATTTACACAAAAATATAACATTCTTGATATGCTGTGGGATTCCTACCATATCTTTTTAATTTTTTTGTCAAATGCTCCCTTACACTGGTGGAAACTTAAATGGAAACTATAAGTTTCCTTAAATGGAAACTATGTTTCCATTAAACACATTTGGGCTGATCAGTACATGTGCTCTGAGAAAGACCTTTCTTTAGTATAACTGAGCTTGTTAATTTATTTTCTGTTCTCCTCTGCTTTCTTACCCTGAGATATCTGCTAATATTTGTGTCACATGTAGTCTGAAAGAGAGTAATACCCTGACACAAATATTTTAGTTTTAAATGCATATAATAAGAACCCCATAAATTCAATTTATAATGTTATCGTATTTTTGGTAGCACTGTCTGCACTGTCGTCCCATTGTTCATCGATTTGCTCGAGCGGGCACCAGTAACATCTCCATTGTGAGACTTGTTGCTACTGTTTTTGGCATATTAAATATGCCATGGGTAGCTTGCCAGGATCTGTCTTGGTAGCTTGCCGGGCTCTCTGAGTGAGAGGAAGGGATCGAACCCTAACCCTATTTTTAAAAACTACCAAAGTCAAAAATTCCTATTGCAATTTAAACAAACCTTATCAATTTCTTTTTTGATCACATGCAATGGTGCTCAGGGGTTACTCCTGACTCTGCTCTCAGGAATTACCCTTAGCGGTGCTGGGAATCGAACCCGGGTTGTCCAAGGCAAATGCCCTACCTGCTTTACTATTGCTCCAGCCCCAAATCTTATCAGTTTTTAAGGAATTGGATTACACTTTTGTGATTATGAATCATTTTCCAAGGTGTTGAGGTTCTGTTAGCAATTAAAATAGTTCCGATGAATCATGAATGGTAATGTTTATGTGTTTAAAAATTTTATTTTCCTAATTTTTGCTATGTTCGTTTTTCATAATCATTTTATTCATTACTTTGTTTCTTCCCAAGACAAAATGCTTCACTTTGTAAGTGATTTTAGCTTTTCTTTTCTAGCAGAAACCTTTCTAATAGATTTGACTTTTAGACAGGTTCTCACAGATGTTATATTTTGATTGATTGACTTAATAAAAATGAATTTTTTAGTTATGCAGCATAGTTTACATGTTGAGAGCATAGGTTGGAGTGTAGAGCAGAAAGAATTTCCCTATAAATGGGCAAATGGCCAGTGTGATATGAGTTGATAGTGCAGTGTGTGTTGGGCTTGGGGTTCTCACAATGAAGGTATGCCATGGCCTGCTTTGGATGATAAATGAATTATTGGTGTAATTTATATAAATGCATATTCCATCATTCCATATTACCTAGGTTGCTTGATATTTGTTTTACAACTTTGATTTCTTTGACAAGTTAACTATTATTTTTCATTTTATACTGAGAAAATAAAACTATTAGATACTTAAGAAATGTTCAATATGGGGCTGGAGAAATAAATAGTACAGTGGGTAAGGCATGTGACCTTGCATGTGACCTTGCATGTGACCCTCCCCAGTTCGATCACCTTTATTCTATATGGTCTGCTGGGCCCAGCCAGGAGAAACGCCTGAGTGAAGAAGCAGAAATAAGTCCTGAGCATCATTAGGTTTGCCCCTCCAAAAAGCTAAGGAAGGAAATTTTTAGGATATCACATTAATGAGAAGATTATATTGAGAGATTAAGTCTACTTTTTCTTCTACTTGAGCCAAAAATTACATTTTTGATTATTTTTTAAATTTTACACTCCTTAAAGTTTAGAAATGCATAAGATAACCTTTCAAATAGGTGGAAGATGCAACTACTTCTCTATAGCTCCCCTCTACCACTTCAGTCTCATCCATCATGGTTACTTATTAGAATAATCTATTGCATTCTATTTTTAAAAACATCTTTTATTAGAAAATCAATTGATGTAGTTACAAACTTATGAACTTTCATGTTTGCATTTCACGCATACAGTGATCATTTACCTATCCCTCCATCAGTGCCCATTCACCTCCTCCAGTGATCCCATTATCCCTCTCACCATCCCCACCTCATTTCCCACCACCCCACCCTGCCTCTGCTGCAGGGCATTCCCTTTTGTTCTCTCTCCTTTTGGGTGTTGTAGTTTGCAATAGAAGTATTGAGTGGCCTTCATGTTCGGTCTATAGTCTACTTTTAGTTCGCATCTTCCAACCCAAATGGGTCTTCCCAACATCTTCTACTTGGTGTTCCCTTCTCTATCTCAGCTGCCTTTTCTTTCCCCCAGATTGTGAGGCCGGTTCCCAAGCTATGGGGCAGACCTCCTGGTCCTTATCTCAACTACTCTTGGGTGTTAGTCTCTCACTCTGTTATTTTATATTCCACAGATGAGTGCAATCTTTCTATGTCTGTCTCTCTCTTTCTGACTCATGGTACTGGAACAAAGATAGAGCCACAGACCAATGGAACAGGGTTGAATATCTTTTGTCTTAACGATTCCCCTGCTTATATTCTTGGCATTTTCAACATAGAAGTCCTAGAAGTCTTCAGAAAGTATAAGTCTTGAGAGTTAGAGAGAGCAGGTAAGGTGTTTGCCTGGAACATTCCTGACCTGGTTTAACCCTTGATACCTTATATAGTCTCCTGAGCCTTGTGGAGAGTAATCTCAGAACCAGAGCTAGGAGTAAACTCTGAGCTGGTTAGGGTGTGGCTCCTAACACACCTTCATCCCACTGATTTGCAATAAAATGAAAGTATAAGTCTAATCATGCGCTTCTCTGAACACCTCCTGCAGAAATGCGCACTTTCTAAAGCTAAATACCAGTGTGCACTCAAGCACATGCCACATCAAGGTTGGCAAATGACTGCCTGCGTGCCAGAATTATTCGCCTAATCTTATAAGGGTGGAGATCTCCCAATCAATGCTCAGAAATCCTGCTCGCACACTCCTCACTCTACCCCAGCTCCAGCAATCCTTGGCCTTGCTGGCAGGTCAGCGATGGCCCAGACCAGCAGTGAGGGAGTTTCCAGGGTACTGTCTATGGTGTTTGGGTACATCCAGAGCTATGATCAGCCCTGACTGGGGAACCATATGATACAGAGTTTATTCACATGTGAAGCATATGCCTTAAGTCCTATACTTTTTCTCCAGGCTCTACCTCAGTTTTAATAGCCCATGCACTAAAGATGACATTACATTTTTAATTGTTGGGAGAAGAAAGTGATTTTTCAATCAAATAAGTAAAAAGTGTATGAGATTTATCTTTCAGAGTCTGTAAATAAAGGTAATTGTCTCTCACATGCATTTTCATTCCCTTACAACTACTTTCTTATTATATAAGCATAAATAGGTAGTTGCAATAAAGACTACATGGCTTGCAATGATTGAGATATAATCAAATTTTTACAAAAAATGTTTGTCAAACTCGACTTGGAAGTCTGGCCCCTAGGCCCTGTGCACCCCAATGGAATGCTCTCTTTCTTTCTTTTTTTTTTTTTTTTTTTGCTTTTTGGGTCGAACCCAGTGATGCTCAGGGGTTACTCCTGGTTTTGCACTCAGGAATTATTCCTGGCAGTGCTTGGGGGACCATATGGGATGCTGGGGATCGAACCCGGGTCGGCCGCGTGCAAGGCAAATGCCCTACCCGCTGTGCTATCGCTCCGGCCCCAGGAATGCTCTCTTTCTTTACCTACTACTGCCTATGCCACTCTGCTCTAGTGGGACAGGCTGCTCCTGCCTTGGAGCTTTTGCATCATTCCTTACACTTTCTGGAAGACACTTCTCCCAAGTCTCCAGGGTGGCCAATTTCTCTGCTTCTTTCAGATATAACCTGCCATGTGGTATAATCACCTCTTACTGTCTAGATCTCCCTCTTGGAGTACCCGGCAAACTACCGAGAATATCCCGCCCACATGGCAGAGCCTGGCAAGCTCCCTGTGGTGTGTTCATATACCAAAACCAGTAACAATGATGGGTCTCATTCCCCTGACCCTGAAAGAACCTCGAATGCGGCACCATTGGGAAGAACGAGTAAAGAGAGGCTGCTAAAATCTCAGGGATAGGACAAATGGAGATATTACTGTTGCCCGCTCAAGGAAATTAATGAACAATGGGATGACAGTGATACAGTGATACAATGGTGGTATAACCACATGGAGCCGCCTATTTAACATTTCAAAGAGTCACTTTAATGTCCCCTTGCTCCCTAACTTCTTTGTCTTTTTGCCCCTCCTGTCCCAACAGCACCACTATAGCATCATCAGAAATGGACCATATAATTTGCTCACTAAAACTTCCCCTTGTAATATTTTGCTTCTTCCTACTAGAATTTAAGGCCTCTGGGGACAAAGATGTTTGCCTGATTTGTTTTTTTCAATTGTTTGAACTGTAACACTCAATAATTATCTGTTAGCTAGTGAGATACTTTTTTTTTATTATTTTATTAGTTCACCATGTGGAAAGTTACAAAGCTTTCAGGTTTAAGTCTCAGTTATACAATGCTCAAACACCCATCCCTTCACTAGTGCACATATTCCACCACCAAGAATCATAATATACCTCCCCCCTTCCCCCCACCTCCCCAGCCCTCCACCCCGCATGTGTAACTGGTAAATTTCACTTTACTTTCACTTTACTTTGATTACATTCAATATTTCAATAAAAAAATTTCACTATTATTGATTTGGAGTTTCTCCCCCCTAAAGTCGATCTGCTGAAAAGAGAGCATTTGGTAATTTGTTTTCCATTGCTGAGAATGAAGAGATATGAGGTCCAGAGGCCGCACTAGCTAGTGAGATACTTTAGAAGGTGACCTCTTGGCTATCCTTACATCATATCTACTCAGGTTTATTTTACGCTATGGAAACTGTACTTAATCATAGTAAAATTAGGTAAATTAAATATGCTAATTTTAACATCTTTTTCTATTTACCAACAAAAGTTCCATATTACTACTATTTTAATCTAAAAAGAAACATATAACTTTAAAAATATGTGAATATGCGTGATAATGCTTTTATAATTTTGGATTATATACTTTACTATCATTTATGTAGTAAATCTTACATTTTACATATTTTATACCATGTGATAACATATTCACATATAATTTTAATAGATACTATATGAACAAGAGTGAGAAAGTAAAATTATGGCTAAATAATGCATGATTGAAAATTAATAAAGTCTGGAGACAGGTTAGAAAGTTTTTTTTTAATCTAGCCCCATAGTTTCATAAACTTTAAAACATTTAGCTCCAGCCTTAGTGATTTTAAAAATAATTCAATAAAACATGAACTAAGATTTAAAGTGAATGTGTTAGTATATTTTTATTAACTTACTCGATTAATTTTTGTCAAATGATGCTATACACTATGCAAAATCAACAGAAAATTCACTGCATCTATAGTAAAAATGACTGATAACTGCATAGTAATTCATATTCATCTAAGAACTTGAACAATTTATTTGAAGAAGAAGTCCAAGGACAGAAAACACAAATTATATTAATATAATAATTTGCTAAAATGTTAAAGAATAAAAATATAGCTATGACATTATATAAAGTGAAAAATCACCTTAACCTCATGTCTGTCCATTTATAATAAGTGATAGTTGATATTCAAAATGATAAAGGAAAAATTGAGATCTTCTAAGGCCATTTGAATCACCTCATTACAATATATTTTATTACCTTACAAAATTTTATTTCATCGTATTCATTCAAAAGTTAGCCATCTTCTTTGGAATAAATAGCAATGTTTTAGACAGAAGCTCTATTAATGTGACTGAAATAGAGTATCTCTCTATATTATATGGAGACTATAAAAAATTGACCATTTCTTTGTGAGCAATAATAACCTGTTCATACAGCCTAACAAATGATCTTGTAGAAATGATAAAATTTTCAGAAAGCAATGGACATTCCTCCTATAGGACTGTCCTCAATATTATAGCAGTAATGAGTAGGGAGATTAGGAACTCATTTGGAGAACTGAACAAGAACTTGAATCACAAAAAAATGGGTCCAGGCAGCAAAATGCTGTGGAATAAGGGTGTTATTGAGATGTTCCTTAAATTGGGACATAATAAAGAAACCCTAGCACATAATTTTTTTTTGCAATCATTTTAAGCTTTGATTTAAAAATAAAAGAGTTGTCAGTGGAGAGTAAGAATTACCTTAATCCTTGAAGACTAAGTTCTTTGTGGGAGTTAATGACCACAATTCTTATTATCTCTAAATATATTATAGGTTCGAATGTCTTTTAAAAGGTAATAATTGATTAGTATTTACTAAGTTTTGTTTCCAGAAAATGTAATGCAGTCCAATTTTAAATATTTCATCACTGAGTTCCTAATTTTTCTTTGCTTTCAGTGTGCATTAGTGTATTAAGCTAGTAAGACATTAAGTATACATTTGCATTATGTAAAATAAAAATGCATTATTAATGGAAAGATTGTGATATGCACATAAATGCATATAAATATATGCATATGTAATAAAATAACACCACATAAATAAAACCACAGAGCTAAAAATAGATTGGGTACATACCTAGGAAAATATTTGCACATGAGAAATCTACTGAAAATGTTTTAAAAATAACATTTCAAAATTTACTTCTATAGAGGTATCATAGCTTACAATAGTATGGAAATTATTGTTTTCACCTTAACACCAGTATACCATTACCTTCACCAGTGACTTAACATCTCTCCATCATTGTTCATCATTTCTGTTCCTCATTACGTCCCTTTTTCCTCAGTTTAGAGTTCTACTGATTATGTGTCAAGGTGTATTTCCGTTAAACAGTGCATGATCCCTTTCTTTATTTCTTCATACTTTGTGAATGAGCAAGTTCACCTGGTGTTTGTCTTCTATTTTTCAACTGACCTTATTTTGAATGGTACCATCATTCCATCTAAGATGCTGCAAACTGTGAAATTTTAGCTCTTTCATCATTGAGTTGTACTCTGTTATGCATGTGTACCGAAATTTCTTTATCTACCGTCTGTTATGGGGCACTTGATATTACTATTATTTTTGATATTAGTAAGATGAATGACTCTGAAACAAATGTAGATGCACAAATGTTCTTTCACATTAATATTTTAGTGTTCTTGCAGTAGATGCCCTGAGTAAACTCTCTGAATTGTATGGACACTCTATTTATAGTAAAAATATCTTCTACAGTTTGAGATTTTTTAATGGCTGTTAATTTGGATATGAAGAAATGTGCTTAATTTATTTACATCTCCTTAGTTCCTAAAGTTTCTAAACTCTTATAAAATGGCAAAATAAGCTACACAAAGAAGAAAAATGGAAACTAATATTTAATGAAGTATTTCATAATTTTATATTCTTTGGATTTTCAGGTCTATTCTTAGATAAGTAAAGAATAGTAAAGATAACAATGGATTTATTATGCATGTATAGTATAATAAATATGTTTTTTAAATAATAATAATACTGTTTGTCGCATTAAATGTACTCATTTAGCAATAATAGTGATTATGACCTATTATACCTACTATAACATTTTAAATCATTAAAGAACAGTAGATAGCATCGTTTATAGTCAGGTAATACAGATGTCAATGTGTTTGCCATGTGGCCACCTGGGACTCAGTCTCTGTGGCTATCTGGAATTTTAGTCCCATGAGGAATGATCCCTAGCACAAGATCAGAAGTAAGTTCAGAGCACTGCACAGATGTGACCAATGTCCCTGCAAATAAAAAATAATATTTTATAATAAGATAATAGTAATAGAATATCACCATGTACTATAAGTATAATAAAATAAGTCTGTAAAATAACTATAAAAATTAAGTTAGATATAGATGTACAAAATATGGATAGACACGCTTCAATACTTGCAACAGATATTTCACTTGTTTCTGTGAGGGCCACAATGCTTACTCCTGACCTTATATCCAGAAGCATTCCTAGCAGGTACATAGGGGACCATATGTACTGCCAAAGATTGGACCTGGGTCAGCCACTTGCAAGAAAAGCGCTTGCCTCTAGAGAGAGAGTACAGCAGGTAGGGTTGCCTGTGGCTGACAGGGGTCAATCCCAGGCACCACATAGTCCCCCAAACCTGCCAGTAGTGATCATCTTAGTGCATCAGGAGTAAGCCCTGAGTGATGCTCAGTGTGACTCAACCCCTGTCACCACCCCTCACCCCCTAAAAACAAAAAATGCCTTAATCTATGAACTACGTCATTGACACTCTACAACAGATATTTCATTCTCATTTAGGAGAGGAGTGAACCACAAAAGAAAATAAACGTTGACATAGCTAGTTGTCAACAATATTTTATAAAAATATTAGATCACTGGGTTAACTTTATGATATATGTTTAAAATTTATGAAATTCATTCAAAATTTTTCAAAATTTAAGTAGCAAATTAACTATAATATCTTTGATTTTATTTAATTTTTAAAAGTGTTACAAACAGAGCCAGAAATCTTGGAATAAGGAGAAAGAAAGATCATCATTTCTTGGACTTGTGTCTACACGAACAATAACACATACCTGGATATTTAGAATACCTATATCTTTGAATGAAGTCAATGCAGTATTTGTGAGGCTGAACATTATTTTTTTACATAGAAGTATTTAGACAGTTTGTATATGTTATCCAAAATAGTAATAATATGTAATGTGTCGAGGTAATATTTGCTCTTTGTACTCTTGTGTTGACTTACTTAACATGATAGTTACTTTAGTTCTGAGAAATATGTGTGCTCAAATCTCCAACTGCGTTAGCATGATGGACTTGCAGCCTTCACACATGGCAAACCCATGACAGCAAAAATCTGACTAGCAGCCTTAACATATGGTGAGCCCATGACAGCAATGGGCACAGATTTGTAGTGAAAAGCAGTGTCAACTGGATGTCATAAAAATTGTGTTGTACCTGTTCTCAAAAACATGCTTCCTGATTATGCAGTTTTTAATATAAAACCTTCCACTGAAATAAAATTTGGTGATTGCTAACAAAATGAAGAACTACACTAACAGGCGTGGGCCTAAGGGTGACTGAAACCCCTTGTTGAAGCATTCAAGTAATTTGTTCTGCTAGAAAGAATTTATACTGGATAAATACAATGCAAGTAATCCAGTATGAAGTGAGAACACTAGTTCCAGCTGAGACTTTAGTAAGGTGTTTCAGTAAAGCATGCTTTAGCAAATGCAGTTTGATGTCTCACAAGAAAACATAGTGTTATCTTTGTAGAAGTTCAATAAATTGTAAAACAGCAGAAGAAAGATTTTACTGGGGGGTGTTGTACTTATGGATGTGATTTGGCACAATTTGAAATTCATACTATGTACAGTAAAAAACAAGCTTAATATGACTTTGAAGTAAAGTAATACCTCACAAGGAAAAGTATGGGTTTTTTTGTCTTTTTTTTTTCATTAAGTAGTTATTCATGTTGCTGAAACTCCACATACTCCTAAAGAAAGTGCATAGAGGTCCTTTAACCAAGAAAATCTAAGACCGTGGAAATGTAACTTCAACTGGCATATCTCCACCTTAGAGGATCCAAAAATGCTTTCTAATCTACCTCAAGCCCAGGCCGTGCAAAGTGGGAGAGGAATTGAAGAAGCAAAAATAAATATTAAAGTACATAAGAATTAATGTTACCTATTTAAATGGCAATTATGCAGTTGAAAACAAGATCATCACACCTGTACAAGAAAAGGCATGCAAGCCCAAAACATCTGCTTGGATCCACCTGCCAGGCACCTGTTTTGCTGTTTCAATGCCATTTGATTGCTGGAGATGTAGAGGCTCTTGTGAGGTAATGAGTGATTTTACATTATGCATGATTGAAAACAGGTGTTCTAATGCTGTACAATTCTATGCATGAATAATTCAGTTTGTTTAGAGCAAGATCTTTAAAAGAAGTACTGCATGGGCTTTATTATTTCTATAAACATGAAGGTTATTTTTTTTAATGTTCAACGATTGTTCCTTTTCAGTCAGTTTGTTTATGGCAATTTTTGTGTAATTTTATGGATGAGAAATAATATCTTGAAAGGTAAAATTGATCATACTTAAAACATGTAAGAAGTAAAATTGAAAGGTCTGTTAGCAAGAGGAAAAGCGGTATTAAAATTCAATGTTCTAAGTGAAAATGCCTGATTATTTCCTTCCTGCTTTGCCTGCTTTTTGATGGTAACAAAACATTCGTCTGAGAGCTATAATTAGGGAGGGGTGAACTATTTGTGAAAATAGAGAAATTGTTTTGTATCTCAGCCCAAACACCAACCAAAGCCCAGACTTCTTTTAAGACAGAACTGGTGGCAGTCAGCAGCCTTTCACTTCTTCGATATCATGAGTTCATACCTTCCGGGAAGCCAGTACAGGACACCACTGAGAGATACAATCTCTTTTGCTTCAATTCCCACTTCAAGTTTTGGCTACCCTGTTTTTTTTTTTTTTGAGTTCTAAGTGTTATTATCCGAATGTCATGTTTCAAATAGAAAATAAAATCTCCCAATGTTATGATTTAAAACTGCTGTAAGCCCCAAGATTTGTTCTCTTAGAGACCTGTGTTCTTGCAGACCAAGGGCATTGTGGTGTCCCAAATTGCACATGATTAAATATTTAAAATTTTGGAGGTGTCAGAGAAAAGAAATATATTTGTTTCAATAAATACTATTTAAGTGATAGAAAGACAAAATATAAATAACTATAGGTATAATCACATTGTTTTTACTGATTTACATTTGCTAAGTATTTACTACTATGTAAACTATAGTCTGAGCATTATAAATACATAATAATAACTTTCTAAAAAATACCACCTCATCAAGAAGTAAGCTTTGAGTTCTGAGATTTAGCATCTTTCTCTCATTTTAAAATCTATAGAAGATTAATGAAAAGAATCTACTATTGAAAAAAAATTTAGTTTGAAGTAAATGATAGGACAAATCATTCTGGTAGGTTGCAACATTAGAGAAGTCATGGAAACTATAGAGAATTTGGTATGGATAAGATCACTGTATCACTGTCATCCCATTGCTCATCAATTTGCTCAAGTTGGCACCAGTAACATCTCCATTGTGAGACTTTGTTATTGTTTTTAGCATATTGAATACGCAACAGGTAGCTTGCCAGGCTCTGCCATGTAGGCGAGATATTCTTGGTAGCTTGCTGGGCTCTCCAAGAGGGATGGTGGAACCAAACCCGGGTTAGCTTCATGCAAGGCAAACACCCTACTGACTGTGCTAATCACTCCAGCTCTCTGGATAAGATACTTTAATTTATTGATACAGTGAGTTAGACCATACTTATTTCATGAGGGTAAGTTTGGAGTGCTGGCCTTTATAAGCATTCACCAAGTATACCCATTGGCCTCATCAACTCAGAGTCAATGCCTGAGAGGATTTCAGGTATCTGGCTTAATGTATGTAAGTGATCAGTCGAAAAAAAATACTGGCAATTCTGAGCTAGTATGAAGTAAATGTTTACTAAAAAAATAATATAAAGAGCTTTCATTCAGAACCTGCTAAATATATAAACTCTCTTTGCTATTGCACATTGTAATCCTGATGATGCCTTAAATATTAGATTGAATCACCCAAAATTATTAATTCAATTGGTCATTGTTATATAAATAACATTAAACATAGGTTGACATACAGGGATAAGCCAATGTTCTCTGGCATCAATAAATGCAAAGAAAAATATAATTTATGTTCAAAAACCTCCTTGTGAGCAAATGCTTCTCTATTTGAAGCTTCTCTCCCTCAAAAAATTTATTTTGTTTTGTGGACTGCCCTCAGCTTTGTTCACGGACCTGCTCTAGGCTGAGCGTTTCTCTTGGCAGTGCTTGAGGAACTACCTGAGGTGATCTAATAGAAGATTGCACTTTTTTTCTGTACCTGCACCCACATATCTGCTTCTAGTCAATTGTTTGAGAATTAGATTAGGCAGTTTTGTAGTTTATACCCATGTTTTTAAAAAATGACTCCTTTTAGGACCCACATATGCTAAAATCCCAGGGATAAAGCTGTAAAATTATGCATAATGAGATTGTGCATGGAGTAAGTACATTAATAGTGTCATCTGAGCTAACATCCCCTCAGTCACGTGAGAGTAAAGTTGACTACCTAGTCCAAATGGGAAATAAATTAAGTCATCAATTCACTAGTCACTACCTGGCTAGTCACTACCTGTGACTAGCGCTACAAATTAGTGCTACAAATACTGTACTGATCAAACATAGCTGCAAATAAATTCTCACTGAGAAATGGGATCTCTTTTCTTTATTTGTAAATAAGGGCTGGCATATGACTTAGACTACAGTGGGAGTTGAGTTATACTTGTTTCCTTGTTTCAGAAATTTTTTTTGTGTGTGAAAGTACTGCCAATTTCTCACTCTCTTTTGTGGGAGTCCTTGATTTTAAGAGCTAATTTTCATGTAATAAATGCCATTCTTCTACTCACTGTGTTCTGAGCCACTCAGTAGGATCAGGAAGCTGAGATATGAGATGCAGGTCACATGGGATCAAGGGTTTCAGGGGAGAACTATGTATGATCTAAGATGTCATCCTAGCTCTATATTCTTCCACCCATATTCTCTGTGTGATGCCTCATGCCCAGAGGTAAATCTTGTAAGTATTTCCCGTATTTTTTAACTCACCAAGTTTTGAGTAAACAAACTGATTATTTTACTTCACTCATTGTAATGGGAGGTAGTCTACTCTTGAAGCAATAGACCAAATCTTGCTTCAATAAGTATTACTAATTTATCCAATACTCACGGGGCTGTGTTCAAGAAAATTGGTTAACCTCATAGCTTCTATTTTCACTTCTCAAAATGAAGTATTTCTGTTGCTATTTCCAAGAGTTGTTTTTTAGTATAAAAGAAGATTTTTTAGAACAATTCTTACTATACATAAGTCCTCAAAAATGTATGAACCAGTATAAACATTTTTATGTGTATTGCAATAAAATATTATACAGAGGCAAATTCTTACATCAGAATATCTAAACCATTCTATATAGCATAGATTCTTGATATGCTCCCAGTGTGCTACTAACTGTTTTATTGCAAATGTATCTTTAGATTTTAATGCCATAATTGTTAGTACTCTTTAAGTATTGACTTGAATTGTAAGCATCTGTAAAGTACAGAATATATCTGCTTAATTTAGTGTATACACATAAATGTAATATTTTAGTTTACACCATTATCTATAGTCTATGCATTTGTAATTGGAGAGGCAGCATCATGTAATGATCATGCACATGAATTCAAGTCCCAGTTTATAAATTACGAGTGGTGTGTATTTGGATAAGATGCTTAAGATTTTAGTGGGCTGGAGCAATAGTACAGCAGGTAGGGCATTTGCCTTGCATGCAGCCGACATGGGTTCAATTCCCAGAATCCCATATGGTCCCCCCAAGCACTGCCAGGACAAATTCCTGAGTACAAAACCAGCAATAACTGCTAAGCATTGCCAGGTGGAACCCAAAAAGCAAAAACAACAAAAAAAGATACTTAACACTTTAGTGTCTTAGTTTCTTTATTTTATTTCTTTTAGTTTCTTTATAAATTGGAAAGATAGTAAAGGTATTACTGAGTGTTATGGTACTGTTGCACTGAATTACATTTGCTAAGTGTTTATAATATAGCCCATATTTTGAAAATATCATGTTCTAGTTAAAAAGTAATTATTAATTTATATTTCAGAGATGAGACAACTGAGTCTTAACAGGATGTGACTTACAGATCCATTATATCAAGTTCACGATGAAAAAGATATTTACAAAATATTCTAATACCACTAAAATTATTTATTTAATGGGACAGAGAGAGGTTTCCTACTTGCAAAGTATGTACTCAGCCTGTTCATCACCAGTTTTCAGTCTTTTGATCTAGATATTCCCTGAAATCTGTGTCACTACACACATTACAGTGTCAGAGGGGGAAAATCTGGATCTTCCTTGCTGGCTGCATAGGGCAGAGTGTTTCCCACAGTGGGCCAGACCACCTGGAAGGAGTCCTGTGCTGACATTATAGAGGTAACATCCTTGAATGAATTTGGAGAGGGGGCTGCTATAGTTGTTTTTGTTATTTTTAAATCACCATGAGATTTAAATTTGAGTTATAGAGTTGTTCATGGTTGAGTTTCCATCATACAATGTTCCAACATCCATTGTTCCATTGCTTCACAAGTGTACATTTCTCCTTCCTCACCTCTCTCTTTCTCTCTCTCTCTCTCTCTCTCTTTCTCTCGCATGCATGCTTTCTTCTTGTGGGCATTACAATTTTCAATACAGATGCTGAGAGGTATCATGTTTGGTCCTTTATCCCCTTTCAGCACACATCTTCCAATCTCTTCCATCATTGTCATAATGGTCCCTTCTCTATCCCAATTTCCCTCTCTCCCAGCCCTTAAGGCAGCGTTCTGTGGACCATAGATCACTCATTCTGACTCTTGATTCTACTGATCTTGGCTGTTAGTCTCATACTATGTTTTTTTTTTTATATACCACAAATGAATGCAGTCATTCTATGTCTATCCTTCTCTTTCTGACTTATTTCACTCAGCATGATAGTCTCAATATCTATCCATTTATAAGCAAGTTTCATTTTGTTTTTTTTTTCTAACAGCTCTATAGTATTCCATTGTGTAGATGTCCAGTAGTTTCTTTAACTAGTTGTCTGTTCTCAGGCAACTGTTCTCAGGTTATTTCCAGATTCTGGCTATTGTAAACAGTGTTGCAATGAATATAGAAGATAGATGGCATTTTTGCTGTGTGCTTTGCACCCTGGAGGAATATTATTCACAGAAGTGGTATCGCTGGATCATATATATCGAAGCCCAATTTCTAGTTTTTTTAGGAAAGTCCCCATTGTTTTGCAAAAATGCTGGACCAGTTGTCATTCCCACCAACAGTGAATGAGAGTACCTTTATCCACGTTTCTACACCAGCACTGGTTGCCAGTACCTGTGATGTGAGGTGATATCTCATTGTTGTTTTGATTTACATCTCCCTGATGATTACTGATGTAGAGCATTTTCTAATGTGTCTTTCGCACATTAGAATGTGTGATTCAGGTCTGATATAGAGGTTCTTAATCCAATTTTATATGACTTTTGTGCCTGGTATTAGTGGCATTAGACAGAGGTCTGACTTCTTTCCTTTCTTTCTTTTTTTTTTTTTTTTGCATGTAGCTGTCGAATTTTTCCAGCATCACTTGTTGAAGAGGTTTTCCTTTCTCCACTTCAAATGTCTTGTCTCTTGGTCAAAGAATAAGTGATCATATATTTGAGGTAATACATCTCTATTCCATTGGTCTGCAGGTCTGTTTCTATTCCAATATCATACTGTTTTAATTACCACTGCTATGTAGTACAGTTTGAAGTTGGGGAAGGTGATGCCTCCCATCTTCTTTTTTCCCATAGATTGCTTTAGCTAGTAGTGGCGATTTATTGTTCCAGATGAATTTCAGTATTGTTTTGTATGTTTTTTGAAAAACATGTTATTTTTCAAAGAAAAATCTTGGTATCCTTAGAGGTATCACATTGACACTACAATACTTTGGGGAGTATTGCCATTTTGACGATTTTAATCCTTCCGATCCATGAGCAGAACATGAGTCTAGTTTCCATTTCCTCCTATCCTCTTCTATTTCCAGAAGTAAGTTTTGTATTTTTCTTTGTACAAGAGTTCCTTAACCTCTTTAGTTAACCTAATTCTGTGGTACTTGATTTTTCTGAGGCACAATTGTGAATTGGATTTTTTAAAAAATATTTCTTCTGTTTCATTATTTGTATATTAAAGCCATGCACTTTTGTGTATTGATTTTGTAAACTGCCACTTTACTATACAAACTCTAATTTCTAGGAGCTTTTGTAGAGTCTTGAGAATTTTCTACGTATAGCATCCTGTCATCTGCAAATGGTGATAACTTGATTACTTTATTTTCTCTTTTGGATGCCCTTGCAATCTTTTTCTTGCCTAAATGCTATGGCAAGTACTTCCAGTATTATATTGAGTAGACGTGGTGAGCATGGGCAACCTTGTCTTATCCCTGATCTTAGAGGGAACGTTTTTAGTTTTTCCCCATTAAGGATAGTGATTACTGTGAACCTGTGGTAGATGACTTTGACTATACCAAGGCAAGTTTCTTTAACTCCCATTTTGTTGAATTGGTGCTGGATCTTGTCAAATGCATTTTCTGCATCTACTGATATGATTACATGTCTTTTTTTATTGATATGGTGTAATATGTTGATTGACTTGTGAGTATTAAACCATCTTTGCACCTCTGGCAAGAATCATACTTCATTGTGGTGTATGATCTTTTTGATGAGTCATTGGATTATATTTGATAGTATTTTGTTGAGGATCATTGTGTCTGGTTTCATAACCGATATCAGACTGTAGTTATCTTTCTTTGTTTGTAGTATCTTTGTCTGCTTTTGGTAACAGGGTGACATTTGCTTTATAGAAACTGGAAGTATTTCTGTTTCTTTAATTTCCTGGAAAAACTTGACTAGAACTGGGAGTAGTCCTCTTTAAAGGTCTAGAAAAATTCACTAATGAATCCATGTGGGCAAGGGCTTTCGTTTTGGGGAGAGATTTTTGATTATTATTTCAATATCCTTGATAGTGATAGATCTGTTCAGGTAATCCAAATCCTCTTGGTCAGTCTTGGGAGATTATAGAAGTTCAGGAATTTATCCTTTTCTTTGAGATTCTCACTTCATGGCATAAAGATTCTCAAACTAATCACTGATGATCCTTTGAATTCCTGTGGTTTCTGTTGTGATGTTTCCTCTTTCATTTCTGATTCTGTTTATTAGGGTCCTTTCTCTCTCTCTGTTTCTTTGTGAGTCTTGCTAGTGATTTATGAATCTCAATTTTTGTCTCCTTGAAAAACAAGTTCTTGGTTTCATTGATCTTTTGAACTTTGGGGGGGGAGCTTTCATCCCATTAGTTTCTGCTCAAAGTTTTATAATTTCCGTTCTCCTGCTTAGTTTGGGCTCTTTTTTTTGGTCATTTTCGAATATCTTAAGCTGTAAGGTTAAATTACTTATGTGGGCCCACTCTTTCTAACTGAGGAATGCTTGCAGAGGTATGAACTTTCCTCTTAACACTGTTTTTTGCTGTGTCCCGTGAGTTCTGGTAACTCGTATCTTCATTCTTGCTTGTTCCCAGAAATCTTTTGACTTCATCTCTAAGCCACTATTTGTTCAGTAGTGAGCTGTTTAATTTCCAGGTGTTTTATTTGATTCTTTGTTTCTGTGTGTGATTCACTTCTATTTTCAGTGCTTCATGGTCTGAAAAGATCATTGATACAATTTCTATCCTCTTAATTTTATGTAGGTATGTCTTGTGACCCAGCATGTGGTCTATCTTGGAGAATGTCCCATATGCACTGGTGAAAATGTGTATTCATATTCAACATATTCAACTTTTTGGGATAAAAAGTCACACACACACACACACACACACACACACATATATATATATATATATATATATATATACTGAATCCCTCTCTTCTTTTTCTTTCCTCAAATAAAGTATGTTCTTGCTGAGCTTTAGCCTGATTGATCTATTGAGAGGTGATAAAGTGGTGTTGAAATATCCAACTATTCTATTGTGTTGCTCCCAATGTCTTTCTTCAAGTTTATGAACATCTGTTTTAAGCATTTTGCTGGTTTCTCACTTAGATTCATATATATTTAGGAGTGTGAGTTCTTCCTGATGTACAGATCCCTTGGTCATTAGGTCATTAAGAAATGGCTTTCACTTTGTTTTATAACCTTCAGTCTGAATTCTATGTGGTCTGATACAAGTATGGCCACCCCAGCATTTTTGAGGGAGTTGTTTGCTTGTAGAATTATTTTCTAGCCTTTGACTTTGAGCCTGTGTTTGCTATGACTGTTCAGATGTGTTTCTTGCAGGCAGTAGAATGTTGCTTTCAATTTTTGGATCCATACTGCCACTCTGTGTCTTTTAATTGGTTCATTTAGTCATCTGACATTCAGAGAGATACTTGTTATGGGGTTTGTCCCATATTTCTGCAGGAATTTGGTGTGTTTGAGGGACTTGTCTTAAAGTATCCTGTTTAATTTTTACTGTAACCATGGTTTTGAGTCTAAGAAGTTCTTGAGTTGTTGGGATAATATTTTTTTCTGATTTAATGAAGGTAGATTACTTGGAAGATACAGGGAAATATATTTTTCCTGAAAACAGTGCCTTTGGAAAATAATTCAAAGAAATTCTACAATCTAGATTTTATCTAGATTTCAGTGAAAATTCTTATTTTTTCTTTCAAATACCACAACCCTATCCAAGGTTTATATCATACTCACTTTCCCTCAACTGTAGAATATTTTGTACTATTCCAAGAGATCTTCTCTTATTTAGTAATCAGTCCATGCTTTTGCTGGACTGATTTTTATGTCACCAGTAATTTAATGTTTATAAACACAGTAATCTGTGGTGTTCTGGCATTCTAAAGCCTTTTTCAAAGTGAAGACACATTCAGGTTTTTCTTGAAGGCTTTGTTCTCTATTGAACATGTATCTCTCTGTTTCTGTCTCTGTCTCTGTCTCTGTGTCTCTCTCTCTTTCTCTCTCTCTCTTCCCTCTGACTTTTTGCACTCTGGAGAAGCCCATGTTTTCTCTTAAATACATATCCCTCTATTTCTTCCTTCGACACATCCTAAGTAAATTTTCTTCGATGAAAACTATTTTTCTTCACAAAAACACACATACCAAAAACACAAAACAAAACAAAATATAGACACATTCAGTTTCTGATTTATCAGTCTTCTCTCACAAATATGTTTATGTACAGGAGACAGAAGAACCATCAACGCAAAACAGTTAAGAAAAGCCATCAATTACAATTAAGTGGTAGTGCAGTAATCAAGATACAGTAGACCCATGTTCAACCCCTGCCACCCCTATGGTCTCCTGAACCCCATCAGGAGTGATCCTGGAATGCAGAGCCAAAGGTAAACCCTGAGCATCACCAAGTGTGGTCTCACAAAATAACGACCTAAAAGTTTATCTAGTACTTAACAGTCAGTGAGTCAGATATTTGTATGCCTTGCCACTGTTATCTTTTCTTTTTACTTTTATCAACCTCTGAAAGAGTGTTAAAGAGGTATGGGGTCCACTCCTGGCAATTTTTTACCAATATGGGCCAGCAGTTCAGTAGTATAGTAAAAACAGTCGGTACTGCTCAGACCCTGAATGACCAGGATTACCCTGCATGACCAGTATTACCAGGATTACCCGGGTTTCTCTGCTGGTGCCCGTGGGCCTTCAGGTTTGTATCTCATGAGGCTTGATGCTTGGAAGACTGTGGTGCTTGGGGCTGAACTGGGCTCAACTGGATGCTAGACATGTATGAACTCCTGCACTCTATCTCTAGCCCATGTGGGTTCATTTTAATATTTCTTCTATGTGTGTGAGAACATACTAGTTCTCTGAACACATATTTTCTTTCATGCTTTTTTACTTTTACTAATGTGTTTCCTTGTATCTCAAATTACCCTTTTTCTCAATTCCATATTTTTTTAAGTTTTTTTTTTATTTAATCACTGTGAGATAGACCTTTACAAAGCTTTTCATGATAGAATGTCAGTCATACAGTATTTCATCTTTCTTTCCTGGGGTAGTTCCTCATTTTATTATATATATATATAATATATATGTGTGTGTATATATATGTGTATATATATTATATGTATATATATGGTATCTGGTAAAAAGCCCTTGTAAGCATGGGATGTTATCGCTTTCAAAGACTTCCTCAATGCCTTTGCCATTTAGTCCTGTGGAACTAAATCCAAAGAAAAGTAACATAGAACCTCATGCTTTCCCATGTGTTTTTCTCATTTTTCCACTGCCTTTCAGGTCAGAAACCACCCCTTAGCTCCCGAGGATGGAATCGAAGGGGATATAGGCACATATAATTAGAAATGTGAGGAACATTTTCTCAGAAGAATAGACTTTTACATTTTGTGGAATAACATCTGTTAGTATGCTTCCTGCATCTTTTCATGTTGAGTCATTGATTATCCACCTCAAACTTCTGCTATTATGGCAACCCAGGAGGGCTGGTGGCAGGGAAGCATTGTGGAAGGAAGTAGAAAAATATCCATATTAGTAGTATTACTATCCCTGTTTTTAAAAACGAGAAAGAAAGTTTAGTGGAGAGGAATGAAAGTCTCAAGGTCACAAGTCACATGATAACAGTTAAGGTGTGACGTGGTTCAGTACTTTGGACTGTTATCAAATTGGTGTTGAGTACATGTAGTTTTATTTCTTGTGGGTGTGTAATTTCTCCTAGAAATGTATTATAAGTGCTATCTGGGCACTGTGGCCATAAGAGATCTTGGTTGTAGAATTTGGCCCCTGGCTTCTCTCTCTATAGAACTTCTTTCTCGGTAGAACCTGACTAGCTTGTTTGCAATTGTAATCCCAGTTTCTGAGAACTCACAATAAGCTTACGGACTTGAATCCTCTTTCAGTTTCGCAGGTTTTCTTGTCACAGATTCAGTTTTTATCTTAGAGTAAATCCTCCATTTTCCTTGCATGAAGTCTCAGGGCCTGGATATCATCTAGTCTTTGGGTAACATCTTCCAGATTTGTTTTAAGCTGATTACATGTTGCTGAAGAATCAGATTTTCTGCCCTAAGCAGCACAAAATCAAGTGATGACAGTGCTGGCTCCTGGCCACCAGCAACGTGATGAGGCAGCATGGGTCTGTGATAGCCATGATTTGATCTTGGGTGTTCTCAAAGAGTTTCATTTTCTCTAGAGTGCAAAAGGGAGTATCCCTCATTTGTGACACACTGATGTGAAATCTCATCTCTGTAAGTATTGTTTATATATTCGTAACCCCACCCTCACTTACAAGCACTCTACCTTTTTTTTTCACATTTCCCCCTAGTAGTTTATAATTTTATACAAATTTCCGTGTCTAATTGAGTTCTTCTAAGTGTTTTCAATAAATACTCCTTAGTAAATGGAGTGTCAGACCAAACACATAGCTCAACTGACTCAGCACAAACTTTGCTGGCTGCAGGGCTAGGCTCCACCTAGGCTCCATCTCATCAGTGTTTAGAGTGAAGCTATCATTGCCAGAGAAAAAACAAAAGACAAGGAAGATAAGGAGAGAGGAGGGGAGGCGAGGGGAGGGGAGGGAAAGGAAGGAAGGGGAAGGAAAGGGAAGGGAGGGGAAGGGAAGGGAAGGGAAGGAGAGGGAAGGGAAGGAGAGGGAAGGCAAGGGAAGGGAAGAGAGGGGAGGGGAAGGGAGGGGAGGGGGGAGGGGAGGGGAGGGGAGGGGAGGGAAGGGAGGGGAGGGGAGGGGAGGGGAAGGGAAGGGGAGGCGAGGCAAGGCAAGGGAAGGCAAGGGAGGCAAGGGAAGGCAAGGCAAGGCAAGGGAAGACAAGGCAATGCAAGGCAAGGCAAGGGAAGGCAAGGGAAGGGAGGGGAGGGGAAGGCAAGGGAAGGCAAGGGAAGGGAAGGAAAGGGAAGGCAAGGGAAGGGAAGGCAAGGGAAGGGAAGAGAAGGCAAGGGAAGGCAAGGGAAGGGAAGGAAAGGGAAGGCAAGGGAAGGGAAGGAAAGGGAAGGCAAGGGAAGGGAAGGCAAGGGAAGGGAAGGCAAGGCAAGGGAAGGCAAGGGAAGGGAAGGCAAGGGAAGGGAAGGCAAGGCAAGGGAAGGGAAGGGAAGGGAAGGGAAGGGAAGGGAAGGCAAGGGAAGGGAAGGCAAGGCAAGGGAAGGGAAGGGAAGGGAAGGGAAGGGAAGGGGAGGCAAGAGAAGGGAGGGGAAAGGAAGGAAGGGAAGAGAAGGGAAGGGAAGAGAAGGGAGGGGTGGGGAGGGGAGGAGGGAGGGAAAGGGAGGGCAGAAGAAAGGGGATCTTTAAAGAAACAATTCTGGTCAAGTCTCAGCCACCATGATATAGTCCATATGCCAAAAGCTGAAGGTTCTGCAGCAGCAGAGAATTCTTCACCCATGTGTGTCCATTGTCCATTGGGCCTTCAGAGCTTCAGTAGGAGTGATGGAGACAGAAGCCTTGCAGCATCGTGTTGTATATTTCCAGCCACGGGGAGAGCTTATATAGAGACAGGCCTGATCTTATACATAAGCCTCTTAAAATAAATAATTTTTTTCTGTCAGTCAGGTGTGGTAGGTAAAATTTTATTTCTGAATGATCTTGACTTGACTGTAGATTTACCTCAGAGGTGAAGAATCTGGTCAAACTGGCCTGTGCCACCTGGGCCTAGAAGAGTTTCGCACTAAGCCTTCAATGGCCTCTGGGTGAGGTTTGCTTTTTCTAAGAATCAGGAGAGCTTCATTTTTGTCACACACACATATATGTTAAAATCACCTCTTGGATTGTGTTAACAAGCAAAATTTAACAGGTCTTGAATTTCCTGAGCATCTTCATGTTTAAGAACTGGGTGGAACAATAATGCAGCAGGTAGGGCACTCACCTTCTCTTGCCTTCAACTGACCGGGTTCAATCAATGGCATGCCACATGTCCCTGCAGCCCACCAGAAGTAATCCCTGAGCTCAGATCCAGAAGGAAGATCTGAGCACTGCTGAGTATGACCACAAACTCCAATCAAAAAAAATTGTGCCTACAAACTGAAATAGTATTGATTCTCCATTTACAATTTTAATCCAGTTTACTGTTTCACTGCACTGTGGAACTGTGTATGTGAAAAGTTAAACTCGATGGAAGAAAATTTACTGTATCACTGTCAACCCGTTGATCATCGATTTGCTCGAGCAAGCCCAGTAATGTCTCCATTCGTTCTAGCCCTGAGATTTTAGCAGCCTCTCTTTACTTGTCCTTCCCAAAGGTGCCACATTAGAGACTCTTCAGGGTCAGGGGATGAGACCCATCATTGTTACTGGTTTTGGCATACGAATACACCATGGGATCTTGCCAGGCTCTCTGATGTGGGCAGGAAACTCTTAGTAGCTTGCAAGGTTCTCCGAGAGGTAGAACTAAGCTATCAGATGAGTGGTAATATGCTTCCAGGAAGAAAATCATTTTGTATATTTTGTTGCTATTGTATTGATTTTGCTGAAAACAATCTCCTAGATCTTGGGAGTACTCTAAAAACATTATGGAATGATCAAAGAAATGAATAAATGTTGTTCCTGAAACTAGCGTGATTGTTGCCCCTGTTCTGGTACTTATTTTATTTTTTTCAATGATTTTGATTTATCAGCTAAGTCAGTGAGTTTTCTAGCATTGAGTTTTCTGTATCCTTCTTGGATTCCTCTCTTTGCCTATCCTGTAGTAACTGAGAAGGGTATATTGAACCTCAATAATTTAAGAGCCTATGCCTCTGAGATATATGTCAAATTAATTTTTCCATTTTATTTATTTTTCATTAAAATGTGCTTAATTTTTAAAATGATCCTTTTCCATCTTTTTAAAATGCCCTACTTTTTTTTTTTTTTTTGCTGTGTTCCAAAGCACCTCGTTTACTTTATATTTATGTTGGTTTTCTATTTGCCCTGATCCTTTTTGCATTGATGTTATACAATGGTCCAGAGAGATAATACAGTGGATAAAGTGTTTGCCCCACACATGGCTGACTCCGGTTTAATCCCTGGCAGCACTATATATCCTTGCCAGGAATGATTCCTGAGCACAGATCCAGGCTTAATCCCTGAGCACAACCAGATATAACCCCCCAAAAAACAACAAAATTATTAAATTGTAGGTATTTACAATTATATTTAAGTTATATGTAGGTGATCTAGTTATATTCATTTCACACTTATTTTATATCAATATTTTTGATTGATAAAATCTGAGGTAAATAATGTTTTATAAAATTACAAATTATAATTAAATACCAGTGCTCTAAAAAGTCATTGAGCAATAATTTTTCTGTTGTATAGATTCTTAATTTAAAAATTTTCTCATTATATGCATTTCTTTTTATCTATAGTCAGGAAGATTTTATGAAACCTCCCTTAAAATATAACTCTTGTAGTTCATCTAAGATTCAGCCATGCAAAACAAATGCTTTACTGTTGTTCTGCAGCCATCTTTACGCCTTCATATTTCCGTTATTTAAGTTCCCCATAGACAACAGTTACTGTAACATATTATTTTGATATTTATTTGCATTTCCTCTAATCTGTGTTCTTTTGTGCCTTCTCTTCTTCCTTCTCCTCCTCCTCCTCACATTCCTTTCCCTCTCCCTCTACCTCTCCTTCTAATTTGTCTTCATATTCATCTTCTTTATTGTCTTCTTCTCTTTCTCCTCCTCCTCCACCTTTCTCTTCCTCTTCTTCTTTTCTTCTTTCTTTTCTTTCCTCTCTCTTCCCCTCTCCTCCACAAGATAAATTCTTCACTTGTATCACTTGTGTCACTTGTCATTTTGTTGCTCATCAATTTGCTCGAGCAGGCACCAGTAATGTCTCCATTCATCCCTGTCCTATGCTAGTGTAGCCCAATGGCGTCTGTTCACTCCAGGAACACAAAGAGCCTCAAACTGTTCATTCAGGGTCTTGACAAAGAAGGCTGACCATCTCGTAGGTAGGCGGACAGGTGTACTTTTGACGTCCCTTGGAATCCAGTCGGTAACAGCTCTAGTCCAGCAGTCATCTCCAAATCACATTTTGTGTCTGGTCCATCTGATTTTTGATGCCATGGAAAATGAGACAGCATCCGTGATTCTTGACCATCGATGGAGGTTGGAACTCCAGATTCCTTCTCTTACTTGAGTGAAATGTGATACTCCTAGCATAGCTCTTTACATTCCTCTTTGGGATACCAGAATAGTGTTCTCATCCTGTTTTTGTAAGGCCCAGGTCTCTGAGACATATGTTAGTGCAGGAAGAATGGTGGAGTCGAAAAGATGTGCCCAGAGCTGGAGCTTCTTCATCCTCTTAACCACTTCTTTGATCCTCTTGAAGGTGTTTCACAATGCTCTCTTCTGCTCAGCTCAGGTGCCAGGTCATTCATCATATTGAGTTCTCGACCTCAGTGCACCTAGCTGCTGCATTTGGAGATGTTTGTTCTGTTGAGAGCAAGTTGAGCATCAGGAACTAGTCCATTTCTCATGAACACTGTCTTTGTGAGATTCAGCTGCAGTCCAACCTTTCCACACTCACTCACGGTTGAAGTCGGCCAGCATTTTTGTCTCTTGGCTAATGTTTGGTGTTATTAGAATGATGTCATCAGTGAAGTGGAGGTGGTGTAGTTGCCGACCGTCTATCTTCACTCCTATTTCTTCCCATTCCAGTTATCACATGTTGTTCTCGAGGGTGGCACTGAAGAGGTTTGGTGAAATAGTGTCACCCTGCCGAACCCCTCTCTATACTTCCTTGTAGAAGGGTGAGACCCTGGTGGTGAATCCATAATACAGCTGGCAGAGGATCCTGATGGACTGAGTTTGAACGCCCTGTTTGTCTCAGGCTCCAATGACTGCTTCAGTCTCAACAGAATCAATAAATTCTTACAGCTTTATTTTTATGTAATCAAATAAGTTCCATTTTATTACCTGATTGATTTAACTGATTGGTTTTGAATATTGTTTTTTCATCTCTTGCTTCATGACTTCTAAAAGAATCCAGATAAATGTGGAACTCAGGAAGGTCTTTTCACCTTGTCCCCTGGAATATGATCATTGTAAGTAGGAAAATCTCCTAATATCTTTTCTGTGAACTACTGGTCCCCCTCTACTCCTTGTATCTATTTATGTCCATAATCTAGCTCTATCTAAATTGAGTTTTTTTTTAACTTATTCCCACTTGTATCCTAGCAGTATAACTAGGGAAGGTCTATATACTATCACTATATACTAAAAGGAAGGTCTAGCAGCCCAGCAAAAATCCTTTTCACACCAAAATTGTCCATTTCTATTTTCAGATGCCATGCCATTCCAGCCCCTTTGAGATTTATTGCTGAGAAAGTCACAGTATAAAAGTTATGTGTTATACTATTCTGGAGCAAAGACACATTATGCAAAACAGATTCAGTTCTTACCCCCATCCCTATCTTTAACCTTAAGTCCCATCTTTTAGTGTAGAATGAATACAACTTTTAGGGAGGGACAATCTCATTAAGACATATCCAGCTGGGTAAATTTAGTAATTTTCCCTAGGAGCATGGAAATAAAGGACCCCTAAAAAGGTAATTTCTCAAATGTAAATCGAAGTGTTTTATCTTACAGTGCTTTAGCAATTGGATAATGCTAGGTTTGGCATACCATCCCTCTACATTTTGCTGGCAGATAGTTTTTCACTGGAGTCTCCTCGCATACTCCTCTCGGTCTATTTACATAAGCTCATGGAAGCGCCCTACTCAAGTGGCATTGCATTCACAGTCTGGTAAGCTGTGAGCATTATTAGTGTGAGCTTCCATACATTTTTTCCAACCTTCCCCAGGAAGGGCAAACCTCCCAGGGTGAGAGATAATTCTGTTTTTATGAACACTCCTGCTGAATTGTGTGGCATTGCGTGTGATTTTACTGAAATGGTGCAAGTCAGTTGTGTGCTTCTATACCTCTAATGCGCTCACAGAACACAAGAGGACACAAAAATAAATGTTCTTTATGAGACAAATAGCCAGAATTTGTACATTTTAGACTAAGCAAGCATGTAGAATTGTGGCAATTCTGAATGTTTATTTAGATTTACTTGTTCAGAAGACATTAGATGTCAAATATAAAAGAAATAATGCAGAAAAAGAGATTGAAAGGAAATAGAAGTCAGCAGAGAAGAATATTTTCAAAACTCAGTTTTTATAATGCTTATTTTATTATAATCTATTTTAAACTGTAAATATATATACATATATATGGAAAATCACATTATGAAATCATTAACAGCTCTTCCTCTGTTACGTCTCTGGAGTAACTTCAGTTTACCATACATTAGATTTGTCATTTTAGAGTGACAAAGGGACATTTTGATAGAATTCTTGCCTTGTATGAAAATTGCAAATTAAATATACTTTAATTTAGTTGGTATGAATCTTAAGATATTAAATTATTTGTATCTCTGCCCCTCTCCCCCCCACCCCATGAGGCCCTGAGTTGCCCCCCACTAACTGTTCCTTCCGCTCCTGAATGGCCATGATCCCAGAGGCACACAAACCAATCTCAGAACCCAGTGGCTTTTGGCAAAAATCCCTCCAGACTTATTACTTAAATATCAGAAATCCCAAATCATATGCTCTTAATAATCAGCAATAGAAAACAAATTATCTAATGATGACTTTCTTGCAGGTCTGATTGTTGGGGAAAATTCCAAATAATAACGGTGGATCTTTTGTCGAAATATTGAATGTGATCAAAATGAAGAGAGTAAAGAGGATTATCTTCTTCCAAACAAGCAGGGGGAGGCGTGAGGTGGGAGATATACTGGGGTTCTTGGTGGTGGAAAATGCCCTGGTGAAGGGATGGGTGTTTGATCATTGTATGACTGAGACTTAAACTGGAAAGCTTTGCAACTGTTCTCATGGTGATTCAATAAATTAAAAAAATATATATTTGCATCTCTTTCCATTTACTAACTAATTGTATGTTTTATTAGTATAGAACAATCACCTCCCATGTACTAATAAAATAATGGTGAACATAATCATACATTTCTAGTAAACTTTTTTATAAAGGAACAAGACAAATTTAGAATTTTCTTTGATTTGGGGGACTAGAGTGATAGTACAGCTTGTAAAGTGCTTTCTTTGTACATGGCCAAATCATGTTCAATCCCCAGCAATCTATGTAGTCCCTGAGTCCTACAAGGTGTGATCCCTGACCACAGAGCCAGGTGTAAGTCCAGAGCACGGCTCTGTGCCCTTCTCCCCCGAGAAAAACAGAACAACAAAACAGAGTAATCCTTGATTTTCTTGTTGTACTCATCATTCAAATTCTCCTCTTTCCAAAATAAAAATGTCCATTTACATAGAAATATATATATATTTCTATATATATTTCAAACTACTGTTTTCAGGCCAAAAGTTTACTTTAAATTTGTTGCTTAAAAATAGTCAATGATGTTAGCTGACCAATTTGCCCAAATACTAATGTTTCACTGTAGCACTGTCATTCTGTTGTTCATCAATTTGCTCGAGCAGGCACCAGTAATGTCTACATTGTGAGGCCTGTTGTTACTGTTTTTGGCATATCGAATATGCCACGGGTAGCTTGCCAGGCTCTTCTGTGCAGACAGGATACTCTCAGTAGCTTGCCGGGCTCTCTGAGAGGGACAGAAGAATTGAACATGGGTTGGTCTCATGCAAGGTAAATGCCCTACCCTCTGTGCTATCACTGCAGCATTAACATGTATTTGATGTTACTCATTTATTAATATTGTACTTAATCTATGTGTTTTTCCACTTGCCTTTTACTATTTCCTTCTCCCACTCTAAACTAATCTCTGTGAGAAGAAGAAGAAGAAGAAGAAGAAGAAGAAGAAGAAGAAGAAGAAGAAGAAGAAGAAGAAAATGAAGAAGAAGAAGAAGAAGAAGAAGAAGAAGAAGAAGAAGAAGAAGAAGAAGAAGAAGAAGAAGAGAAGGAGGAGGAGGAGGAGGAGGAGGAGGAGGAGGAAATTCTTGCATTTTGAATGTCAGAAATAGAAGAAAGCTATGTATTTACATATTATTATACAATTTTAAAAGAGATAATACCACTGCAGAAGATAGGAGAATGGGAAAGTCTATATTCAGGACAAACTAGCAAATAGCAGATCAGTCACAGAAGGAAGTGTGTAAAGGAGCAACTTACAAGAAGTAACCCATAAGAATACGGAGTGCGGTATATAGACTTTCTGTATTTCATAGGTTAAAACTGCAAGCTACTGCATGGTGCCTTTTCTCAGTCTCCTTAACTTATTTACATTACTTTTCTAATTATGTCCCTCTGTGCATCTCAATCATGAGACCATTGACATTTAGGGCCAAATAATTCTCTGTTGTGAGGTGCTGCCCTGTATTATAGGCTATTTAGCAGCATCCCCAGCCTCTCCTTTCTAGCCATCACCAACCTCCAACTGGACTATTCATAAAAGTCTCAAAATGTTGTTAAGTAGCGCCTGTGGATGAAATTGCCTTGATAGTGGACCACAGCTCTTCACTAAGTTTAGGTTTACTTATTTCTACCAATACAATTTCTCGTAACAAAATTCATCAAAGTATTTGGGAAGTAGTATATGGCTTGTTAATACTTTTTAATTTATAATAATAAATACAGTGGATAGGGCATTTGCCTTGCACACAGCTGACAGGGGTTTGATTCCTCTGCCCCTCTCAGAGAGCCCAAAAAGCTACCAAAAGCTACTGAGCATATCTCGCCCACACGACAGAGCCTGGCAAGCCACCCATGGCGTATTCGATATACCCAAAACAGTAACAACAAGTCTCACAATGGAGACATTACTGGTGTTGCTCGAGCAAATCAATGAGCAATGGGATGACAATGATGACAGTGACAGTGATTATAAAATAAAGGGATCTGGGATCTAGGAAGGAGGGGCTAGGAAGAATGTGTGAGATGGGAGAGACGAGAAATTGAATAAACAACAACTAATCAGCAACCAGGTTGGTCCTCTTTCTTCCTTCACCTGCCCATCACCAACAGCCATTGTAATCCAGTCCACACACAGCAGCTCGAGAGCACTGAACTTGGGCGGCAAGAGAGAAATGCCTGGAGATCCCTCGACAAACACACACCCTTCAGTGCATGTATTTTTTTTACAGCTGAATCTCGGCAGAATCTCCTGCCCCGAGTCACACTGTCTTCTCCTCATCCCCCATCCCACCCGGAGCCCCTTGGAGGGGGATGGGTTGAGTTTCCCTCCCTTCCCCAAGCAGAAACCCAGCAGCCAAAAACCCCCAGAACCCAGCCAGAGCCACGCTCAAGGCCACTCTCCACATGCTCAGACAAGCTTTAACCATGACGGAATGAACAGAGGAACCCAGGTGTGTGGGACTCGTGGCTGAGATTTCCAAGCCTGCTCAGATTGGGACTGGGCCTCCTCCACCCAGATCCCCAATTTTCCAGTAGCTTGGCAGGCACACCCACAAACTGCACCTGGCACTATGTTATGTCATCAATAGCCAAGATCCAGAGGATATAAAACAAAACTCCCAGGAGAGAGTGATGCACAATCTCACACTGCAGAGACTAGCAAGCTACCCTTGGTGTATTCGGTATGCCAAGAACAGTACCAATAATGGGCTTCATTCCCCTGACCCTGAAGGTGACAAGGATGAATGGAGATGTTACTGGCACCTACTCGAGCAAATTGATGAGCAAAGGGACAACAGTGATAAAGTGATGTTTATTGTCACACAGGTGGTGCTCAGTGATTATTCCTGGCTCTGTATTCAAAAATCACTCCTGGTGAGCTCCATGTGATTCTAGGGATCAAACCCAAGTTGGCCACTTGCAAAGAAGTGTCCCGCCTATTGTCCCATGGTTCCAACCAAATGATTTTTCAGTCAAAATTGGGCTGCTTATTTTTTCATATATGTAGATGTCAACATTAGTGAACAGTTTTATAAGTTCATGCAAACTATTTATTTACTTATTAATTTTTAATTTTATTGAATCATCATGAGATAGTTACAAGCTTTCACGTTTGGGTTACAATCTCACAATGATCAAACATCTATCCTTCCACCAGTGCACATTCCCTACCACCGATATCCCAGGTATAACCCTCCTTTCCCACTCTCCCCCTGCCTTCACGCAGACAATATTCCCCATATTCTCTTTCTACTTTTGGGCATTATGGGTTAAGTTCTTGCAAATTTTTAAAACATAAGCAAAATACAACTCTATTTTGTTGTTGTTGTTGTTGTTGTTGTTGTTGTTGTTGTTGTTACTGCAACTATTCTGTTAGCAACCCTGTAAGAGAATGTCTTTATTAGTTACTACAGAAGTTGCATGTAGTGTTTCTCCCTTTGGGTCATTAATGGTGATTGCAATATTATAGTAATCTCAGAGAAAAGAGAAGCCCCATCCTACCCAATAATAATCAAGGCCCTAACTTGATGGTCCAACTAGATCTCTCCTTCATATTTGAGATGGTAGCAGAGAAGTGACATTGTGGACTTCTTCAAGATTTTTCTGTCACCATCTATTTCCCTTTCTTTTCTAGTATTTTCTTACCTCTGATCAGTAGGACTGGGGGTTAGTAACAAACTATAGGGAAAGACAATAGGCCTACACCAGTGCACTTTCCCCACCACCAATATCCCTGGTATACGCCCCCTTTTCCCACCCTCCCTCTGCCTCCATGGCAGACACTATTCCCCATACTCTCTCTCTACTTTTGGGCTTTATGGCTTGCAATACAGACACTGAGAGGTCATCATGTGTGTAAAAACACAAAAAAGAAAAGAAAAGGAAGGGGAGAGGAGCGTCTCACCGCACCGCGCCGGGCCCTGGGTACAGGGCAGCGGCGCTGTCTCTCCCACCACCCGAGTTCAGTAGTCTCCAGCTGCTTCCCCACCCTGGGGAGGTTGATTGCAATGACGAGGCAGGTGAAGAAAGGAACGGAGGCAAGCCGGTTGGTCTCAGTTGCAGTTTATTCCATTCCCATCTCCATTTTCCTCTGATTCTCCTCCTGCTTCTTCCTCCCCCATCCTACTTTATTCTCTTTCTCTGGATCTCAATCTCGATCTAGCTTCTCCAGATCTGGCCCTGGGACTGGCCCTGGAATTTGAGAGCACTCACCCCCAGCCCCCTCTCACAGCCACCTTAAATCCCCCCGCATCTGTCTCCGGATGTGGTGGGCCAGGGGCTTATGCATAGGTGTGGTTACAATCAATAGGGGGTAAAGTTCTATCCCTTAGGGGGTGGTTTCACTAGGACAGAATCTCTCTCAGCAGGACATCCACCCAAGAGGGGAATCCCATGGGTGTGTTTCTCCTCTCTTCGTCCAACTAACATATAAGTATTCATATTATGAATCATTTTGTATGGACATAGAAAGAGATGCATTAAGCTTATAGAATTGCTCTCCCCGGTTCACTTTGATCTCAGACTACAGCGCTCAGGCCAGATTAGTCTTTCCTAGTCCTAGCAGGGCCCTAGTCTTGTCATTGCTTTTGGATCATGACATGACATGCCCATTACCAAGCTCTTAACATATAGTTAAGCACTAGGCGCTTTGGCCAGGCCCATCTCGATGCCAGGGTAGCACATAACTCACTGCTTGCCCTGGGTCCATCCCGTCCCTGGTCAGGACCCTGCTTTTGCAGGTGCTAGCAAGCAAAGGCAGCTGGGGCTTAAGTCCAGAAAGCAGATGCCCGGGAGTGAATAATATTTGAAGCCAATTAAATCCCATGTTACCAAAGCATATTAATAAATGTCTTTCTTTGTCCACACAAAAAGGATATTGTTTTAAAGTAAACTATTCAAAGACATAAGAGAGGAGAAAGACAATATTAACTTACAATACAAGTACACTGTCCTAGCAAGTTCTGAGCTTACCAATTAACAGAGTCTGATTAGGGGAAGAACACAGATAAACTGGTAGGAGTGGTTACAGATAAACAAAGGAACGGGAGTGACTCAGGAGCACTTTGATGGGTGTGACTGATAAACCTAAGCTCCTAGTGGCAAGGGGAGCAGGACAAACCAATGATATCCAACAATCATGTTTGGTCCATTATCTACTTGTGTGATTGTAACCCAAACATGAAAGCTTGTAACTATCTCACGGTGAGTCAATAAAATTAAAAAATATACACATTTATATTAAATGGCATTAGATGTGAAAAAAACAATAGGCCTATGCAAATTAACTCCTGAGCCATTAACTCCTGTCATTGACATTTTCTGGGTGACAGACACTAGGAACCTTTATCGCATGAAAACATCTTAAATTCTTTCTGTCTGCAGAGTCCCCAAGGCAAAATTATGTAGGTTGGATATTGCATCTTTATACTAAGTTGCTATATGTCTCCATTGAGTATTTTAGCATCCTCTTCTCCCCAAACCTCCATACAGTCCCGGTGCTTAGCCAGATATTGCCCTCACAGGGACTTGCCTGACAGACCATCCACAGCAAGGATACGAAGTTATGGGAACACCCTCTTCTCTTTTCTATTTAGCTCAGATATGATCTCTGGAGGTACACACAGCATATATATAGCTTAGGGGAATTGGGGAGTGCAGATGCAATTCCAGTCTAGTCACCTTTCTAATACTGCAGATGAAAACAAATATGAAGCATACACGGGCATTCTGTATGTTCCAAAGAAATACTATACCAGAGACATCAGATAGTCTAGTGTGTAAGGCGCTTTCTCTGCACGGAGTGACCCAGACACCACACATGGTCCCTTGTTCATAGTAAGTGATCCCTAAGCACAGAGCCAGGAATAACTCTGGCGCACTTCTGGGTTTAATAAAATTAATACTATCATTAATATATATCATTAATAAAACATACTTATTTAAATAGACTATAATGAGGCTCTAGTTAGATGCCCAATCTCGCTCTTTGAAGAAGTGCAAAAGGAGTCTAGTAACTCTTTATGAAACTCACCCTATAATGGTCTTCGTTATTTTTTCTTTTCATTATTTATCTATTTATTTTACCATATTACAGAATTTCAGATATACAGATTAGATCTCTCTATATCTAAATATTTCATTGAACCCCCAAAATTCTAGTGCCACCCACCATCAAAATTTCATTAGTCATTAGTTCTATTCCTCTTTCTATCAACTTACAATGGTTTTTACTATCTAGGACCTAGTTGTGTTTTGTGGGTTTTACGTTTTCAAGTTTGTTCAGTTTAGTAAATAGTACTAGTAGTATACATATGAGTATAGATCAACTAGTAATATGTCCTTCTCTTCCTTATATCATGCACCACAACCATCTCATAGTCCATATATTAAAAATCTTATTTTAATTTTCAGCTTTGAGTTTGCTTGAATCTCAAAGGTACGGATCTTCACATATCAGGAAACTGGAAGTCCCAGATCATTATTTTAATGGTTGCTCCAGAGTAGCTTGTTTAACTCAAATTTAATTTGATGTTTGATATTAATCTATGTTCTACTGTCCAATTTCTATTTTTATGATATAGTTATTTATTACCTAAGATTAATATATTCGCACATAAAGCCTACATTATTGTAAAATATACACCAAATATTTGAAATTTTTGATACCTTCTATGTAGCACTGTGCAGTGTTGTCCCATTGTTCATCAATTTGCCGGAGTGGGCACCAGTATGTCTCCATTTTGAGACTTGTTACTATTTTTGGCATATTGGATATGCCAGGGGTAGCTTGCCAGGCTCTGCAGTGTGGGCGGGATACTCTCGGTAGCTTGCCGGGCTCTCCGAGACGGACAAAGTAATTGAACCCGGGTCGGCCACGTGCAAGGCAAATGCCCTACCTGCTGTGCTACAGTGCTTATCTTCTATAAAATTAACAACTTTCTAGCTGATAGTCAGGTTAATGTGAGATAAAATATTCTCTCTCTATAAACTCATTCTCGAAAACTTTGGGACAAATATTGTTTTTGTTTCTTTAATTTTAGTTAAATTATTTTTTTCTTATTGCTGAGCAATATTGAGTCAAACCCTATAAATGTTTGAGGTGTGCAGTTTTACTTCTTGACAACAGTACTGCCCCATAATTCTCACTGTTTCATATCTGATTACCATCCATACACCACTATTTCCTGTTCTACCAGACCTACAGTCTTCACCTCAAATGTCCAGAATCTGTTCTTAGCATTTAAGGATATGTTTTTTATTTTCTTCTTTCACTTTGCTTGTTTATACTCCACACAGAATTAAAATTACACAGCATATATTGTTTTTTCTTTTCTTACCTTTTTAACTTAGCACAACACTCCCAAGTGTTTGATAAAATTCAGAATCTGTTTATTATTAAACATTTCATTGAAAGTGGTAAAGTGGAAACATACCTAAGCACGGAAGATCCAGAGATGATAAAAAACATAAATAATATCATACACAGTGAAAAATGGAAAGATTTTCCTCTATTATCAGTAAAGAGACAAAGTTACCAATCTCACTGATATTATTTAGCATAGAATTAGAAGTGCTAACCAGAAAAATTAAGGTTAGAATAATAAATAAAATGTATGCAAATTGGAAAGGAATAAATAAAACAGCCACAGTATATGAATGGTTTGGTATTTTTTGGGGGGGTTTGGTATTTTTGGATCAAAATATATTTTTTGTTTTGGAGGGAGAGTTTCAAAGGATAGTTATTAAATTTTATTTAATGTTTTCTAGAATTTATCAATGAGGTCATGTGGTCTTGGAGTGTGTGTGTGTGTGTGTGTGTGTGTGTGTGTGTGTGTGTTGAGGCTATTTATTATTGTAATCTAATGTCTTACTATGTCGTTTTAATTTTAAGATTTAGTCTTGGTACACTACATGATTAAGAGTATCCATTTCTTTTAAGTTATCAAATTTATCGAAATACAGATTTTCATAGTAAATTTGTGAGATTATTTATTATATCTTATGCTATCTGTGTAACTTTCATTTCTGTTTTGAAAGACTCCAAACAGGTATTAGTTGTCAATTTTTTGCTTTATAAAAAAGATTCTCATTCTTTTACATGTATAACTGCTTTTATATAATTTCTATTCTGCTTAAGGATGTGTGTAATACATTTCCTTTTAGTCTTAGCTTGACTGTACTTCAAATATTTTATATGCAGTGATTTTAATTTGTATCCATATATTTTTTTCCTTTAGGTTTTTTTTTCACCTGAGTTGATCTTATTATTTATTATGGGGGGAGACTGAGTAGTTCATTAATTTAATTTTTACTTAGTCACTTTGAAATTACAAAGTTATTCATGACTGAGTTTCAGGGATACAATATTGCAACACTGATTCTTTCACCAGTGTCCACTTCCCTCCACTGAAACTCCGCACCCCATTCACCTCCTACCCACCAGTCTGTTTAAACAGTGATGCTTTCTTTATTTTTAAATAAGTTGTTGTACTGTGGTTTACAGTACTGTGGCTGACAGGATTTTATACATAACATCTTGTCACCTTTCATCATCACCTCCTTTTCTACCACAGACATTGCTCCCTCCCTCTCCTGCCCCCCAGCCCCCACAAGTGGCATGCTTCCTACTAAATACCAGTTTTGTTTCTAGTGTTTTGGAGTATTTGTCATTTTGCCATGATGCTATCTTGCTTATTGATTAATGTGGATTTACTGTGGTAGTCTTTCTTCATTTTTTTTTCTTCCCTTGTGTGAGTTTTAAATAGCAGGCTTAGGTTCTAGTTTTAATTTCATTGATAATTTTAGTATAAGACTTTTTCTTTGTTGTTGGCATGAGTTTCCGATTAAAAACCTGTGTGAGTATTATAGAGATAGTACAGAGATAGCACAGCAAGTAGAGTACTTGCCCTGCACGCAGCTGACACAGGTTCAATACCCAGCATTGTGCATTGTCCTCTAAGAACTGCCAGGAGTGATAACTGAGCACAGTCAGGAATAAGCCCTAGTGCATTCAGGTGTAGCCTAAAATCAAACAATGGCAACAAAGACACAATGCCAAAACAAACAACACAAAAACACACTATGTGCTTATTGTCCCAGTTGTTTGCTATTTATATTGAACACATGTTATGCAATTTTAATCAATCCGATGCATTAAATTTTGATATCTCATTTAACATCTGAATTCTGCTTGCTTTTAACTAATGTTTAAGTTTGCTACTCTTTTAAGAGTTACTCTCGCTTTTAAGGCAACATTTTAAAATTAAATTTGTCTTTTGTGTTTTCAGTTTCTAGGATATACCCAGCAGTGCTCAGGGCGTATTCCTGGTTCTGTACTCATTGATTACTCCCGGCAGGACTCCAGGAATTATCTGGGGTGATGTGTATGAGACAAGCATCCTACCTGCTGTACTTATGTTTTCCGGGTGTCTCTTGGTTTATTTAGATACTTTTCAATTTAAAGAAGTTATTTTAACTATTTTCAACATTATCTTAGTATAATTCTTTATAACAAACTCCTTAGTTTTTGTTATCTGAAAAACTCTTTATACATAAGCAACAACCTTTCAACATAGAATTATTTATTGAATTATTTTTTCAATTTTTTTGAATTTTCAATTTTAACTATGTCTTATAATTTTTTTCTTTAGTATAAAGCACTGTTTAATTTAAAAAATCCTCTGGTGGCTATATAGGGATTCCCTTTTATGTTATGTGCTATTCTTTTTACAAATATTCCAGCTTTAATTTTACCACCTCCAATGTGTTTTTTTGTGGACATCTTTGTGTTCTTATTTATTTATGTATTTATGTATTTATGCATTTATGCATTTATTTATTTTGGGTCACACCCAGCAATGCACAGGGGTTACCTCCTGGCTTTGCACTCAGGAGTTACTCCTGGCGGTGCTCAGGGAACCATATGGGATCTGGGAACCCGGGTCAGCCGTGTGCAAGGCAAACTCCCTACCCACTGTGCTATTGCTCCAGCCCCACATCTTTGTGTTGATATTTGGAAATTTTAAGATAGTAACACTGTAGCACTGTTGTCCCATTGTTCATCGATTTGTTCAAGAGGGCACCAGTAACGTCTCCATTGTGAGACTTGTTGTTACTGTTTTTGGCATATTGAATACACCACAGGTAACTTACCAGGCTCTGCCATGTGGGCGGGATACTCTCAGTAGCTTGCCAGTCTCTCTGAGAAGGACAGAGGAATCGAACCCGGGTCAGCCGAGCGCAAGGCAAACACCTTAGCTGCTGTGCTATCACTGCAGTCCCTATTATTAACCTCACGAAACTATTATTTCAAATTTTCCCAACCACTGCACTAATAGCAGACCCTAAATAACTTATTTTGTATTGCCTGTTATGAATAATTTGCTAGAAATTATCAAAAAAGATTTCCTTAGAAGAAAGTTTGTGAAGATTGTTTTATATCATCCTAGAGTCATTAAGCCCTTGTATAAAAGATTACTAACATGTTGTTACAGGTTAAGCCTTGTGTGCTAATATTTTAATAATCGAGGTTGGTTGCCTTCTATTTTATGTCCATTCAGTGTGGTGTGCTACATCAGTGGTGTAGAGTATGAGATTTTAGATATTATCTTCCTGAATTCCAGCTTCTTTGCCAAATCAAGGTAATTTTTTCTATACATTTCCTCATTTTAGTCTTGTTTTCTCAAATATTCTTAACAATATTATAATTATTACCTTTAGCCATTCAGCTGTATCTTTTTCCTCTTTATTTTTTTTTATCCTTCAACGTTTTAAAAAAATTTCATACCTTAAAATTTCTTCCTCTGTACCCTATTTCTATGAGGATAAGGTTTTCTTTTAGGTAAGCATGTCTGTTATATCCACCTTGGTGTTTTCTTATCTTTCTTTTACATTTTATTTACATTTTAGTTTTGTTTCATGGACACTAATTCTTACTCAATTGTAGATTTTTTGACTTAATGGTAAAAGGAGTACAGGTTATTTCTATACTTTTTTGTTTATTAGTGTAAGTTACCTTGCATTTAAAACACTGTATGGGTACGAAACATTTCACATGAAAGTACATGAATTGTATTATCAAGGTCTATCGGTTATATAAAAGTTGAATAACCAAAAACCACTAAAATAATTGGTAATTATTTTTAAAACTGCATCTTGTTTTATATCAGTTTCTTATGAATTTAGAAGTGTGTTGTTCTCTGATTCAATATCTCTAGAAATATTTTTCCAGTTTCTTCAATTCTATTTTAATCCTTTTCATAATATATAGAAATATACATAGTGTGAAAAAAACCAAATGATGAAACTAATGGTTTGAATGGGATTACTGTTTATTGAAAATTAATCTTTTCTGCAATTACATCCAAGGAATACAACTGATTCAGTTGAATTAACTTCCGTTCTCCTTCTGATGCAAAACTGACTAGAAAGAATATGATCATTTTCTTATTTTATGATATTTCAAACATTCTAAATTTGTTATTCTCCTTTATTTTAGAGATGATAGGTATATATTTCCTTTGTGGAACAAAAACTAAAACTATAACTATAACTATAATACATATAAAACTATAGCACATATAAAATTTTATCACATATACTTACATTTAGTATTATTAAATACTAATTTTTGGTCTATTGATTTATTCAGTTCTTATAACAGATTTCTAAATTACACACTGTGCCAAATTTCATTCCATATTCACTTTAATATTCAACAAATTCATTTTTATTCTCATTTTCATGACTTATTTACACAAAATATGTATCAGAAAGTAATCAACACAGTCACGAGTCTTAAGTTTTTTGTGGAGTTTATTTGGAAGGAAATTGCAGTGACCTCAATAAAGTGATCAATTAGTGTGTAGGAGGACATAAAATACAGGAGGGCATAGATGAATGATTGGGGATTGGCCCTATAGAATGTGATACACATAGAGGAATCCTAAAATTATATTCATAAAGGAAAGTATGCTATTTGTTCATTCTATTTACATGTAATATGATTTTTTAATTCATAGACAATTAGATAGGATATGATGATCTAAATAACTGATATGCCAAGCGATAGTAGAATTTTGTTGATTTGATTTTTCATGGACTCATTGACAAACTATAATCTTCTCCAGTCCTAAGAACTTCTGCCATAGTTTTACTGTCTTTGTTCTTCATTAGCCTAAGGAAATTACTTAATGATTATCTTTCAAATTCTTCTACCAAAGATAGTCTAGTCTATTGGTTTGGATAATACATATGAATCTGATTTAGAAAGAGTGTCCATAATTTAGACTATTTATTTCCATAAGAATTTAGGGAAAACAGATGGAATATTGAGTGGAAAAGAAAAAACAGAAAAAATAATATATTGGTATTCATGACAATTTAATTTGGGTATACTGATCTTTTTGTGGACTGGAGTGATAGCACAGTGGGTAGGGCATTTGCATTGCATGTGACCAGCCCGGGTTCGATTCCTCCATCCCTCTCAGAGAGCCCAGCAAGCTACCAAAAGTATCTCGTCCACATGGCAGAGCCTGGCAAGCTACCCCTGGCTTTTTCGATTTGTAAAAACAGTAACAAGTCTCACAATGGAGATGTTACTGGTGCCCGCTGGATCAAATCGATGAACAATGGGACAACAATGCTACAGTGCTACATACTGATCTGTATTTTCCCCTTCTGATATTTGGTATCCTGCTTCCCAGTCTTTAGATTTTTTTCTTTTAATTTCTTTTACATACATGAGAGATAGTTCAATGGACTTAAAGAGGTTTGCATACAGGAGACCTAGGTTTGACTCTGAACAGTATGCAATTCCCCAGGATTCACCTCCAAGCACCGGGCTGGAAGTGGTTCCTGAATAGCTCATGTCCACAGAAGAGCAGAAATATTTTTTATATCATGAATGTTACCTTTATTAATTGCTGTTTTGTAGAGGCAAGATCGGGAACTTAGGGCCATTTACTGTGCTCTGACTTCCTCACCATTCTGTACTCAGAGATCACTTCTAATGGGCTCAGGAGACCACATCCCACCCTGTAGGTAGAACCAAGTTTAGTTATGTGCAAGGCAAGTGCTATGCCCCCACACTGTATCTTCAGTCAAATTTCTTAATTATTTCATTTTTCTTATTTCTCTCTTCCCTCTCCACCACATATTCCTTCTCTCTTTCTCAGTTCCTCCTTCCTTTCTTCTTCCTTCTTCTTGTTATTTCTCCAGCAAGCCACTTCATTTATCTAAAAATTTATAGTACTTTTTGGTATGATTTCTTGTATTCTTTTACTATTTGGAACTTGTCTCTGAAGAAACAAAAAGCTTTCTATTTCAGATCTGGTCAGCTAAAGCAGAACATGATGAATAGAGGGCTCACTTTTTTAAAAAAAATATCTAAAGCACAATATCTTTCAGGACAGAGGTATATTTAACATTGTGGCTAAAAAGAATCATAGTTTTGGTCTTTCTTTTCTCTGAACAATCTTCACTTCCTCTGGAAATCTGGAACAGGGATACTTCCATACTGCTCTATTAAAATGATCTGTTCAAAAAATCGAGAAACAAATAAAATTATTCCCTTGATTATTGGTTGTGAATAAGTCAAATAAGGCTTTCTCCATTGGAAACTTCGATTCATCTTTTGTAGGGATTTTGGTGCTCAGGGCAGAAGTGTTCATTTTGCTTATTGTTCACAGCAGTGACAGAGACTAGTGTTTAAAAATTGGTATTGTTATGGCTGGTGTGATAGTACAGTGGGTAAGGTGCTTATCCTACATACAGCCAACCAGAATTCCATTCCTGTCACTCTAAATGATCAGTGGAGCACCTGATTACTTAGCACAGTGGAAGGAGTAAATTGTAAACAATGCTGATGTCTCAGAAAAAAAATTTAAGTCTAGTGTTGGAAAATTAGATCACACAGTTGAAAAATAAGCTGCAGAATGCTTTGTAAAGCAAGTCTAAACATGGAAATCAATTTAATATGATGCAAATGGAATTACCAGACCATATCTGATGGGGTTCAGACAGTAGGCAACAAATCCATCCCTTTCGGAGAGCCCGGCAAGCTAACGAGAGTATCCCGCCCACATGGTAGAGCCTGGCAAACTATCCGTAGCATATTCAATATGCCAAAAACATTAACAATAGCAGGTCTCATTCCCCTGACCCTGAAAGAGCCTCCAAACATTGGGAAATACGAGTAAGGAGAGGCTGCTAAAATCTTAGGGTTGAGATGAATGAAGACGTTACTGGTGCTCGCTTGAGTAAATGGATGAACAAAGGGATGATAGTAATACAGTGATACAAATGGGATACAGAACTTTCCGTTATCTGCATTACTTACCACTAACTTGTTCTTTTGGTTTCAAAATATAATATCACAATAGTCTCATTCATTAGTTCTAACACATAATAAAAGGGATATAAATGCACTTGGCATTCTGACATGCTTAAGTTTTCATATTTACATTTAGTAAGTTGTTGAAATTTTAATTTCATAATCTATCAAAATAATAGGATATTCTATGATTGTAATATAACTTTTTGTTTCAGTGTATTATGTGTAAAATAATGGTTTTTAAAATTTCAACTTAAGGAATGAGAAATGTGTACCATCTATGACCAGAGCCAGATTTTTAATTTATAGTTTTGCATATTTGATATATATGATACATTTGATAAATATTTAAATTGTATTTTCATTTCAATAGTGCCATTAAATGTGTTTTAATTTGACATATTATGTGTCTACCAAAATTTTGTTTAAAAGAAAACATGCAAATATTATTTACTCACATAAATATGCTGCAAACACTAAATATAACCCTTTTCATTAAAAATCTGGCAATATTTAACTGAAATAAAATGTCTTGTGGGCTGGGGCGATAGCACAGCAGCGGGTAGGGCATTTGCCTTGCACGTGGCCAGACCAGGTTCGATTCCTCCATCCCTCTCAGAGAGCCCGAAAGCTAACAAGAGTATCTTGCCCACATGGCAGAGCCTGGCAAGCTACCCGTGGTGTATTCATTATGCCAGAAACAGTAACAACAAGTCTCACAATGGAGATGGTACTGGTGCCTGCTTGAGGAAATCGATGAGCAATGGGGTGACAGTGACAGTGACAGTATATTGCATATATAATATTATATGACTTGCATAGAACACTTTTTATTCAAGTTATTACAAATTATATTTCTGAATACTTTTATAGTAATTTTCAAGTGTTTATTTTATAAAAAAAGCACCATTTAACAAATTACAGAGTCATAATTTAATGAAAACAAGTTTAGCAATTCCTTTGGGTGTGGAAGGGGAGACTTCTGTAAGAGTGCTTGCAAATTTGGTGGTTATTCCTAGTCATTGGCTTGTGCTGAGTGCCTGAGCATTGGGTGTGCACCTGATGATGTCCTATTGCTCAGGCCTTTCTTATTCTATTTTGGTTTGAAGGTTGTTGGGGCCACACCCAGAAATGCTATTCAGTTACTCTTAAATCTGTGCTTAGGAGTCATTCCTGGTAGTGTTGATCAAACCACACAATATTAGGATCAAACTGGGTCGCCTACATGCAGGACAAGTGGGCTAACTTCTATAATATCTCTGGAACTTGGGATTCAGCCTTTAAATGGAAGCACCAAATCTATTCCCAGTGATGTTCTTGGATCAGGCCTATAGTTCTAGTCAGTGATTTTTGGGACCCAGAATTTGGGACCATATACATGCTCTCCATGTACTCCAGCGCTTTGACCTATGACCCTGGCTTATGATTTAATCATTTTAAACAGAATGAAAGTACTTTCTTATGTCATAACTCTTCCCAAATTTTCTGTTCCATTGTCTTCAAAATTTCTAGAAAATGTTTAGATACAGAGATAATTGATTAAACTGGCAAAATCCAAGAATAAAAATATTGTTTTTTGAAATTGTTGTTGAACATTTGCTGACAAGACTGTAAATCTTCAGATAATTATGTTTAAATGCTGCCTGCTCAGTGTCCAAGTGAGATCTGTAACATGGACAATACTGTACTATAGTGGCAAATAACTTGACCTAGTTTCTCTCTTAAGTATCCAAACTTAAAATAGTACCATATGTTGCATGTAGAATTAAAATACTCAGTTTGCTGTACATATATGTATATATTTATATATATAAAGTAATATGTAGGGGAACTGGAATGAATTTTATTTAAAGACAAAGCAGATAAAATTGTGGCTAAAAGGATAGGTTGTATGCCAAGATCTTAAAAATCATTGATACTGAGTTTATATCTGGACTACATAGAAAGGGTTTTTTTAGTATTTCTTCTCAAGAGTATGATTTCTTCAGAAATCTAGTGTGAAAGCCATGAAAGCCATAATAGAGGCTTTTAGTAGATGAACTATGATATTATTATTTGTAACTGAAATATGTTTATAATAATGTATACTATTAAATGCTATCAGACTTTGATGATATTATGAATTATTTACTATAATTTTAGGCATATAAATATTAAACATATAGATAATCTCTTTAAGTTAAATGAAATTGATCATTATGGCTGGAGAAAGGTATTTCTCCTTACTTAAAGTCTTCTTTGGGAAGGTGCTAATTCTGTAAAGAGAGTCATATTTTCCATTATATTACTACTATAAAATTGGAATTATTCAATGCATATGATGTCTTATGTTTGAAGGGTTTTTTTGCATATAAAATATTAACTCTTGTATAGTACAAAAATATTAACTGTTGTATAGTACAACCTCCCGGAAAAATTGCAACACAGGATAAATAGAACATTTGAAACTAGATTGCCTTGCCTCCATTTGTTAGTGTAATTCCTAGAGCAGCCCACGTGATCAATGTTTTGGCCCTTAAGTTAATTGCTGAGAAATTACAGGACACAAATAACTTTCTTAACTGTAGGTTTCTAAGTTTGCTTCTTTAGTAACAAATGTAACAAACAGGACTGATGGTTTTTTTTTTACTGCACTGGAGATCCATTACCTCCTGGGGCTTCTGCATTCATTGTCTCTGAGATTCATTCCAAATGATCAGAGTCTGAGTTCTCAGACTCATGGCATAAATCAGGGAATTAAATATGGAGATGCCGTATAGATTTGAGTTCTATATCTCAATGTCTAGTTGTATCAGTGGCATTCATTACCTATTTTCCATGTTTAGGTTCTTTTTTCTCAGACGGCTTCTTAAGGATTATTTTATAGTCTTTAATGATACCTCTAAATTTTCAATTGCCAGCAAACTTACACTCCCAACTTATCAAAACATTTTGAATCCAAATTATATTGGTCTATTTTCATGAAAAATACAATAATCATCAAGGAAATATTTTTTCTGTTTCTGTGACAAAATTGATGAAAACACTTGCACATCTCCATCAAACCAACGCTATACATTTAAAATACTTTTGTAATAAGAAATACCACACTGGACATATGTATTCGGTAAAGCATTTCCATTTTTTTGACACATGATTCTCAGGAACAGACAAATTGTTTAAAGAAAAAAAGTTGCAAGCTCTAAATTGATTGACATTTGTTTACTTAACTCTCCCCTTTTGAAAGCCTGCACACCTATTTCAACCTTGAACAGTTTCCAACTGTGGTATACTGGAACATTTTTTCATTTATTAAGTTCAGTGTTGCCAACCCAAACAAAGTATAATCAGCGATGATCCGAACAGACCAAGCTGTCTAGCACCGTACAATGTATCTGCATACTAATTTCCAAATTCCCTCACATTTCCAGAGAACTAATGGGATCATTTTCATTCTGTTACAGCAACTCAACAGTTACTGAATCACCATCTGTGTTTTCGTTAACCTGAATCAGATATGAATTCTGTTATTGCAAGGTAGAGCAGCTTGTTTAATGATTCTTAATCTTTTCTTTAATTAAATCATGCAGCCAACCTGAAAAATCTATCTTAATGCAAATTAGGAGCTTTTTTGGCATTCGCTTACAGTAATGCACTAGTAAGGTTAATTTATGAAGGTTCTCTTCCAGTCTGTACAGATGATATTTGTTCACTGCATATTTTTAGCATATTGTCCCTTTTTGTAATATTTTAAGTAATAAAAACATAGTTATTTTTCACTTACACAAATGAGAGATACTGTAAGCAGTAGTCTCTGTTAACCAAAACTAAGTATGTGAAATAAAAAATTCTAGGTAAGGGGGAAACTCATTTTGTTGAATTTCAAAAGTCAGTTCTCGAGAAATAACTGTTTATAGTCATCTAGTTTCTTACATATCTGAGAAAGAAAGAGCTGAGTAATTAGATGAGTTCCCTTAAACTTTTGTATCCAATTAAACATGAGTTTGTAAAGAACATATGATTATATAATCCTATTACAAGTTCTCAGTTACATAATTATGAACTGCATTTTGAACACTTTAATGTGCATTGCTTTATAAAAATTATACTTCAAAGTATGCATTATGATAACTATTGTAGAGCTAAATTCAGTATAAACACACAATCATGGAGATATGATAGGTTATGTAAAATTAATATAGAATGAAAATAATTGACAAGTTATAGTAATTGCAGGATTGAAGTTTAATTAATGAAAGAATACCAATATTTAAGGATGAGGACTTATATCATGACCCTATATCTTATCATTTTATGAGACGAAATTTGCCACATGACTCCTTTAAATTTGGGTTTAGGCTTTGAATAAATAATAGCAAAGATAAAATTAAAAACACTTGCATATGTTTGTTATGATAAGTATATAAATATAGTGAAACATACACACCTACAATGTTGCATATACATGTATGAAGTGAAGTTAAACAAGGTTAATAATTGTCTGAAACTTTAAATCTTAGTTCTAGGATTATTGACTTTGTTTTTAATAAGAATTTTAAATATGGGGGCAGGAGTGATAGTACAGCAGGTATGGCATTTGCCTTGCAAAAGGCCGACCCAGGTTCAATCCCCAGCATCTCACATGGTCCCCCAAGCACAGCCAGGAGTAATTCCTGAGTGCAGAGCCGGGAGTAACTCCTGAGCATCACTGAGTGTGACCCAAAAAGAAAAATAAGAATTTTAAATATAATCTCTGGTGAGTTGTCAGTATTTCCTCAAATATTCAAGACCCTTTTCATGTTGGCAGGATCGATATTAAGTTATATGGTCATTGCGGTTAGATGGCCATTGATTTAAAAGCAACTAAACTTTTAATAAGAATGTTAGCAACATGTGTCCAACATTGAGTTTTGAAATGAACTATTATAAGTCAATGCCTTTAATTAATAAAGTTTAAAATCATATAGCATGCTTTTTGTTTTGATCTCATGTATTTTGTGATACTTAGACTCAATCACTAAACATAATATTATAGTATGTTAATAAAGCAGCTATTGGTCATAGGTCATTACTGAAATTATATTTCCCTATGTGTAAGTTCATGGGAAATCATATTTTTTCTAAATTATGTGTGAAATAATTTATTATGGAATTCTTAGGCATGAACAATCTATCCATTCCCTCAAAGCACTAATAAATAGTATAAGAGATGACTTCTGTGGCCTTAAAAAAAGGTAAGAATATTCGAATATGTTTTATTTGGTTATGACCATACCTCTAAGTGTACGTCCTTTTCTGTAAATATATGCAAACCATGGCCTATAACTTATATATCACATAAACCTTGAAAAGATAAAACAAGCTGATTAATAAAGTAACAAATGTATTATTGCCTTTAACTTTTAAAATCCAGTTTGGCTGTTGAGTATATTTATTGTACCTACAGGTAAAATTCAGCCCACAGGGAGCTGAGTCCAGAGAAAGCATCAGTCATTAAGAGAATAATTATAAAGCTGAGTTATAAATAGAATCAAAGAAAGACTGGCATTCAGTTTCCATGAACAAGTGTGATAGAGTATTTCAAATACCTAGTGTCAGTAATTAGAAGATATATAAACATTAAAGTAGGGGTATTCTTAGGCATAAGTGGGATCCTTGTATTTAAAACAAGTGAAATAGAAGTAGTTTATCTAGCAAATTGCTAAGTTGCATGGCCTTTTAAAAATGTCTTTGAGGCAGAAACAATAAAATACTAACTTACTACCTTAGAGTAAAACTGCTATTTTAAGAATTTTAAACTCATATTGACTGCTGTCAGATCAGTTTCTAGATTTATTGACTTAAAAAGTAGATATAAACTGAGGTGAAGGCAAGGTCAGGTCAATATTTATCTTGTGAATCAATAGATTTTGATACTAACAAAAAAGTTCAATAAAACACATGGTTGGCAGAAAAAAGAAATATTTGATCAAAAATTTGCAATTTTCAAATTTACTAGGAAAATTTGGCTTTTTTGTTTCAGATATTATCTTAATTATATATGTCCTAAAGAAAAAAGTAATAAAAGAAAAATAAAGTAATTATAAATAGTAGTCCTGAAATCTAAACTGTTAATAAGCATCTTAAATATAGATAGATTATTAAAAAAGATTTTCCAATAAAATATATTATTCAGGCTATTTTACACTTTATTGCTCAATTATCTTAATTGAAAGAAAAAGAAATAAATAAAATGAGCAAATTCTACTTCAGGATCAAATTTAGAATATGTTCTGTAAAATGCAGACCCAACAGCACTCTAATCGTGATAGAAGAATGAGCTCTAATCTGTTGGTTTTACTTTCTATTATTGTTCTATTGATTGGATCGATAACACAGCAGATAGGGCATTTGCCTTGCATGCAGCCAACCCTGGTTCGATTCCTCCATCCATCTTGGAGAGCCCGGCAAGCTACTGAGAGTATCCTGCCTGCACATCAGTGCCTGGTAAGCTCCCCGTGGAGTATTTGATATGCCAAAAACAGTAACAACAAGTCTCAAAATGGAGACATTACTGGTGCCCGCTCGAGCAAATCGATGAACAATGGGATGATAGTGTTATAGTGCTATTATTCTATTATATTTTTACATTCTCACATGATATCATATTTGTTGTAGTTATTGTGTGCTAGACAAAGCACACGATATTGTCTAGTTCTCCCTCTTAGAGAACTCGGCAAGCTACCCAGAGTATCCTGCCCGCACAGCAGAGTCTGGCAAGCTCCCCATGGCATATTTGATGCCAAAAACAGTAAAAATGATGGGTCTCATTCCGCTGACCCTGAAAGAGCCTCCAATGCGGCACCGTTGTGAGGGACGAGTAAAGAGAGGCTGCTAAAATCTCAGGGCCAGGATAAATGGAGACGTTACTGGCACCCAACTTGAGCAAATCGATGAATAATGGGATGACAGTGACACAGTGATACTGTGTGCTACTGTGTTCCTGACTACCATAGCTTCTTTAAGTTGACTTAACAGTATATTGGAGACAGGATTATTAACAAAAACTTATTTCTCACAATGCTGGGTGCTTGCCAGCAAGTACCAGCATGATTGTGTAAGTGCTTTCCAGGTTGCAAACTTCTCTTTGGATCCTTACATGGCAGAAGTATACTAGGGATATTGTTGTGACCTCTTTAGCCAGGACACTTACTGCATTCCTGAGAATTCTTCTCTTGTAACCAAACGCCTCCTACACGTGTGCTTTTGAAGACCATTCACAAGGGGCATTAGGATTTCCTCAAATGAATTCTGGAATGATGAAACCGTTTTCTATTGCATTGGCAATATGTAGCCCAAACTCTAATTAATGAAACTATTTTTTTCTATAATTCTTTTCACTTCAGGTTCTTGAGACTTCTCCGCGTGTCATATTGTTTCAGTTCTGGATAATAAACTGTGGGTAAAATATCCATTGAGGTCACCTACAACCACATATGATCTATCCCCTCCAATCCTTGCTTCATCTAATGTAGGATGTAAAAGCGTACCAAACACTTAACAGTGTTTCTGAAATCCTCAATTGGTTAAGTAAAAATTGCTATATTGCAAAATATTTATATGAGAGCCAAGGACATAAAATGTAGCTAGCTTAAGGGAGACTTTTAGATGTTTTTAATGCATCACTATAGATTACAATGTTATTCATGACTGAGTTCCAGGCATTCAGCACTCTAACACCAATCTCATCACCCATTGCCAGTGTCCACATCTTCCTACAAGTGTCCCCAGTTACTCTCCCAACCCCTGCCTCTCCCTTTCTAGCAGGGGCTTTTTTCCCCCATCTTCTTCTTTTAGGCACTGTGGTTTGCAAATATGTTAATGATAGGGTATCATTCATCATTCATATCATTTTACCACCTTTTACACCCTACTCCTCTAGAGTGACTACTTGCCTCCACCACAGTCTTAAAAAATCCGTTCAGGGAGACTTTTAAGGTCTTAGTATAACTATGATTCAACTTTTTTTTTAAAATTTATTTTTGTATTATTATTTTTTATTATTAAATCACCATGAGGGTACAATTACAGATTTACATATTTTCATGCTTGTGTTTCAGTCATACAATGCTCGAGTACCCATCTCTCCACCAGTGCACATTTCCTCCACCAATGACCCCAGCATCCCTCCTATGCTCCATCCCATCCCCCTCACCCCACCCCGCCTCTGTGGCAGGGCATTCTTTTTTGTTCTCTCTCTCCTTTTGGGTGTTGTGGTTTGTGATAGAGGTACTGAGTAGCCATCGTGCTCAATCTATAGTCTACTTTTAGCAAGCATTTCCCATCCCAAGTGGGTCCTCCAACCACACTTTACATGGTGTTCCCTTCTCTATCTCAGCTACCTTTTCCCTCAGCATGTGAGGCCGGCTTCCAAGCCCTGGAGCAAACCTCCTGGTACTTATTTCTACTATTCCTGGGTGTTAGTCTCCATTCTGTTGTTTTATACTCTGCAGATGAGTGCAATTCTTCTATGAAATAAATTATTATTATTATTTTTTGCTTATAGGGTCACACCCGGTGATGCACAAGGGTTACGCCTGGCTCATGCACACAGGGATTACTCCTGGCGGTGCTCGGGAGACCATATGGGATCCTTGAAATAGGACCCAGGTCTGCTATGTGCAAGGCAAGTGCCCTACCCGCTGTACTATTGCTCACCCCTTAAACCCCAAACCCTACGATTCAACTTTTATCAAATTATCAAACACATTCCAAGAGTACAGAAAAAAGGTGAGTAAGCTATATATTACCATCATAATGCATAACTTTGTTAGAAATCAGGTTTTCAGAAAAAAGTACTTGTGAAGTCTTCACATTTTATATAATCTTCAATATTACAGAATATCACTATTTCTCCCAGCCAATATGAAATTTACTTTTGCATAAGATTTCATATCATGATAACCAAACTCTTTTTTTATAGCAAACCACCTCCTTGTATATTATATGCTACACTTTTAAAGTTTGTTGAGGGACGAAAATTTGATTTAAATTTAAATATTTCATTGATTTCAGTGCAACATAAAGTAGTTTATATGTAATAGGTCCATATGCAGCAAATGGTAATTGAATAAAGCTTGAAATTTTCTTTTAATAAACCACAGGTATCTTCAATTGGAATCAGGTGTCAAAGATATCATAACATGATATCTATGAAAAAATATAGCACAAAATTTCTTTAATTCCTTAAAGCAATATCCAACTTAAGTTCCTGTAACTTCATTATAAGTTCACAAGCTTCATTATAAATCATAATCAAGAAATGGTGTGCTTGCTATATCAGGTTAACTTATTTAAGAAAATGGGTTATATTTTCTTTCCTTGTCTTTTCTTGTCATCTATAGAATTTCATATATTAACTTTTATTACTAGGGGAGCAGATTCCAAGCAACACATATAGTCCCCTGAGTATAACCAGGAGTGTTCCCTGAGCAGAGTGAGGAGAAATCCCTGAGCACTTGCCAAATGTAGCCCCACAAAAAACAAACTAATGAGCTTTTGCATTTCAAAGGAAATGACAAAAATAGAAAACCCAAGACTTGGGGAAAATACTTACCTACAATTCATCTGATTAAGGATTGATGTCCAAGACATAGAAGTTTATTTTTTTCCCAAAGTTTTTAGTTTGGGTGGGGGGCTTACAATGCTGTTGATACTGGTCTCTCATAGACATAATTCCAACACTGCACCAGTGTGCCCATCTTCCTCTCCAAAGAGCTTCAGTTCCTTTTTCCCTCTCACTCCCCAACTCAGTTATGTGGATCAGTTTCCCCCTTATGTTGCTTTTGAATTGTGGTTGCTACCTCACTGCGTGTCATTAAGTCTTGCATAAGATAAAAATCATTCTGTATCTGTCTCTTTTGTTCTGACTCAATTCACTAAATGATAATATTGTTGGGTCACAGTGGATGATAAAATTATATCAAGGAAAGAAGGGTTTGGGTAAAATAAAGTGTAATGAACAGACTTTCATAATATTTCCACTAAGTAATTACAGCCCCCCTCAGACCCCATGAGTTCCCCCCCCACCTGCTCCCCAGTCACCATGAGATATCATCATGATCTGGTTTCAGTTATATAATGTTCCAACACCCACTCCTCCACCAGTGTACATTTCCCACCACCAATGACCCCAGTTTCCTTCCTGCCATCCCCCTGCTCCCAGCCTGTCTTTATGGCAGGCAATTTTTTCTCTGTATGGATGCCTTTCTTTCTGTCTGTCTGTATCTCTCTCGCTCTCTCTCTCTATATATATATACATATATATGTATATATTTGTTTCTCTGCACTATCTCTACATTTTTCTCTCTTTCTTTGAACTTTTATGTTCGTTGCCACACTATTCATAATAGCCAGAATCTGGAAACAAACCGAGTGCCTGAGACCAGATGACTGGATAAAGAAACCATTGAATTACTACACAATGCAATACTATACAGTCACCCTGAAAAAATAAGTCATGGAATTCACTTATCGCTGGATGGACATGAAGAGTGTCTTGCCTAGTAAAATGAGTCAAGGAGAGGGGGACATAGAATGACTGCACTCATTTGTGAGATGTAAAAAGAAAGAAAAACCATACCATGAGACTCATGCCCAAGGATATTAGTGACAGAAGCCAGGAAGATTGGCCCACGATTGGAAGCTTTTCTCAGGTTCTGGGGAAGGAGGCTGCTGGGACAGAGATTGAACCACTATGGTGATGATAGTTGAAAATGATCATTCTGGATAAGAAATGTGTGCTGGAAGTAGTTAAAGAAACAAACATGATAACCTTCAGTACTGCAAACTATAATGTACTGCAATCCCTTATGTACGGCAAATCATAATGCCTAAAAGGAGAAAAAGATATAGAAAGAGAGAGAGAGAAAGAGAGAGAAAGAGTTTATTTTAAAGATTATTAGCACATCAAAATGTTTCATTCCTTACAACTATGATTTTTCACTGAGAGGACTGTGTTCTTCAATGAGTGGATTGAGGATAGTCAGAAAGTAGTCATCAGTCCCAAGTTGAGCAGTTTCATAGTTAAATGTTCTATTTTAACATGCTTATCATTAAAGTAATGGTGAGATGATCTAATTAAAATGGGTAGATTCTCACCTTGGATAGAATACTCAAAATTACCAAGGTCCCTTTTCTAAAAGAACAATTTGATACTCTACACTAGTCTCATTTTATCATGCATAGCTCCTAAATCTGAGCTGCAGCTTGACTGTCATAATAAGTAGCATAGATGTTACTGATGTATATTCATTTGGGGGAACTCTTTTAAGCTAAATGAACGCATTGTACATGAACTGGCCAGTAGTGATACATTATACTTGTCCAGAACCCAATTTTCCAACCTAAGTATATTCAAAAGTGTTGAAGTCATGACTCAGAAAAATTTGAAAAATGTCTGATATAAAAATTTATAGTGGAATTTTGAACATACTTTATTGTACAAATTCCCAAGCTTGTATATACATATGTATGCATATATATGTATATATTTAAAAACGGGAGATTTGAACCACATATATATGTGTTGAACCATATAAACACACACACAACACACACACATATAAGGTTCAAATCCCCAAATTTTATGCATATTATAAACCATATACATGGTTTATAAAATTAGACTGAGTGAAGCGATCAGGCTTAAAAAGGGGAGATGTTCTTTATTTTTTTCTATAAGTTAGATGCCTTCATCACTCACCTAAGGCGAATATGGGAGTGAAACTGGTGTGACTCTAGAAACTGCTTTAGTATTGTTCTGACACTATCCTAGGAGGCCCAAACAGTAAATGGAATAAAAAACAAAGTTTCTGTTCCTAAAATGTCTTTCAGAGTGTAAAGACTTGGAATTTACACTTTAATATCAAATCTTTAACTGTAAATAGGTACTTAATATGATCTTAGAGTTAAAATAAAATGGCATTTATTGTAACTCATTAAAAAATTAGAAACCTATGAATAATGTACCAATCACTATTTTCGCTATTATAGTAAACATTAGCTTATAGAAAGAAAAGAGTTTAATGTAGTTTAATGTAGAAGTAAAGACAAAATGACTTAATTTATATTTAATTTTTCCAAAATATAACTGTTCTATTATATTTATTTCATAGATAAAGAATGCTTATCTGTCATGGAAGACAGATACGGGGAAAAACTACTGACAATAATAAGAAGGTTGTTTTGTTGTTCTCTTAGCATCAATTGTGATATATGCAGATTATTGTATTTAAAATTAAAACAGTAAAATCATAGCTTAACTGTTTAAATATTATTTGACTTAAAATAAAAGAAATAAATTTGCCAATTGTATCTTTTCAATGCTGAAAGGATTACTTTTCATCCAGAATAAAAAGGCACCATTTGTTTGATATAGTTTTGATGAATTATTAATTTTATCACAGCTAAGATGACAGCTAATATTAGAACATTGAATTATTAATTTTCAAATGTGCAATAAAAAGCAGAATAAACATAAACTGAGATGTGTTTTACGTATGGGTTGCATTGCTTACATATTCTATTTTAAAAAATATCAAAGGAAACAGAAGGAATTAAAAATCTTGTCAACACTTCTGATGAATTTTTTACTCAGTATTTTCTATGCTACTTTAAGACATAAAGTACAAATAACATGATGAATTACTTTATAATAAATATTATTCTTGGGTACTGAGGATACATATACATTATCTATATCACAAGTCATCTTTGTGTATCCCAAGTATCAAAGTTAAATTATAAAGCTATAATAAGAGTGAGGAAAATTCAACTCAATTCATTATTTTATTGATGAAATCATTCTTACAATAGCTTGTATTTGGACTTTCACATCTATTTCTATGTTTTAACACTTATTGATGTTACTTCATGGAATAAAACTTGTCTAAGTATAGTTTTTCAAGTTCTGATGTTGAAGATAAGCAAACTCTACATCTCTGTCACAGTTGGACTCAATACTGAGTGTCCTATCAAATATTTCCTCATAAATGTCCCATCAGGTTTTTGCACCTTCGCTGCCTTAAATCTTGATTCTGCTTAAGAATACTACTTAAGTAATGTCATCATAAGCACTTGAGTAGTATGGAACAGAATCACAGCTCAGAGCAGAAGGATAGCTGAAAGGAATAGAGATGTGTCTGTAAGGCTAATAGACCGATGGATATTTTTAGAGCACAATTTCTTGCCTGTCAGAAACTACTTATCCATTTTTATTCATAAAGATTTATCCAGGAAGATGTTGAAAATATAACTATTAAGTTTTATTTCTTTTAATTTCATTGGTTGTTTACATGAAGCAGGGAATATTAAAAAATTGTTTTATTCAAAGAATTATTTGTTTTGATTTTTTTCTTTTTATTTCTGTAGGACACCAAATAGATAATAACATGGCTTGTAACTCACCAGATGCTGAGAACAGAAATCTTACAATGAAATGCCTTGCTATAATATTCTAATTCATTATAAGATTCTAATTTGTTATAATATTCTAAACAGTAGTGCTTAGCTACTTTGACATTAAAATTGTCACTTATATCTCACTGAGGGTTCTACATAAATTGCTTAAGCTTACTTTACTAATATCCTGTATTTTCCTGTAACAATTAAAGAAAAAAATTTATATGTAATAGAGCACATCATCAATGACAGATAAACTAATAATTTAATGCATATCTATGCTCCAGGCCCACTCTTACGAGCTCTATGAAATGTATTATATATGCATATGTTTTTAGAAGGTGAAATAACTTATTCAACACTGTCTAGTAAGAAACTAAATTTGAATTCAAATGCATATGCCTAGAATTTGAAACTCAAGTATTACATCTATCTCCCTCTTGAAATTCACATTGTATGTTAAACTATTAAAATGTCTGAGAACTCTGATATATGTAAATGCATATTTCATAAATTTTATTGTAATGCCTTTACCTAATTAACAGTGCTCACAGCAATACTGTGAGGCTGTATTATACTTTCAATTTCAGTGGAAAGGAGGATAAAATACAAGAGATTATAAATCTATTGCTGGTCTCTAATATAGCTGAATTTGAACTCAGAATGTCTTTCCCTCCCAACTGGTGTCATGCATTAAGCTTTGTCATTGGTTGACATTAACACGGACAGCACAAGGTAATAAACTAAACTCGAAAGAGGCTAATAGCTCTGACTCCTCCAAAAATTGAGTAAACTCTGTTCTAGAATGTCCTGCCTTTCTCTTCCTTTTCCTTTGTCATTTTCATTTTTATTCCATCTTAAACTTTATTAAGCATGCCCCTTGCCTTTCAAACTTTTTCCTATCTCCATTGTAGGAAGATCCTTATTATAACAAATATTCTATAAATACATAGGTAAATTTTCTTAACCTTCATTGGGCTTCTTAACCTGACAGGCTTACCACTCTCCTACATGCCTCAGACCATCAGAACTGTTCTCCAATGGTCTTTTATTGATGCTTATGTCAGTTACTATGATAAGCACAGGTTCTGATTCTGCTAGTCTTTGTGTCTGTAGCCTTGATGTCTATCTTTCTGGCTTTTGAAACACTTCGACTGGCATTTTATTTAGAACTTCCATAATTCCTCTAATAGATTTTTATCTTTTTCTTAAAATGTAATCATGCACATTATATTATAAAGCGATTCCAAATTTTCCCAAGGAGTTTTCTCTGCTTCACCCTTCCTGAACAGTGCGTGATATCTCTGCTATGTTTCTATCACCAGGCATGAAGACATGCTCTACTATCATCAGCTTTTATTCCCTCCTCTAAAAATATGTACCACTGAGTGCTGGATGCTCTGACCGTCCCACCGGGTACCTCTCCAGGTTGAGGTTCCTTTTCAAATATTTTAAGTTCTCCTCCCATTTATGCTACAAGGTTTCTTATGTAGGTTTCCTGTTTGTTTGTTTGGTTGGTTTTTTTCACTAATATTCCAACATTTAATTCCGAGAATGTCAAAATTAATTCATATGTGATTCCCATAATTGTTAATAGCTAACTTCCTTTCAAATTATGTTGATCTCTGTCTTTTCTTAGTACATTCACTTCCAAGATCTCATCACCAGTAGCACAGTTCCTTACATGATATTAATCCAAAGTCTTGAGGCATCGTAGCCTATACTCACAAGGAGTTTCTCTAATCTAACTGGTCTTGAGACACATTAGAAAGGCTGATCAGAGGGCTGGAGCAATAGCACAGTGGGTAGGGCATTTGCCTTGCACCTGAGTGACCGGGGTTCAATTCCCAGAATCCCATATGGTCCCCTGAGCACTGCCAGAGGTAGTTCCTGAGTGCAGTAGCCAGGAGTAACCCTGTGCATCACCACCAGGTGTGACCCAAAAAGAGAAAAAAAAAAGCTAGAATTGCTGATCATATTTCCACTATTCTAAACCTTAATTAATTATCTTACTCAAATGAATCCTTGGATCAATTATTTTATTCACTCTTTTAAATATTCTCTCATTTCTCTTCTCCATTTCTCCCTCCACCAAGGCACTTAATAGCAAAAGTTCAAATATAGCTAATCTTCAGTGGGTCCTGGAAATTCTAAAATACTGTTGTAGAAAATTCAAGGCACAAATAAACACATATCCACCTTGCTACAAACCTTTAAGCTACTCCTGGCATCTACCAGTTATTATTCTATTTTAAGTAGTTTTTACTTGATACTACCTGTTTCTGGAGTTCCTCCATCTTAATTATTTATATTCCAATCCCTTCTTCTCTCTTGACGTTCTCTTAGTGATGCATTCCTCTATCAACTTATATAAAATGGTATATGACTTCTATTAGTCATCATATATAGCCTTTCCCATGTGCATTTTCCCCTAGAGGACTTATTACAATTGAAATATTGGGGTCCAGTCCTGCCCAGCAGGGAGGACCCTTCGTGGGGCTAAGGAGGGGACGCAGTCGAATGAACAGATGCAGAGCCAGAAGGAGGAGGAGAGAGAGAGAGAGAGTACTACTGCAGTTACAGTACTTATACCTCTCTGCTGGGAGGAGGTGGTATACTATGCATGCTTGGACCCCCATAGGAACAGTAGTAAAATGCAGATTAGGCATGGGCATTGGCTAGTGAGAAACAAATGGCAAAATGATAAGAACAGTAAGGTCAGTAGTGGCAACCTTGTTTCAGGAATTTTAAGCAAGCTTCTGTTTGACTAGAAGATAAGAGCCAGGCTTGTAAAATAGCTCCCTACAGAAATAATATGTTTTATTTGTTTCATGTCATATAAATTTGAATTCCACACCTGTAATGTGATTAGAACATTGTAAGAAACCATTAGTTGCTTATTAAGTGAAACATTGAATCAAAATTAACAAATACATTACATTTTACATTACTTAAACATTAAACATTTACTGTTTTCAATTTATGTGGGTCATATGACCTAGAGAATATGTATACATATACACACATATATATTATACAACCATGTATAGGCATATTTTATATATAATTGTAAACATATTTTCAACCCAAACCTTACTGTTTGACTTAATCTCACAGACAGGTCAGGTATCAGTTTAAATTTTACTTCTTAAATCCAGGATATTTATTCTTTATTCATTTTTTATTTATCCAAGATTTTATGTATTTCATTGACTACATGTTCTTCTCAATGGTTATCACAAAAATCTTCATATTTTTTTTTTGGTCACACCTGTTTCTGGAGTTCCTCCATCTTAATTATTTATATTCCAATCCCTTCTTCTCTCTTGACGTTCTCTTAGTGATGCATTCCTCTATCAACTTATATAAAATGGTATATGACTTCTATTAGTCATCATATATGATGCATTCCTCTATCAACTTATATAAAATGGTATATGACTTCTATTAGTCATCATCATGCACAGGGGTTACTCCTGGCTCTCTGCACTCAGAAATTACTCATGGTGGTGCTCAAGGGACCATATGGGATGCTGGGGATTGAAACTGGGTGGGCAATCCCCACCCACTGTGGGCAAACGCCCTACCCACTGTGCTATCACTCTAGCCCCCTCACATGGTATTTTGGATAGCCTGAATATTTGTATTTTCTCTCAATAGTTTCTATAAGAACAGCAATAATAATTTTTATGTTATACTTACTACCTATTTCAATTTATATTTCATAAGGTAAAATTTTATTTGGCACATTTAAAGCAACACTATTGCTTTTGATTATACAATTTAGATATTTCTGGTAAATACATAGATAATGGTGTCTTGATGTTTGGTATAGTAGGAAAAAGTGAAAAGACTGAAAAATAAAATTAGTATTAAAAGTTGTTCCCTATAATTTTATAGGACTCAACACTTGATGATTGATGATTTCCTGGTACCAAGTATTTCTAAAAAGAAAAACAAAGACAAAAGGAATGGCAAATAGAAATTTTCTCAAGAGTCTTGTTGATTTCCTTTTCTTAATTTTGTCTACATATATAAGAGGGCCATAATTCCTTGAAGTTAACAAGTATATATGTACCAAATATCATAGCAAATATTTATAATGTTGAAAAGCTGAAGTCATTTCACCTAAGATGAGGAATAAAAAAAATTGTCAACACCATTATTTGACATAAAACGAGATATCCTTAGCAGAACTAGGCACAAAAGTAAATAAAAGGTATAAAATTGGAAAATAAGAATTAAAATTGTTATTTAAGTTATTGACAGACTTTTGCACGTGAAAAACCTTAAAATATTCACAAAAGTATTATAAATTATAAATTGATTTTAAAAGTTAACTTGCAACCTAAAAACTAATGTATAAATTTAAGTGTATTCCAAAGTGCTTCAAATACATGAACAGAATAAATGAAGAAAAAACATAATTTACCATTACATTAGAGAGAAATCTCTTATTAAAAATATCAATGGGATAAAAGTTGGTCCTTTTAAAGAAATAAAATGATATTTGCTTCTAAATAAGAAATATAAGAAAATCCTATTAAATAACATCAGAAATCAATATACAACAGGACATAAATACAAATGATCAGAAGAGATTTCTCTGAAAAACTTTATGCCACAAAATTGGAGTACTTAGAATGAATATATGAATTTTTAGATCATATTCTTCCAGTGACTGAATAAGGAGTAAATAAGAAGCAAATAAATATCAAGTCTACAAAGGACAACTGTAAACAAAATAGTTGAAACAGTCATCTAAAGAGTTCCTCAAATCCAGATACAAATGGATTCCTTAGTGACTTTTACCAAACTTTCAAAGATAACATATACTTCTTAAAGTTTCCAAAATATAAAATAAATATAAATAGTTCCAAATAATTTCTGAAAGACTAATGTTACCCTAATACCCTGAAATTGAATACAGAGAAATTGCATAAAAGTTACAAACTGATATTCCCAATGAAAGAAATGAAAATATCCTCAGGAAGAAGCTATAGAGAGACACACACAAGCAAGGGTTAAGATCACTGCCTTGCATGTGGCTAACTGGTTCACTTCCTTACATATGATTGAGCAGGCTCTGCCCAAAATATACCCTGAGCACAGAGCCAGAAGTAAGCATAAATAGTACCCTCTGTGACACAAATACTCACCCCCCAGATTATATGTTTATCTCTAATATAAGGCCCAACATAAGTGTTTAAATTAACCACAATTATTAACTTGTAGATGGGATAAGTGAATAAAGAAAATGTGGAAATGTGGTACAAATGCATATCACTACTATAAATTATAAGAAACAAGACAAATTCTGAATTATCTCATTGATGTGCAGTATATAAAGTAAAAATGTTAGTGAATAGATTTATTATTGAAAATATAGCTTATATAACCCTGGCTAAGCACAAATATTTTTCAGAAGTGACCAATAACCATAAATATTCTTTAAAACTGCATATACAAAACCAACTGGTGTTGGCGTGGATGTCGGGGAGAAAGGAACCCTCCTACACTGCTGTTAGAAATGCCAACTGGTTCACCCCTTTTGGAAAACAGTAAGGACGCTTCTCAAAAAATTAGAAATTGAGCTTCCATTTGACCCATCAATACCACTCCTGGGAATATATCCCAGAGAGGCAAAAAGGTATAGTAGAAATGACACCTGCATGTGTATGTTCATTGCAGCACTGTTTACAATAGCCAAAATCTGGGGAAAAAAGGAGTACCCAAAAACAGATGCCTGGTTAAAGAAACTTTAATACATCTACACAGTGAAATACTATACAGCTGTTAGAAGGGATGAAGTCATGAACTTCACATATAAGTGGATCAATATGGAAAGTAACATGCTAAGTGAAATGCATCAGAAAGGAGAGAGAGAGATAGAAAAATTGCACTCATTTGTGGAATATAAAGTAACAGAATGGGAGACTAGCACCCAAGAATAATAGAAATAAGTACCAGGAAGTTTGCCCCCTGGCTTGGAAGCCGGCCTCACATGCTGGAGGAAAGGGCAGCTCAAATACAGAAGGGAACACCAGTTAAAGTGTGGTTTGAGGACCCGCTGGGGATGGAAGATGTGTGCTGAAAGTAGACTGTAGATCAAACACGATGGCTACTCAATACCTCTATTGCAAACCACAACACCCAAAAGGAGAGAGAAAACAAAAGGGAATGCCCTGCCACAGAGGTGGGGTGGGGTGTGGGCAATTTGGTGGGGGGATGGGAGGGATGCTGGGATCATCGGTGCTGGAGAATGGGCACTGGTGGAGGGATGGGTACTTGATTATTATATGACTGAAACACAAGCACAAAAGTTTGTAAGTCTTTAACTGTACCTCACAGTGATTCACTAATATTTTTTTAAATGAAACCAAGTATAATTAATAGAATTGTAAATTATGGTACCTCAATTAAAAATGGTATAATAAAAATTTTGCACTGTAGTACTGTCGTCCCATTCACCAACTTGCTGGAGCAGTGGTCACCAATAACGTCTTCATTGTGAGGCTTGTTGCTACTGTTTTTGGCATATCAAATATGCCACAGGTAGCTTGCCAGGCTCTGCCATGCAGGCGGGATACTCTTGGTAGCTTGCCAGGCTCTCCGAGAGGGATGGAGGGGTCAGACACTTGCAAGGCAAACACCCTACCTGCTATGCTATCGCTCCAGTCGAAAATGAATATTTGAATATGCAAAGTAGGATGTTGTCCTCTTATCAATGGTGCCAGAGAGACTAGAAGGGGAACATACTTAAAAAGAAATGTAACCTTCTCTAATTTCAATAAAGGTAGTATGAACTGGGTTGCTATATTAATGAAGTAGCCAAAGTAGATAAATAGATAGATATGCATACATGCATGTGAATATACTCAGGTGAGTATATCCTGAATTTCTCTTGTGAGTCTAGGATAACTCAGAAGCCTTATGTTCTAAGTGCTATCAAGTAATCTTTAATACTTTGCAGTACATACTGTATCAGAATTTGCTCTTCCTTTTTTTATTTTGTAGAATATAGTGATTCTTTCTTTGGAGGGCCAACCAGAGGAACTCAGTGCTTATTTCTGGCTCTAAGCTCAGGGATCACTTCTGGCTGCACCAGAGGTATTGTATGTGGTGCCAGAGACCAAATGCAGGTCAGTTCTGTGCAAGGTAAACATCCTACCCACTACACCATCACTTTGGCCCTGACTGTGGCATTTTGACATAGCAAATCGCAATAAATAAGGCACTGTTTAAGCACTTCATTAATACTGAATCACAGTATTTAGAAATAATGCTTCTAGGTAAGTCATTTTTATTAATCTCATATGGCTTATGATATTACTATAACAGAAAATTTAAGTAATTTGGCCAATTTCACCAAATAAATGGTGGAGAGACACTTGATTCCTGAATCTCTAATTAAATAATTAAAATCTTTTTGTTTCATTCTAGCTTTGGACCACACCCCGCCGTGCTCAGGGCATACTCAGGACTGTGCACTCAGGTATGACTTCGGACTGACTTGAGGACTACATGGACACTAGGGATTGACTGAAGCTAGGATAGCAGTGTGCAAGGCACTGCCCTTGCACACAATACTTGCTAATACTTGTTACTATACTTAATGATATTAAGTATAACTAACAAGTTAATAATACTTATTAATACTGCTGTGCTATTTCTTAGCCACGATCATTGAAACTCTTACGCATGTTCTATCAATGCAAAAATAAGACAGACTGCTTTTTAAGTATGATTCTTTTAAAAATTGTTATTTCATATCTTATTAGATATGAGTTTAAAATAAGATTAGAATTCTTTATTAATTAGTTGAAATCTACTTATCAAAATCATTTTTATTTTCTGTGCACTTCTTAACATTAAGTTACCACAACTGCATTCATCATACAATAATAGAATGTCCCATTTTAGGTAACAAGATGTAAAATAGAGGGGAGTAGGACATTAGAGGAAGGCATGGCCAAATGAGAAATACAAACTATCTCATGATTAAATCATATCCTTTCTTCCCAAATGATACAAAATCAAGGTAAAATTAAAAGCAACAATATAAACCTACCTAGGCTTAACTGCTATCACATTCAGTAATCATTGGATTCTTAATTTTATCTAATGCAGTAATATGGAGTTTTATAGGAAACACTGGTGTGTAAGCATTTATTAATTTAGTAGTTTAAGATCACTACTAAATTACTTTGTTCTCCACATGATATGGAGGACAAAGACAAAATTATATGGGTTTGGGTGTATTACATATGTTTGTGTGTCTTATGTGGCATCCTTCATTCTGAGTAAGAAGTTACTGTAGTTCTAGAATATGAGTAAAATCAATAAGAAGTAATTGTTATTTCTTAGAACCTTATTTGTACTGAACCATTATTTTCATTATGCTGCTTATATAATCTTATGTAATCTTTACAACCACTCAAGAAGATAAATGCTGCATTTGTTTTCATGAAAGTAATTTAGGCAATAGGAATTTGATGATCTCACAATTAGTAATGATAAACATCAAAACAATCTTATTTTATACAAAAGACAACTCTTTTGATCTCACGATTACTTTTACGATTGACCCTTACAGAGGCTGACATATTTTTAGTTAAAAGATTTGATCCTCTCAGATTTTATGCAGAAACCTCAGCTAGTATGGCAGTTAATAATTGCACTTTCATACTCATTGTCAACTAGAGGTCTATTTGAGTTTTAAATCCTTTGCATTATAATGCTATCTGTGGGGAATTCAGGATACTTGTTAATGAGGTCAGATCTTCACTTGATGCTGCTTTTCTTAATAATGATCAGACATTATTTATGATCACACTTTATGGGTTTCCAACTATATTTCACTCTGAGGTTGAAAAGATAGTAAGTACAGCAGGTGGAGTGTGTGCTTGCTTGAGGTCTACCCTTCTTGGGTCCTCAGCACCACATACAGCCCAAGCCCCGCAGAGGGCAGAGCCAGAAGGAAGTCCTGAGCACCTCCAGATGTGGGCGGTATACCCAACCATATCTCAGCAACTTTGTTTGTTTGTTTTTGGGTCACACCCGGCAATACACAGGGGTTACTCCTGGCTTGGCATTCAGGACTCACTCCTGGCTGTGCTCAGGGGATTATATGGGATGTTGGGAATCGAACTCAGGATGGCTGCGTGTAAGGCAAATGCCCTACCCCGCTGTACTATTGCTCCAGCCCCTATCTCAATGACTTTAATCCTGTAGAAATGAACTGTTGTTTTGAATAGTTAATTACTTAACTAGCCCAGAAACCTCTTAATGTTCTCTCTGCTGTTTCACATCTTTTTCAAATTAGCAGCTACCATGTACCCAAATATTCTCCCTCCCAAAACCATTTCATAGCTTAATATTTGAGCATTACTACTGCTAACAAATAATATCTCTTTCACCTACCAGAGTATTCCCCTTGAAGACAGACCACCTAGAAAGTTATGGGAGTTTCCCAAGGAAAGCTGAGCGAACTTCACAGAGAGGACACATACTATCTTTTCACTCCTAATGGTTTTCAATTTATTTCTGTGCATTCTCTGGTCCTTTATTTGGATCCCAAAGTATCTTGATTGTCAAGCCCACACAGACTGTGGCAGTCTTAACTTCTATCATTGACCAAATATAAGCTCTATGCCAAAGGAAACGCATTTAAGTTGAACTTCTGTCAGGCAGTTGGAAGAGTATGTGGTTTTGTGGTAAGAATTGTCAGAGTAAGTTGTGGAAGTGGCTAAATACTGTGAGTGGTAAATGACTAGTTCAGTGTTCAAAGAGCTGTGTGAAGGGTGCTCTGCTATTTACACATCCGTTTATAATCTCCCCTGAAGCTCAGGAATACTTATTTGAGACAACACTATGACAAGACATATTTTATTTAAAAAATATTGCATGTGGAATAAAAATCACATGTTGTATGATTAAACTGCAGTTTTTTGATGGAAAGCTGAAGTAAAACTTCATGTGACTAGCACAGGGGATTTTAGTAAAGTATTCAGCATGGTATCCTTTTCCTTATAGGATAATTGAATAAATATGACCAATGTTGTACTTCAGGGATATAGCATATGTGTTTGTTATTGTCTAACTGGTTACAATAAAAATAAGTAATAGTGTGTCTGAACTTTTGGAAGATCAGTTCAAATCACCCATGCTAATGAGGCTAAGGAAAAACCTGTGAGAATATGGCAAAACGGGAATAACTAAAATAAATTTAATGTCTGTAGGAGAGTGGGAGAATGCTGTGATTGGAAGCTATCTGGTAACGGAGAAAATAGTCGTGAGAGACTGAGCAGTAGGTGAGATAGTGATCACAACGGTGATCTTTTCACAGTCAAACAAATTTTTGGTAAGCAGGGACATGAAATTATTATATTTTTATGCACTATAAGACCAAGCTCCTGGAAAGAGAGCGACAGAGTCTTTTGCCCCTCCATGCCCCCCCACCTGGTTACCTTCACTGAGGTCCTTTGGAGGGGACGGGTTGCATTTCCCCCTCCCCACCCCAAGCAGAGTCTTGACAGTTGACGACCTCCAGAACCCAGCCACAGCCATGCTCAAGGCCACTCTCCACACGTCTGGATGAGCCTCACGCATGAAGGGATCAGCAGAGGAATCCAGGTGTGCGGGACCCGAGGCTGAGATCCTCAAACCTGCTCAGATTGGGACTGAGCCTTCTCAATCCAGACCCCTATTTTCCAAACTGGCCCCGGCGCCGTGTAAGCCCACCAACGAACAACATCCAGAGACTAAAATACTAAGTTCTCAGAAGCATGCTGCTGCAAAGCAGCTATGCAACATCTAATTAGCCTTGTTCTCCTTCTTGGAGAACCTGATAAGCTACCAAGAGTCTATTGCCCGCATGGGAGAGCCTTGCAAGCTCCCCTTGGCATATTCATATCTCAAATACAGTAAAAGTTATATGCAAACCTCTCAGGGAGAAGTGCAAGCTACCGAGAGGGTCCTGCCTGCATGGCAGAGCCTGGCAAGCTGCCCGTGACATATTCGATATGCCAAAAACAGTAACGATAGGTCTCAATCCCTTGACCCTGAAAAAGCCTCCAATTGCTGGGAAAGACGAGTAAGGAGAGGCTGCTAAAATCACGGGGCTGAGTGTAATAGAGACGTTACTGGTGCCCACTCAAGTAAATTGACGAACAACAGAATGACAGTGTTACAGTGATGTACTCTCAAATAACTATGATTATTTCAGTAAAATTATAGGTGACAGTAACTAGAACGTGATATAATATTTCTTACTAGGTTGGTAACAAGGACTGTCAACAAAATTGATAACAATATAGAAAATTATTGGACAGAATTGCAATTTTTCTAGGAGTTAAACATAAACAAAATAGATAACTAATCTCGCAATATAAACATACCCATCTCACTTTGTTTCACATAGCCTGGCAAGCTACCCATGGCGTATTCGGTATGCCAAAGATAGTAACCACATCTCACAATGGAGACATTACTGGTGTCCGCTCGAGCAAATCTATGAACAATAGGACGACAGTGCTACAGAACAGTGCTACTCTCCTTCCATTCACTGTACTCCAACCTCAATGATCTTCTCTTAATTACTTAAGCCTAAGAGCTTCGTTTATTTTATTGAAATAAAATAGCATTATTTAAAAAATATACAGTTTTTTAGGTAAAATGAGGGGAAAGTGAGATGTATAAGAGATAACATATACTTTTCCAGAGGTAAAGAAGCCATTAGCCACTTGATTTTCTTTTTTTTTTTTTTTTTTTTTGCTTTTTTGGTAACACCCAGCGATGCTCAGGGGTTACTCCTGGGTCTGCATTCAGGAATTACTCCTGGCGGTGCTTGGGGGACCATATGGGATGCCGGGGATCGAACCCGGGTTGGCCGCGTGCAAGGCAAACGCCCTACCCGCTGTGCTATCGCTCCGGCCCCTTCTTTTTTCTTTTTTAAAAATTCTCCTCAAATATATTCCTTATACCTAAAAGACTTTCTAGAAATGTTTCTCTTCAATTTCAAATTTTTCCTGTAGCAATCAAATTGACACCTTTCTCTCTTTCTTTTTTTTTCTTTCTTTCTTTCTTTCTTTCTTTCTTTCTTTCTTTCTTTCTTTCTTTCTTTCTTTCTTTCTTTCTTTCTTTCTTTCTTTCTTTCTTTTCTTTCCTTCTTTCTTCTGTCCTTCCCTTTCTTCCTCTTTCTCTCCTTATTTTCTTCTTTCTCCCTGAAATAGTCCTCAGTACTTTGTTATGTGGACATTATGTTTCACTTCAACTATAGTAGATATCTTGTCTACCTTGCTCTTTATAAGATTTGAAATATGAGGACAATACCTATTTATTAAATAAATTAACAAAATAAATTGAAAAGACTTCATTAATCCCATATTTTTTATGCCAGAGTGTCCAAACTATTGTGTTTTCTAGTGCTATAGCTGGAAATATTATAGGAAATAGTGAACGCTTAAAGAAGATATGGATGGACTAATTTATTGTGCAGAAACATAGGGAAGTTCCAGTGGTTTTCTAAATGGGCTTTAAAGTAAAATGATTTAGAAAATTGTAAAGAAGTCTTACACTGATATAATATTTCAGAATTTTTATCTATTCAACTAATAAAACAAAATGGGAGTTTATATCATTTTTTACTATGCCAATCAGTTTTTTCAACCCCCCCTCAAACTTTTTGAGGGTACTGTTAATTATTATTATACTAAGTATATTTACAGAATCTGGCACTTTAGAATGATTAGAAATACCTTTTCCCCTACCGAAATAAAAAAGAATATCTCTCCCAGATATATAAATGTCTGACTTTTATAGAATATCATTCTATCATGATTATTTACATTGCTTAGACTTTAAAATGTCATGTTTTATCTTTGAATATAGGATGCCCACAATTATGTTTTACTGCATACAAATTATCAATAAATTATTGTAAATGTAGATAGACTGATTCAGTCATCAAAAAGTACATAGTGGATATATGGACTGAGAAACAAAATATAGCTATATAATGCTTAATAGAAACTGCTATAGGTACTAACAAAATAGAAGTAAAATATGGAATGCTTATTAGAAATTGATGTATGGTTTTAAGGAAGTAGAACTAAAATAGAATTTCATAGAATTTAAAAAATGGTGGAAAAACAGTACTTTAATCAATGGGAAATTTAAAAAAGTATGTACACTGTGCCTATACTGTAAAGATATAAACTTCAAACAGAAGTTTATAATAAGATATATGAGTCAAAAATAGACTTTATAAGGTCAGAGTGATGTATAACAGATAGGTCACTTGCCTTGCACAGGGCTGGCGTGAGATTGAGTTCCAGCATCCTATATGGTCCTCCAAGTATGGCTGTCACTATCACTGTCACTGTCATTCTGTTGTTGGTTGATTTACTCGAGCAGGCACTGTAACGTCTCTCTTCCTCCCAGCTCAGAGGTTTTATCAGCCTCTCCTTACTCATCTTTGCCAAAGATTGGAGGCTCTTTCAGGGTCAGGGGAATGAGATATATCATTATTGTTTTTGGCATATTGAATATGCCACAGGGAGCTTGCCAGGCTCTCTGCCCCATGCAGGCGGGATACTCTCGGTAGCTTGCCAGGTTCTCCCAGGTTCTCCAAAGATATATATATATATACACATATGTATATATGTATATGTATATACATATGTATATACATCTATATGTATATATATGCATATATATGTGTATATATACAACTCTCTCTGATTTGTTGCCTACTGTCTGAACTTCATCAAATATGGTGTGGTAATTATGGGAAATGGGTAGGAAGTGTCTTATAAGGTCCAGAAAGCGGCCTGGAGGGTGACAGCACTAGGGTAGTGGAGGTTGGCTGCCAGGGCTGGGTCTCTTGGTGCAGGGAGGGTTCTCACTCGCCCCCCTCTAGGGTACCCTGAGTGAAAACAGCCTGGCACAGAGTCCGGTGGCATGGCTATGGGGGCCTCATTTTATACTCCCATCTGGGAGGAGCAGCCGTTGAGATCTGTAGGGTGGCAGATGAGGAGATTATCTGGTGCCAGCAGTGTGTGGCAGGGTGTGGCTTATGGGTGTGATCCCTGGGTCACCGGAGACTGGGGAAAGCAGGCAGAGGATCTATGCTCCTGGGTCCCATTGAGCCCAAAGTCCAAGATCACAAAGTTCCGCATTACCTGGATACCATGGGACTTTGATCATGTGCGAGGCTCAGTCCAAACGTGTGGAAAGCAGCCTGTAGCGTGGCGGAAGTTGGGTAGTGGAGGTTGCCTGCTGAGGCTGGGTCCCTTGGGGCAGAAGGGCTCTAACCCACCACCCTCTGGGGTACCTCAGTGAAAACAGCCTGGCACAAAGTACAGTGGCATGGTTATGGGGGCCTCATTTTATGTTCCCTTCCGTGAGAAGCAGTCGTGAGTTCTGAAAGGTGGCCAATGAGGAGATTATCTGGAAACATCACATTTGTTAATATGTAATCTTTTCAAGAACTGATAAATATTCTCAAGCAAAGAATATGTATTGATCAGAAGCAAGTAAAAATGCTATGAATACTGAAATAACAGTAATAGCCACAGTTGTGTGAAACTAAAAATTTAACAAAACAAAAAAGAGAGAAAACACAAATAGATTAGAAAAAGACAACAATGAGCAACAATTATTATATTCACAAGGATATAAAATGTAAAATACCTGAGGACAGGTAAAAATTAAGTTACATATGGTACTGGAAAGATTCTAAAGTGGGTAAGGCATTTGCTTTGTATGCAGCTGACCTGGGTTTAATTTCTGGCACTTTACATTATTTCCTGAACACTGCTAGGGGTGATTTCTGACACAGAGCCAGTCTAACCCCTGAGTACTTCTGGATGTGTCAATAAATATATAAATGAATAAAATATAAAGCAGAATGAAATTAAGTTACAGGTAATGAGAATACAGGGGATTCAGTAAAAGTAGTATTAAGACAGAAGTGTATATTCATATCAAAGCATATTTCAGGAGACAAGAAGAATATTTTCAAGTGTTTGGTTATACTTGTGTGTCACATATAATTACTGTAGCAATATGTATGTACTACTAAACTAGAAATGTTATATACTTTATAATATGCCCCACATGGCAGAGCCTGGCAAGCTACCCTTGGTGTACTCAATATGCCAAAAAACAGTAGCAAGTTTCACAATGGAGACATTACTGGTGCCCGCTTGAGTTAATTGATGAATGACAGGATGACAGTGCTACATCAATTAACTCAGTGCTATAATATGTACTTAAAATTCATGATTTACCTGTATATGTATTGGGAAAACTATTGATAACCTAACATTCTATAGTTTTGCTCACAAAAAGTAAAAATAAGTATTCTATTCATTAGTATAGTTCATTAAAAGGAAAAACAAAAATATAAACTTATAAAACATGTTAACCATAAAATATATTGTAATTGACTATTTATAGATTTTATTCAAAGAGTAGGTTAAAGTATAATATCTCAAAATTCCAAACCATAAAGAAGTGATATGTTTGGGAAGAGTTGTTTTATCAAAAATATTGTGACATCACTGAAAAAAGTTGAAAGGATCTTAAATATATGTATTTAAATTAGTTCCATGACACTGAAAATACAGTTAAAATTATTCTCTTATCTGAATGAAGTAAATAAAAAAGTGCAGACAACTTAATATCAATCAGTTTCCTAAATCAGAGTCAGGGTCAGAACTTAGTATTCCAACTAGCCCTCTTACACTCTACTCATATGTAAGTCATCTATATATTTTTCGAACAAGGAATTCTCATGAGTATCTTATCAATATTCCAGAAGAGTTTTCCAACTCTTAAGAGTAGGATGAAATGGTGTTTTGCTGAGATCATTGCCAAGAATAGAAACAAAATCTTTGATTCTTGTAAGAAAACTCATAGAGAAAGTACACTAAAATACAGAAAAGTTTACTAGAAATAAAGATAAAAGAAAGTTATTCTTATTGTAATGTATACATGTAATATTAATGTTATCTCATAAAAATAATTTTGTAGTAATTTCAAAGATAGAAAGAGTATGAGTCTATTGTATATGGAATAGAATAAAAGGGAGCCAATAAAGGAATGCATATCTTTTGGCTTACATTTTGCCAAAGTAAAGTTGAGTACTCTAAGTTAATGCCAGAAGTTGAAATAATTTCTTCTGCTAAAGATAATCATTTAGGAAGTTCTTAATACATATCTTTGTAATTTCTTTAAATTGTAGTACTAATATTGGTTCCCATTTATTCAGTACTAACAGTTGTCAAAATTAACTTGAAATTCATGCAGTCTTTATAAGAGCAGAAGAAGGTAAGGACACATATTACCATTTTAGAGAGATGATAAACAATAATTAAGTAATGTTCTATGGTTGACAACTATAGAAAATTTTCGAATTATGAAGGCCAAATATTCACATGTCTTAGTTCAACAGCTGTTCTATTGTTCCAATTTTTAATTTTTTTCTATATTTCCCAACATGGGCTGGAGCAATAGCACAGTGGGTAGGGCATTTGTCTTGCACGCAGTCGACCTTGGTCCAATTCCTCCGCCCCTCTTGGAGAGCCCTGCCGTAAGGTAGAGCTGGCAAGCTACCCGTGGGGTATTCAATATGCCAAAAACAGTAAAATGTCTCACAATGGAGACATTACTGGTGCCCGCTCGAGCAAATCCCTGAGCCAATAGGAGGACAGTGACAGTGATTTTCCAGCATTTGCTATTGTACCTTAGACATCAGAGATCTTTAATTCAATCTGTATAAAATATTTCATTAAAGAAAAAGAAGATAAAAATTGCTTCTTCGGGGACAGGGCCTTAGCTCAAAGGATTGGGGTGCATGCCTTGCACTTGGGGGTCCCATTGGTCCCACATCAGCAGTGTTGGGTGTGACAGAGGCCCTAACACACTGCTGATGGAGCAGCTTCATATCACAGGACGTGAGAACTATACCATCAGTCTTGTTAAGCCAGAGCTAGTATCTCTGGCTGTGGCCACTAAGCCTCTGCACACGAAAGGGAGTTTTACACACATATACACACAGTACTTTCTTATATATATATGATAACTAGTTTATGAACTTTTGCAAAGTCTGGCATTAGTTGTTTCACTTTAGGAGTACTCTGCTATTCAAAACCATTCTTTGCTTTTTTTTTCCTTTAATTTTGTTTGCCATCTTTAGGCTGCATTTTTAGGCTTTCATCATCTATACTGAATTGCACAAATTTTAGTCAATATTGTGCATATTTAGTTCTCAGTACCAAATATTTAGAGAGGAAAGGATAAATATAACTAAACTTTCTCCATATATATACACACATATATATTGACGTATATACATATATTTACATAGATTGTTTAGAAAGTTAAGAACAATGTCACATGAAATTTATTTTTCTAGCTCATAGAGCACCTAGGGTAACTTAGCATTGGGAGGTGGATAGAATTTTGGTTTCCATGCCAAATTTTGAGGAGTTCAATGACATCTCTCTGAGTTCTGAAAATTCCCAGGGCCTTTGGTTCTCATGATCTTCATTGGATTGAATCCAGCTGTTTAAACTGTAAACGCTTATTTCCACACATATGTCAATTCCCATGGCTTTTTCCATTCTCTACTAGATTCTGAAATCTAGACATGAGACTCAGTTGTTTTTGTTTGATTTTCCTTTGTACAATTTGCAGAGATATTTTTGTATATCTAGAGGGTTTAATAATTTTTTTCTGAGATAGAAGATTATTAATCCCAAAATTGCAAATGAGAAAGTAAGTAGGTTACTCAAATGTTTTTTGACCTCCCCGTAACATCATTGATCCCATTTTTGGTGGAATTATGACACCGTCACTATAGCCACACTCTCTTCTATAGTCCCTCTCCTCACATTTCTATTTTATGATACAAAAAAATAACCTATCTTTGTCTATTCCATAGAATGGTTCTCACTTATCACCATCCACTCTAAAATTATTATGTGTGTGTTTTTAAATTGAATTATAAATTGAATTATACTTCTAATAGTGGCCATGACAAACCATGTCCTATGGTTTTAGAGTCAGGACAGAGCAGTGTGTGTGTCAATTTTTTAATCAGTATGTATTCATTTTAATAAGGTTAGTAAGATACAGTGATTCTATTTTCCTTAAAATACACACTTTTCAGTTCTTTTAAAGTAATAGAAATTCTAGCAATACCAGTTGGCCTTGATCTGAATAGTGACTGACACCTTCAGATTGTACATGACTTGTTTATTTTCCAAAGTAGTCATCATTCTATTCTAGGTAGATTCCATTCTTTTTTAGGAAAAGCTTTAATAGGTGGGAAATGATCCATAAAATGACAAGAACTGTTACATTAAAAAAAGAAAATGCCTGGGGTTGGAGCGATAGCACAGCAGATAGGGCGTTTGCCTTGCCCTCGCCGACCTGGGTTCAATTCCCAGCATTCCATATGGTCCCCCAGCACCGCCAGGAATAATTCCTGAGTGCAGAGCCAGGAGTAACCCCTGTGCACTGTTGGGTATGACCCAAAAAGCAAAAAAAAAAAAAAAAAAAAAGAAAGAAAAAAAAGGAAAATGCCTGATAGTGCTTCCTGTTCTACAGATACTGCCCACTGGACACTGCTTCTTTGTCCTGGATCCAGATCTATCATCCTGAAACCATTTCTTCCTGCATCGAGACCCCTACCTTCCTGTGCCTCACCCTGAGCACTAGGCCCCTATATTCTGAAGGAAGCTACCCACCGAATGCTGCCTCATTGGCCAAGGTTCAATGTCATTTTGAGAGTTCCTAGAATTATTCAGCTACTAATTACCTACCTCAAACTTCATAGGGCATACACTTTGACCTCTTGCAGTACATCTATAGACACATATGAAACCCTGCCTATCCCCATCACTTCATGCTAACACATTCCTCTCTCAATCACCCATTCCACAAAAAAAACTTTGGTAAGTGTTTGGTGTTAGTAAAAAATTATAGAATCCTATATTACAACCATAGGTGAGCAAGGCTCAATGATATTAGAAGTCACCGTGTCATTCATAGCGGGAACTCAAAACAGCAAGCCAGAAACAGCAAAAGTTTTCTGGAATCGATATGGCAGGGAAGTGTAAGGGTCCTGGTCTGAGAACTGCCTTGAGAGAAGAGTAGTACAGAGTGGAGCCTTGCTGAGCTAACTGCAAACACTGACTTCGAGATAGAAAAGGGCACAATGAGGAAGCGCCACAGAAGCACATGGGCTCAATGAGTAAAGAGTCCAGAAATCTTTAACAATATATGCCAGCTCTGTAAACTATCAGATAATGACTTTGTAGTCACCATACTTGAATGATTAGTATGCTCAAAGAACCAATGTCAAATACTTAAGAAAGTAAGATATGGATAGTGAACTATAATCAGGTGATGATGGATCTATAGAATTAGGATAGTGAAACAAACAACAACAACAATAAATGCAACAACTCAATGGAAGATCTATGCAGCAGAGTAATAACTGCTGAGGAGAAAAAATAAAAAAAAAAAATGAAGTCCAGGGACTGAAGAGCTAGGACGGTGAATAAGGTATTTCCTTGCACATAGCCGAGCCAGATTAACACAAGCAATGCTTATGGTCTTTTTAATTTATTGAATTACCGTGAGATAGTTACAACACTTTCATGTTTCAGTTTTAGTAGTACAATGATTAAACATCCATCCTTCCATCAGTGTGCATTTAACATCAACAATGCCCCCAGTATCACTCCCCATTCCAACCCTCCCCCTGCCTCTATGACAAACAATTTTCCTCGATGGTCTTTTGAACCTGTAAAGCGTAGTCCCTGAATTCAGAGCCAGGAGTAAGTCCTGAAAACAGTCAGGTGTGGTCCAAAAATGACAAACAAATAAAAAAATAGAATAAAATCAGTAAACTCCACAATAAAATTCAGGAAACCTAAAGAAAACTGAAATGGCTATTTCATTGAATAAATATAGTCCTTCCACATTAAAAAAAAAGCACAGATAAGTTTATTAGTGAGTTCTTCCAAACCTTTAGAAAATATCCATTTCAATCTTTTTCAGGCTTTCTTTTTTGTTTTATTTTATTTTTAATTTTTGCAGACTTACAACTTTTTGTGCTTTTGTTTCAGTCATACAATGCTTGAGTAACCATCCCTCCACCAGTGCCCATTCTCCATCAACTTTCCTAAGCCACTTCTGTGAGGCAAGCAGTACCCTGATACAAAGACCAAACAGAGACATTGCTAAAAACAACAACAATAACAATAACAACAAGAAACTGTAGATTGATATCTCTGATGAATATGGACACAAAGACCCTTAACAAAATATTGGCAATCAAATATTTCATATATCAAGATCAAGTATGATTTATTATAGAGATTCAAGGCAGTTAAATACACATATGTCAATCAATGTAATACTCTACATCAATATAAGAAAAAGAACTATATTATTTTTAGAAGATATATGAGGTTGCACACTCTCACCATAACTAATTGATATAATAGTGGAAGCCCTGGCCATAGCAGTTAGGCAAGAAAGAGATATTAAGGCATCCAAATTGGAAAAGATTTTTTTTTTCATTTAATCCTTCTCCTGGTAAATTTCACAATATATGGATGAGACTTGTCTCCCAGAATTTAGTATCAATCATCAAAAGTTTTTATTTACCTACAATTCTAAATTTATCTTTATTCTTCAAATGTAAATCATCATTAACTCCTAGTAATTTCTGTCCCAAATATTTCTTCACTATCTTTTTATTAAATTTTAAGACATCATACATCATGTCATTGGTTAACTAGGAGTACTATGAAAGACAATATGTCATATTAAAAACCATCCTTGGATGAACCGAGAGCCGCGGCACGAGAAGCAGAGCCTCCGCGCCTATTGACTGTGATCCTGAGGTCTCCTAACCCATTTTGGCACCAGAGCGGATGCTTGAGCCATGCATTTTGACTGTGAACTGAACTACAACCTCGTGCAGCCCGGGGAGGGATTTTTTTCCCTCTCCACCCCATTTTTCTGAGCGAAAATGGCGGCAGCGGCAGCAGCCACGCGGTGAGAGCCACCCTCTAAGACCCCTCCACCAAGAGGTAGGACTTTCTTTAGTGACGTAGCCTGTAGGTGGTCCTGGGAGGGGAGGTGTTCCCGGCGCGCCTTCCGCCCAGAGATGAACCGAGAGCCGCGGCACGAGAAGCAGAGCCTCCCGCCTACTGACTGTGATCCTGAGGTCTCCTAACCCATTTTGGCACCAGAGCGGATTCTTGCAGCCATCCATTTTGACTGTGAACTGAGCTAAAATATTAGAAACCCAAAACTTAAAGTCTTCACTCTTAGCAATGACGAGAAATTATTAGATGATGCCTATTCAGCAGGCCTGCTTGTTGGGGAAAATTTCCAATCAACAATAGTGAGTTCTGTATGGAAATATGAAATGTACCAAATATATAGAGAGAATAATGGGAATATCATTAGCTACTTAGATCGGGGGTGGGGTGGGAAGGGGTGTATTGGGGTTCTTGGTGGTGGAACGGGTGCACTGGTGAAGGGATGGTGGTTTAATCAGTATTTGACTGTGACTTAAACCTGAAAGCTTTGTATTTTTTTTCTTGTTTTCACGGTGGTTCAATAAAATATTTCTTTAAAAAAAAAAAAGACATATGGGGAATGTCTTGCCACAGAGGCAGGGTGGGGTGGTGGAGGATGGGGTGGGGCTGGTGAGAGGTATACTGTGATCATTGGTGGAGGTGAATGAGCACTGACAGAGGGATGGGTAAACAATCACTGTATGAGTGAAATGCAAACACAAAAGTTTATAAGTTTGTAACTGTACATCACAGTGATTCTCTAATAAAAAATTTAAAAAAATAAAGGTATTTTATCGCACACACAAAAAAAATTAAAAAAATAAAAAAATAAAAAAATAAAATAAATAAATAAAAACCATCCTTCCACAATCTTGTATTAATGCAGTAACAATAATATTTTTAGAATATTAGATACAATTTCACCATGCTATTACTTTTCATTGCTATATTGTGTTCTACTATTCTCAGAATTAAAAAAATGTAAATGCCCTTTAATGTATGATCTAGACTTGAGATAGCTCCAATAAGATTTTACAACATCTGCTAATTCCTTTTGCTATATCCCTATTTACCTCACTTACCTAAAACCACACATAAAATGCTACTTTATTTTAGAGTATCTGTCATTTTCAAATAACAAGTTTATCAAATGTAATGATTTAAGATTTATCTTTATATTTTATAAATATAATAGGTAGGACTAATCAGGCCTGAGGACTATAGTCTGGGATCTATAGTGAGATGTCCCCAGGAGTGCCATCATATAAACTTAATAATATCTTACTGTGTAGATACAAAATGACTAGAAAGATTATTGTGGCACTGTCTTCCCATTGTTCATCGATTTGCTTGAGCAGGCACCAGTAACATCTCCACTGTTAGACTTCTTGTTACTGTTTTTGGCATATCGAATACGCCACGGGGAGCTTGCCAGGCTCTGCTGTGCAGGCGAGATACTCTCAGTAGTTTGCTGGGCTCTCAGAGAAGGACAGAGGAATCGAACCCAGGCAAGGCAAACGCCCTACCTGCTGTGCTATTGCTCCAGCCCAGAAAGATTATTAAGAAGTAAACTGAAGATGGTTGTTTATGGTCTATGGAAAGGAGAAGTACGCCTTTAGATGTAATTCCACCCTTTAGTGAATCTCCTAGCAGGATGAGATATTTGTCTTAGAAAAGCTTCCTTGGAAGGAAGTGATTTCCATATGTTGATTCTGCAGCCTGATGTATAGTGGCTACCCCAAGTCTTGGAGGTTGTGCTCTTAACTATGGCAGTGAGACTAGGGACTGGGGAAACAGGGCTGGGGAGTGGGAAAGATAGGGATAGGAGACAGAGTGAGAAAAGCTTGAGGGACAGTGGGAGACGGGAATGAGGGGCTCAGTGAGATTGAAAAAGGTGTGTGGGGAGAATGACATAATGTAGGACGGAGATTGGAGTAAAGGCAACTGATCACCCACCAGCTTTGTGGCCCTGTTCCCTCCATGCTTCTGCAGTCTGGGGTGGGGTTAGTGCTTTATGGCCACTGAACACATGTGGTGGAAGTGCCCACACATGGTTTGAACACATATAGTCATCCAAAAAAAAATGAGGAGGGTATAATTTTTAAATAAATAAATTACTTCTTTCCTTAAAAAAAAAAGATACAGACTGCAAAAAACATACAAATAGGAATATACACAAGGGATGAATGATTATCTCATAATAGCATCATCAATGCCTTAAAATGTGTCACAAATTTAACCAATTTGGCATAGCAGTAGGGCGATTGCCTTGCACGCAGCTGACCCAAGTTTGATTTCTCCGCCCCTCTGGGAGAGCCCAGCAAGCGACCAAGAGTATCGACCCACACAGCAGAGTCTGGCTAGCTACTCGTGGTGTTTTTGATATGCCAAAAACAGTGACAACAAATCTCACAATGGAGACATTACTGGTGCCCGCTCGAGCAAATCGATGAAAGCGGGATGACAGTGACAGTGATACAGTGAATCAAAATTTTTTTTTAAAAAATGGGAAGACTTTAAAACAAGGGCACATTCTTCTGAATCCTTAATCAGTAAGTATATTGGAGTTCTAATGGGTAAAAGGACCTAGGGACCAGAAACCTAGGACTTGAGAAGTTAGGAACAACAAAATTAGGAATTGAAGTTGACTTTGTTATCTTTCTAGGATATATTATTTCACATCTGTTTTGATTATGTGCAATTTTCACTTTTAGATTTTTTTTTTTTTGCTTTTTGGGTCACACCCAGCGATGCTCAGGGGTTACTCCTGGCTTTGCACTCAGGAATTACTCCTGGCGGTGCTTGGGGGACCATATGGGATGCTGGGGATCGAACCCGGGTCCGCCGCGTGCAAGGCAAACGCCCTACCCGCTGTGCTATCGCTCCGGCCCCTAAAAACTAAAATCTATCTAGATTTTAGATTTTTAAAAACTAAAACTAGTTTTTTTCTACCACAAATTACTGTTCAAGACCTAAAGTTTTAATTTGTCTGGTGAGATTTTTATAAATTTTCTCTCTTACTTCCCGATCTTGAGAGGAGATTAGTATAATTATTTTTAGTAGTATGTCTGTACCCAAACATGCTGATAGAATAAACTATGGGAAGAGAGCTAAAATACTAATAATGTTTCTCCTCTTACAGGATACATTGCAATGATTATCATATATGTGGTTGTGAATTGGGCAACCAACAACCAAATCAGCCATGTTAGGTAACAACATATATATGGAATGTTGGAATGTTGGAAGTAGTGCTGGAGAGAAATGATTTAGCATTTCCAGTCTCAATGTAATTTTGGACATTTACAGAGATGATGGGAGAATAAGGAATTTAAAAGTAGGAACTACATTGAGAAGGACTGAGAAATGGATATTGTTACATGATAATAAGATTGTTTGAGTTTATTTTGGAGTAAGTTGAGTCAATTTTCATGGAGTTATAATCTTTTTGCCTTGGAATATGAGAAACAGACCCAGGTAAGTCTTTGTCTAAATAAAAGGCCTCCTATATCTTGACTTCTGATCTAACCTACAATTACACCTTTGCATTTTTTCAAGATTTTTAAATGGATTAACCAGATTAATATTTTTTTCTGTCTACCCACTTAGGTAAAATTTCCAAAGCCCATTGATGGGCATTTGAAAAACAGATAATAGGTAATGTATTTAAATTTGTGAATCAATGTGAATCATTTAAAGATAATTATCTAAAATTTTAAAATGACAACTCAGTAAACTCAGTATATTTACCAACAAAAAGCTTTTATCTGTGAACTACATCATGAAGCATAGCATATATTTGATCATTTACTCTGAAACTAGGAAAATTAGAAAAACAATAAAAACTTAATTATTTTTCCTTGCAAAATTTTATATAGCTGATATCTAGATAGATGTCCATAATGTTTAACTTGGCAGTCAAATTGCATATATTCAGGACAGCTGGGCTATATTGTTCCCATCTTACAATTGTGGAAATCAAAGGCCATGATTCATTAATGCAATTACAACTGACTGTGAAAAGAGTCAAACCATGTAATATATAGCTAGGATACTATTAAGTATTATCGTTATACTTTTTAGTATAGCTTTTGGACAACTCATTGTAATTATGCTCAAAATGAGAAAGATTTATTTATGACATTTTTCTAAATTATCAAGGCAAAAAACAGTGTCACTGCAGAATTAAATATAACAAAGTATACCAGAAGTTGGAATAGAAGAATTTATACTATACCATGTGTTTTGTGGTTATAGATAGCCTACTGAAGTATAATTTAATCAAATATTTAAAGAGGCGATAATTAATTTTTAAAGAATTGAAGTGAACCATAACTAGAAAGAAATGTTATTGTTTATTTTTAATGCCAGAACAGTATTCCTAATGCAATTTTAATATTTCATTATGGCAGTAACTTTTATATTGTGGGTTTTATCCCAGGTTTTTATGTCTGATGATATATTTTTTTATTTGAAAAAAGTTTAATTTTACTGCAGAGTATCGGTGGATGTGAAATACTATATTTTCTCATTTATTTTAACATTTTCCTCTATCATTAAATTACTAGAGATTAATGAAGAAAATTAAGTAAAGCATATTGGCTTATGTTAGAACCATAGACAGTGCTCATATTATGTAAACTATGCAGAACTATCTTGCTTCTAATATTTCTTTAGAAGTTTTGCTTTGTATGCTAGATAATTTATAGGTATTATGACTATCAAAGTCCTCTATATGTTTTATAATTTTATAAGTTTTGAAAACAAAGCCACTATGTCTCACAATTTAAACAACTGAACCTGAATTTGGAGACACTAATTTCTCTTGATTCACTCACAGTTGAAAGTGTAAGCTACAAAAACTAAAAAAGTGTGCACATATGAACTTGACTGGCCGCATGATGCATGTAAAATGAATGTTACAATACATTTAAGTTTTTCTTAAGAAAAATAAATACAAACTTGACATATGAAGATAACATAGATTTGCTTTTTTTTGAGTATACAAAAGTCCTTGCACACACAATTGTCTTTCTTTTAAGATTTTTGTGTTTTTGTCCAACCTAATCTTACTCAAATTTATTTATTATTTTATCAGTTTTTTATTTGTATTAATATAGAGTTGAATGTCTAACCATCTATAATATGTCTTGGTGCTTTATTTTCCATAGTGAATAAATTACAAACCCATTCAAAGATACATTATCTTTCACAGGAGGTTAGTAGAATTATTATTTTTCATAGGATGTTGTTAGAGATTTCATTAACAGTGTATTTGTAATAGTGATAAATAATTTGCCCTGGCTTTTGGCAGTATCTTGTTGATGCTTAATATGAGTTAAAAGATCAAAAGTGATTAAACCATTTCTAAGAAAATTAAATGTATTTTAGAATACCTAAAATATATCTTAAGAACCAGATATATTTTAGCATGCATCAAATTAAAATTCAGAATATGTGATACCTAATAAAAAAATACCAGTCCTGTAAAATAAAAAATAGTTTAGGAAAATTTTAAAAAAGAGGTTGAAATTCACTGACGTTCAGAGATGACAACTGAACAGATAAGAACATAAGCAGTTTTATTATTATTAAGTTTATCTCAAGTCTAGAAAAGTTGAGTAAGGCAAGAAAGTATGAGAAATGTAAAGATCATGAAAGTTTAACTTCTAGACTAAAACCTCAATGTATAAGATGGAAACACTTTGGATTCCATTAATGGCCTACTGCAAACTTTAAGAGAAAAATATAGTGAGGTAGAAAATGTTACTAAAAACATTAACAATAAAAACATTAGCAAGTAAAAAAATTAGAAACACGTCATTTGTAATCCTGAGAAGTAAAATTAGCTATAGAGTGTTGTCTTTATGATGGTGATAAAAGTTAAATAATAATAATATTCATTTTTGAAAAATTATATAGGGTACATGTGAAGATGATTAAAAACAGAAAAAAACCGATAACCCAGAATGTTCATTGCATGAGATAGTAATAATAGAGGAAAATCTGCATTGTAATCTTGAGAATAGTTTAGAAAATGAATAATATTTCTAAAAATAAAAATCTATCATAAGTAGAATTTTCTGCTAATATGGGGATTTCATGTGAAATAATAAAAATGTTTGTGGATTTAGAAGTTTATAATGAGAAATCTATAAAACCAAAAATTAAGCATTTATCAGAGAATCTCAGAGAGTTTTGTAATGATATGTATATATATATATGTGCACATATGTATACACTACAAGAAGATATTTTAATATAAAAGTAAAGAATGCAGTTATTTTGGGAAAATGCTTTGATGTTTTTTAAATACATTTATTCAAATGTATGAAAAAATGAAGGTAGGAAATTAAAAGGGGAAATGAGTGAGGAAGGAGAATAGAAAAAGGAAAGGTGGAAGGGAGGATCAAATTAAGAAGGAAAAATATAAAGAAGGAAGGAAGGAAAGAAAAAAGAAAGCAAGAAATAGAGAGATAGAAAAAGAAAGAAAAAACATTTAATCAACAATATGGCACAAAACAACCAAACAACTGAAAAGTAAAGAAAAATTAAAACAACTTGAAAGGAAGAGGATTAATGAAAAAGTATGGAAAGAAATTTGCCATTTTAAAAGAAGTAAATTAAAGATAGAGTGATGAGTATATATTAATGAACTAAATAATAAAATTTTCAACCTCTAATTCAATACCCAGCAAAAATATCCTTCAACAAATAAAGATAATCTGAGATATAAAATCTCTGTAACAAAACCACACTGTATGTAATACAGTGTTTTTTAGCTACTGCTCTATGGCTTGTTGTGAGCCAGAAGATGCAGAAAGGATGAAAACTACTGTCTTACTGACTTGTTTATAACCACTAGTCTGTGGACAGTTATGTAGGACAGTTGCAACATTGTGGGTTGGGGAGGACATTCCAGCAGTTTTCACGATTTGCTCTCGGCTTTCTACTCAAGAATCATTTTTGGTGGTATTAAGAAAACCATAAGTGGTGCTGGAGATCAAACCAGAACTCACACCATGCAAATCAAGCCCCTTTCCCACTGAACTTTACTCCTGTACAGTCTGGTTCCAAATCAACCTTTTTTATATACATTACATAAACCTTTCAAATATATATTAAAATTATCTCAAGAATGTAAGGAAATAAGTCAGTAAGAGTGATTAAAATCACACAACAGATTAAGACACATAGTCTTAGAGAATACTCAGTGCAAGAAAATACATTCCAAGTAATCACCTAAGTATAAATATTTGTAGAAATATGAAATCTAAAGCCATGATTTTGACTTTAAAACTATATTACATAGTTTTATAATAGGCACTTCTTAGAACTATGCTTATATATAAAACTATGTTTACATATCATCTCTATGTATCACAGCATCACTGTATCACTGTCATCCCATTGATCATCGATTTTCTCGAGCGGGCCCCAGTTAACATCGCCATTTGTCCTAGCCCTGAGATTTTAACAGCCTCTCTTTACTCATTCTTCCCAGTGGTGCCGCATTGGAGGCTTTTGGAGGTAAGGGGAATGAGACCCAGCATTGTTACTGTATTTGGCATATTGAATATGCCATGGAGAGCTTGCCATGCTATACTGTGCAGGCAGGATCCTCTCAGTACCTTGCCAGGTTCTCTGAGAGGAAGAACTAGACTTTAAGAGATCGAGCAGCTGCTAATGCCGAAGTGCACTTTGGGAGCTTTGTGTTATAGTCTCTGGATCTTGGACATTGATGGGATTACATGGCACCAGGGGCAGTTTCTGAGTGTGACTGCCTAGCTACTGGAAAATGGGGGATCTGTGTGGAAGAGACCCAGTTCCGATCCTAGCAGGCTTGAAGATCTCAGCCCTGGGTCCTGCACACCTGGGTTCCTCTGCCGATTCCTTCATGTGTAAGGCTTGGCCAAATGTGTGGAGAGTGGCCTTGAGCATGGCTGTGGCTGGGTTTCAGAGCTTTTCAGTTGCTGGGGTTCTGCTAGGGGCTGGGAGGGAAACTCAACCTGCCCCCCTCCAAGGGGCCGTGGTGAAGACAGCCATATATATCTCTATGTATATATATATATGTATTATATATATGAGTGTATGTATATATATAATAGTATACTTAGAAAACACATAAGTCTAAAGCAAATTCTTTGCTTTTTTGCACTCTAGAGAATTCCCTGTTTTCTCCTGTATATTTCTCAGAAAGTCTAGAAATGGAACTTCCATATGACTTCGCAAATCCGCATCTATGCTTCTGCTCTAAGGATTCAAAATCTCAACTTAGAAAATAGATCTGCATCCCTATGTTCATTGCAACATGATTCACAGTAGCCCAAATCTGGAAGCAATCCAGGTGTCCAAGGTACGATGAATGGATAAACAAACAATTGTGTATGTATATACATACACAATGCAATACTACTCAGATGTAAGAAACAAAGTGAAATCATAAAAATGTCATGTCATGCGGATGGACCTGGAGAATATGCTGGCAAATTCAAAAGAGGGACAGACACAGAGTGATTTATGTGCAAACTAGGAAAAAGAATAGGACAATCACGAATACTCAAAAGTAACAGAAACTGAGAACTTGTCTTCAGCTTACCATGGTGGGGAGTGGGGGGCGGGTGAGTGAAGGATGCTGGGAAAGTGGTGGAGGGAGGTGGAAACATAAGCGGGTAGAGTGATGCCAGAATAGTGTATGAAATTCTATTAATAACAGTTTCTAAGATACAGTGCCTATCCCTCTCAAACAAAAATATAATTTTGGGCCCAGAGGGTTAAGACACTGGCCTTGCACACAGGCATTCTCAGTTTGATTCACACACAACATATAGTCCTCTGAGTTCTTCCAGTATAAATCCTCTGAACACCACCAGATTTCCCCTCCAAGCCAAAATAATGATAATAATCAGAAAAGTTAGGGGGCTTTTGTCTTAAATTCTCAGACCCTTCCCAAATTTGTAAACCTATACACAGCTTGAACCAGAATACAGATATGAAGCAGGAGAAAATTTACAGAAGCTAAAAAGTAGGGCTGGAGACATGACTCAAAGAGCATCACACCTTTTTGCACACAGGAAGCCAGGGTTTATTTCTTCTGATCAGGAGCGAGGGTTTTAGTCCCTGCCACTGCTTGTGTGTGGATCAAGAATGTTTAAAAATAGAGGAGTCATTCCATTCTGGAGAATACTTGTCAGGTACTTCCAGCAAAGAGTATTAGAGAAAAGAAAGACCCTTCAAGGGCTGGAGCAATAGCACAGTGGGTAGGGAGTTTTCTTTGCATGCCGCTGGCCCGGGTTCGATTTTCAGCATCTTATATAGTCCCCCGTGCACCGCCAGGAGTAATTCCGGAGTGTAGACCAGGAGTAACCCCTGAGCATTCACTGGGTGTGACCCAAAAAGAAAAAAAAAAGAAAGACCCTTCAAAATGAGTAAAATGGAAAGTCTGAGCAATTGTTAATTAAAACCTTTTAGGACTTTAGGCACATGGTTAAGAAAAATCTTCAAGGGGGCAGAGAGATATTATAGCAGGTAAAACATTTGTGTTGTACAAGGCAGATTTGGGTTCAATCTCCAGCACCACATATGGTCTTCTGACCACCAGCAGGAATGACTCTGAAATCCCTGAGATCAGAGTAAGAAGTAATCCCTTAACACTTCTATGTGTGGTCAGAAAAAAAGAGAAAAAGGAAGAATCAGGGAGGAAAGGAAGGAAGAATAGGGAGGGAGAGAGAGAGAGAGAGAGAGAGAGAGAGAGAGAGAGAGAGAGAGAGAGAGAGAGATGGAGGGAGGGAGGGAGAGAGGGGTGGAGGAAGTAAGGGAGGGAGGGAGGGAGAGAGGAAGGAAGGAAGGAAGGAAGGAAGGAAGGAAGGAAGGGAGGGAGGGAGGGAGGGAGGGAGGGAGGGAGGGAGAGAGGAAGGAAGGAAGGGAGGGAGGGAGGGAGGGAGGGAGGGAGGGAGGGTGGGAAGGCGGGAAAGAGGGAAAGAATGAAGGTAGGAAGGAGAAAGTGAGGAAAGGAGGGAGTAGAGAGAAGGGAAAAGAAAAGAATATCATGGAAAAAGTCAGTTCATATCAGTGAAAATGGGAAACAAATACTATCTGAAATGGACCAGAAGATTTGAGTTTTTATCAGGCCACTGGGCATAAAGAATCACCAAACAGGTAAGCATGTATTATCTATTGTTGGGTAAACCTAGGCTGATAAAAACTTCTTCATCATTGTCAGTGAAAATTGCTCTGGGAAATAAATTTCTTCCCCTCTGTTCTGTTCTATTCAACTTTAATAACAGTAGCTATCACATATGTGTATTATGAATACATGACAAAATGTACATATTTACTGTAATAGAATATAATACATATACATATAAACATAACTATTCTGTAGACACATTTATATTACAATGTACTATAAATGTGTACATATTTATATTACAATTTACAAAATAGCCAATAACCATTTTACTTCTCTTTAAGCTTTGGAGTTTTGAGTTTTTTCCTGATGTGATATATGTAGCAAATAACAAATAACAACTCTGTGTGAGCATATTGCGCATACAAAGTATACACATTCAGATTCAGGTATATGATTTACTCAATATTTCTTCAGTATTCTATGTTATAAAAGAATAGTAATCCCTTTATGCACTCAGATTGCCAAGTTAATATAACTTTATTATTATTTTATATTTCAACTTTGAAACATAATAAGAAAAGGAAAAATATTAAAAGGCCCTTGCTAAATAACAGTTTTCATCCATAGTTTTATAGGAGAGCCCCTTTAGTCAGGATTCGAAGTCCTTCAATTGCTGACCTAGCAAACTGTTTGTAAGTTTCATATGGTCTAAGTGAAACTGCAGACTTTGCAAGACTTTCCAAGAATTTCAAAAATGATACAAAAGGAAATATTAAGTATATCCAGTAGTAAAGGTATGATGAGGAATACACTTTCAATGCAGAGTAAATTTGTTCAGAAAAAGTGCAGCACAGGCAATCAAGATAACTAGTGCTACCACATTACCAGTCGAAAGGTATTGAAATTTCTGGCCTCCATCTTTTCTAGAGATAAACTCCTCACTTTACCACCCAAGTCATCCAAAATAGAAAATGCCTGATTCTTACTTCTCACAAATGGGTGAAATAACAAATGAAGTGAAGAAAACATATTTCAATGATCAAAAAAAGCCACCTCCTACTGTCTCTCACGCCCTCAACTCAGAAATCCTTCAAACCAGTCTGTGCACCATATGAAATTAGATGCATTGAATTTATTTTGCAAGTTCTCCATAATAGCTTTGCACCAACAACTTAGCAAAGTAATGAAAGTAACTTCTTACCCAGAGGCATTTATTTCCATTTGGAAATATTGCAGTCAAGTGAAAAAATACAGAGAAGGCAGTTGACAATATGTCACAAGAGGAGTGAAAGAAGTGGCATCCTGATGATGAAGAATAAAGATACCTGATTAGCTTTGCCAGGGCCTGTGCAGAAGGGGCCTTTCTGGGACCTGAAAGTGATTGGATCAGCCAGGGTCTGTTTCTTGGTACATGGAGCTTCCTGTTGGCTGTCCTGACATAGGACGTAATTAGCAATTTGGGTGGGAGCATCATTATTTTGCATGAAGAATTTAAAGAAGATCTTGACTTGAGCCTATTGCAGGGGGATCCATGCTGTGCCACGCAGTTTAAAAATATCATCAGTCTTATGTCATTGGCACATTCAAACACCTAGTGGGATAAGCCAGGCACCAATGTTCAAGGTTTTATATAAGGTAACAGCTGCTTTGGTCAGACAGTTAATTAAATATGTTAATTTCCCGTACAACCAACAGTAGCGACAACAGATCAAAGAGGGATTTTATGACATTTCTGGGTTCCCTCCTATTCCCAGGAGGATGAATTGTGCCCACATCGTATCCTAGGCTTCTTTGTGTGGTAATGCTGCTTTTTCCCTTTGAAAACAGTCTGGTTCTATGACACTGCAAATATTGTACATGCTTTGGTACCACACTAACCACTGCCAATTGTCACTACTCCAGTCTTGAAAGGGTATTTGGGTCTGATCCCATGCTGGTGTTTTGTTAGTCAGTAAATATCACAAATCATGTTGAAGGCGGGCAATGGCTCTTTCTCCATTCGTGTCATTCTGGCTTGGTATTTACATTTTATTTTTGTGGAAGCAATAGAGCACAGATTGTAAATCACTATAAGAGGGAGACTAGGTGCCATCCCAGGAGTGAGGAAGAACCAAAAGATTGTTCTAGAAGATACTCTGAGTTAATGTCATTGAGCTGAAAGCATATTCTTTAGAAATAACTTATACCTGTACTTTTGCAATATGTGGTACTATGAAGAGAAAACGCTGTCATCACTCTATTCATAAAAAGTAATCAAAATACCAAAATTATAAATGTAACAGTGACAGGAACCTACATTAATCAAGTAGATTTACTTTTATCATGTATTTTTTAATTAAATTTTAATCTTAAAAATTTAGATAACATGATTATGAAAGAGTCAAGGACTCTTTTTGGAATAAAAGCTCCTGACATTCAACATCACTGAAGTGTTAAATAATATCCATGACTGTCCTTGTTCTACACCTATTTCTTGATTATGTTGACAATAGGATCAATATTATCATTTAAATCATCAGTGTTGCTGCATTATGGTCACTACCCCATTGCCATATATTTTTCAATCTTACCCCCACTCCTTAGCACTCTCAGATAACAGTTCTATAAATCCCCTGCATTAGATGGAAATTGTTAAATATTTTTGGGATTTTACATTTTCTGAGATTAACAACTCATTCTGCATACCAAATGAAAAGTTCAGAGAATTTGTCCTCATGAAGAGACCTTGCTACAGACCAGAATGCAGTGATCAGTATTTCCATGAAAGTCTTAATAAAATTGAAAAAAATGTTTATCCAAGAATAGCAAAATTTTCATAGTGTTTAAATAGGCAGTCATCAGTAAATATCCACATTCTCCAATCTATTTTTTTTATTTTAGAAGATATCTTTTTTGTGGGGGATAGTGGATGTTTTGGGGGGACTACATACCCAAGAATGCTCAGAGCTTAATCCAGACTAGAACTGTGCTTGGGGATCATTCCTGGTGGTGCTTAAATTTCAATAAGTGTCTGGGATTGAACCAGGGTTGACAGCTTGCAAGATGAGTGCTTAATCCCTGCACTATCCCTCAGACCTTAGGAAACTTATCTTTTAGTTCGTTTAGCACAATGTATTGAGCATATTGTTTAAATGACCCAGGTTCGATTCCTCCATCCTTCTTGATGAGCCCGGAAAGCTACCAAGAGTATCCCGCCAACATGGCAGAGCCTAACAAACTCCCCATGGCATATCCCATGTGCCAAACAGTAACACCAAGTCTCACAATGGAGAGGTTACTGGTGCCTGCTTGAGCAAATCAATGAACAGTGGGACTACAATGCTACAGTGCTACTGTTCTGAAGAACTGTATGGTCAGGAGTTTAATAAACAAGAATTTCTGTCCTAAATATTTTTGTGTTAATTATCTCATTTGTAAAATGAGTATCACTGGATCCCTGTCACTGTCATTCCATTGTTCATTGATTTGCTCGAGCATGCACAAGTAATGTCTCTTTTGTGAGACTTGTTGTTACTGTTTTTGGCATATCAAATACACCACGGGGAGCTTACCAGGCTCTGCTGTGAGGCGGGATACTCTTGGTAGCTTGACAGTCTCTCCAAGAGGGATGGAAGCTTTGGGGGCAGCCTCTAATTGCCTTTATAAGTGTTCCCAGTCTACCAAATGTAAGCTTTTGGTTGGCTGGCATGTTGTAATGATCTGCACACTGACAAACACGCACCTGCCTGCATCTCTGGGCAGCACCTGGTACATCTGCAGCCTCAGGTTGATCTCCTTGAGGTTGATGGAGTGCACCTAGGGGTTGTTGAGCAGCTGACAGAGCAGAACCCTATCACAGAGGGTCTGTGCCTGGTCAAACACCTGTGCCGAGTCCCAGTTCACCCAGTGGTTGGCTGACAGCACTGCACAGTGGATGAGTCACTATGCGCACTGCCATCCTGGCTTTATGTCCAACGGCACTGAGACTCGGCCCTGCAGGGGCAGGCATCGATGCTGCGGCCACCGCTGCAGTTCTTCTGTGCCCTGCTGACCCCATTCTGTCAGAATCTTACAAAACAGCCTGTGATGTCCATCAGGAATCACACATAGAGTTTCAGCAGGGATCACGCGTAGAGTTCCATGTCTGGTGTGCTGAGCCTTGTGTTGTCTAAGGCAAGATGGAAAACTGGGTTCGGGAGAGTGAGAGGGGTTCAGGTGGTGTAAAATGAATAAGTTGATAAAATAAACTTGAGTCCATATCTTGGCCTAGTTTTCTCTTTGAGTACTGTGATGTAATCAAAATAATCTGACCTATCACCAACTAGATAGATATTTGAAACAATCAACCTAAATACTCTTGGTCTCCCCTGTTTTGTGTAGCTAACATGTTATATATTTTTATAGAGTGGTATAAGATACTAGTTTTAAGTTATATTCCTTATGTTTTAGGGTCTACCGCTTATTCTATACATTTTGATTATTTTATGAAGCTCAGAAAGGTGAGATAGGAAAATTCCATCTAAAGGGCACCAAAATGAAATACTAATGTCATGAAAATAAAAAAAAAATGAACACCCTTCCTGGAGGGGACAAAAAACATGAAGTCTGAAGGCTAGAAAGATAGTACAGGAGATTAAGGCACTGTGCCTGCATGCAGCCTATATTCCTTCAATAAATTGCTGCACATGTCCCCTGAGCACTGGCAGCAGTGATCCTTGAGAAGGGATCCAGGAGTAAACCCTGAGTACTCCTGGATGTGCTCCCCTGTAGGATAACATTGGGTTTGTCCTATTAGCCTTGCCGCAGGGAACTTAGTTTATCTTAAAGCAATGTCCTTTCTGTATGGACACAGGAAGACAGTCAATATTATGCATTGTAACTTGGGAGCTGATTGACTTCAATAATATTTACTCCTGGGTATCAGCTTTCTCAACTCAGCTGCCCTTAGTTCCTAGCACCCCAAAAGCAGGGTACAAACAGGGATGGAATGGACCCAGGGCAAGCTATCAGCTACTCTGGCATCGAAATGGGCCAGGCGAAAGCACCACAATACTCAACTATAACTTGAGAACATGGTCATAGACAAATGCTGTCATGATCCAAAAGTAACGATGAGACTAGGACCCTGCTGGGGTAAGGAAGACTAACCTGGCCTGAGGACTGTGGTCTGGAATATATAGTGAATGTCCTCAGGAAGAACCAAACTTTCATTCTGATATATCTCTTACTGTGCTCATACAGAATTACATTGCTTGAAATTTTAGAAGTAAATTTACTATAACTATTTAAGTGGATTAGTAGCCCAGGAAGGAAGAAAGCAACACACCCTTGTTTGGATCCCACCCTTGAGCGAATTTCCTAGTAATTTGGAGTAATCTCCTTAGATGAGATTTTGTTAATCTCCTGGAGAAATGGTCTTACCCTCTTTGTTGATTTGTTAATGTTCAACACACCTTTGTGTTACCACCCTATGTGATTGCCATATAAACTAAGACTGTAAGGGGAGAGGAGGCAGAGACAAGACAGAAGGGCAGAAGACAGAAGCAAGGAGAAGAGACAGAAGCAGAGAGAAGACACAGAGGCAAAACAGAAGGCCAGAAGGCGCATGAGAAGGCACAGAAGCAGCAGAGAAGACATAGAAGCAAGAGAGAAGACACAGAAGCAGAGACATAGAGAGGTCAGAAGAGACCAGAGGAGAGATTACAGAGACAGAGACAGAGATAGAAAGAGCACAGTGGCACACACAGAAGTAGAGCACAAGGAGAGCCATAACAATCTGGTCCATACACAATGGCTCGAGAACACCGAATGCTAGCAGAGAGAGAGAGAGAGAGAGAGAGAGAGAGAGAGAGAGAGAGAGAGAGAGAGAGAGAGAGAGAGAACCGCCCCGAGAGCCCGCGAACAAGACAACACATCATCACACCCTCCTGCGCACGTGCCTTTGAATTTTTTACACTCCCCCACCAAAAATAAATAAGATACCAAACAATGTGAAGTTTGCCTCTTGTTCCATTCAGGTCCCAACGGACTGCATGCTGTCTGCCCACAAGGAGGGAACATATTTCTATACTCAGTCCACGAAATGCTGTGCCAATCTTTTCCTAAAACAAAGAAAAAACCACAGACATTTACCCAACTTTTTAAAGCATTTTAAAACCCATAAGGCTAGCATAAATATATTCACTGCATATAACATAATCTTTAATTTCATTATGGCTTCAAACAAAAACAGAATTCAGTTAGGCAACTACAAAAGAGGATGTTCAAGGCAAGTGAGGATGGTAAAATTTAACATCTCATTGTCTGATTTCAAATTTCTGAATTCAGTGTAGTTTCTGTCAGATATGACATGTAAAATGCCTATCAAGTACTACAAAACACATAAAACATCTTATTCACTGGGGAGGAGATCCTTTGAGTAAAGAATTTTAGTTTTTATGTTAGCATAGTAAGCTTACATAGGAACAACTAGGTAGGCGGATGAATCATACATAGAAAGATGAGAATGAGGTAGCAGGTGTTTTTCTGGAATTTTCCTCAACAGTCACATTAGCTGAATGCTTTTAGAAATACATACTGAGACCAGCGTTTTGTGGGGTGTTTGTGTTTTGGTTTTTGGGTGACGCCCTGTAGTGTTCAGGGGTGACTCCTGGCTCTGCACTTAGGAATTACTCCTGGAGGTTCTCAGGAGTCCATATGGGATGCTGGAATGAACCTGGCTCAGCCATGGGCAAAGCTCATGCCCTGCCTGCTGTCCTATCTCTCAGGTCCCTACCATAGTCCTGTAAAGTCCTGTGTCAACACACGCAGGAGATCTTTTGTTTTGGAGCTGTACCTGCTCAGGCTTCCTCCTGAACATGCACTCAGGACTCTCCGGGCAGTGCTCCAGGGACAGTGCCAGGCAAGTGCCCTCGCAGTCTGCTCCACTCTCCAGAACAGGGAGTTCTGAGGCACTGTGTTCTGGGCGGGCACTGAGCAGAGCTCATTGCGGACCCAAAGTTCGCTATAGACCCAGAGCGTATCAGTGCCAGAGTGTAAGCGTCTCATCTTAGACATTCCAGTGGACTTTCTGTGTAGAATGTTTTGCTAATATACAAAGCTACCCAAGTTGAACTTTCGTTGAAAATTTTTTGAAAAATTTTTGGTTAAACTGTACTGGAGTGATAGCACAGTGGGTAGGCTATTTGCTTCGCCTGCGGCTGACCAGGGTTCCATTCCAAGAGCCCGGGAAGCATCAAGAGTATCCTGCCTACGTTGCAGAGCCTGGCAAGCTACCTGTGGCATATTCAATATGCCAAGAACAGTAACAAGTCTCACAATGGAGATGTTACTGGTGCCTGATCGAGCAAATCGATGAATGGGATGACAGTGCTACATTAAGCATATTTTATATAAATTGGACATAAAGATTCAAAGCATAATTATCTAAGTATTATAAAGACTGCTTAGATATTGATTAAATCAGCAATATGCAGGATTTTTTAAATTCAAATGTACTTAAGGAAATCAAGATTAAAAATTAAACACAAGAATGTTACTATTACCAAAACAGAAAATTTGAGTAGTGGGTCTCTAAAAAGATAGTTTCAAAAGTAAATTCAACCTTGTGGATTCACTAACAAAGCTTCATGACTGATTCACCTCATTTGCATTTTGAGATATTTATTGTAGAATGTACTACAGGAAGCAGGAAGCTTTCCTTGGTTTCAATCTGGCATAGCAAACTATCTCAGAAGCTTGAAATTAACATAAAGCTCATATGTAAAAGATTTGGAGTAAATAAAGTAGGGATTAAAGTTTAGTGGGGATTAAAATTCAGCCATATTCTATCTCTTTTTTAATTGTCATTACACGTATATGTGTGTATGTATGTATATATGTATATATTTAATATTTTATATATGTTAATCCAGATAGACTTGGCATTATGTCATTTGTCTTAGGTAAGGAATATATTTCAAATGAGAAAACCTAGACTTAAGTTTATAAAGTAATTTACCCAAGTTAACCTAGCCAGAGAATGGCTGGTGGTGGAACCCAGATTATTTGGCTTTTCAACCTGAACTTTTCATATCCGACCTTTCAATTCCCAGAAGTTAGCAACATCATTAGTTGCTGTCAGGGCAGAAAATGTGTGAAATAAAATTATTTTGGTGGCAAAATTAATGTGTTATGTATTCATGTTGATGTTTAATGATGTATATGTCGCACTTATAAGGTTATGCTGTGATCTTCCTTTAAGAAAATTTAAATTGAAGAAATAAAAAAATCTTCAACTAAATTTATTGCCAACTTGATAAATATGTTGGAGGAATTTAATTATGAAGGAATAATAATCTGTCATCCTAAATTATGTATTTTTGCCAACAGATTTGTTTCATAAGGGTGACTACAATTTTAGGGAATTTTACTTTTGTGATACTACATTTACATATACAAAAAAAGTTTTTCCATAAGTCTTAAAGCATCTCCATCACTGTATCTGAAAGATTTACTCTAAGTTTCCTCTGCAGAGAGCAGGATGTTCTCTTATTATTTTGCTTTTTAATTTTTTGGTCATATCCATAGATACTCAGGGTTATCCTGAATCAATGCTCAGGGATCATGTAAGGTGGTGCTTAAGGACCGAAAATGATGCCAGGATTCAATTTAGATCAGTAGTGTGCAAAGCAAAATATATATACATATTATTGAATCATTGTCATCCTGTTGCTCATCGATTTGCTTGAACGGACACCAGTAATGTCTCCATTGTAAGACTTATTGTTACTGCTTTTGGCATATTGAATATGCCATGGGGAGCTTGCTATGCTCTGCCGTGTGGGCGGGATACACTTGGTAGCTTGCTGGGCTCTCCAAGAGGGTCGAACCCAGATCAGTTGTATGCAAGGCAAACACCCTACCCACTGTGCTATTGCTCCAGCCCTTTACCAGAACAATGTAAGATTTACATTTAAAATGTATTGCATGGTGCTGGCCAAAGAGGAGGAAGCCTGGGGCTTGCGGGCAGCAGGAAGGTCTGGGTCTAGGTGTTCTAGCGAGACAGTGACCTCTTTCTCGCATTCTTGTGCTCACCTTCCAGCCCAGATGGGCTGGCCTCCTCCTCCTTCTTGCTGGCCTGAGACTTTCCCTGTGTAGGTCCAGCTGAGCATCCACCAGCAGGAAATATCTGGTTCATTCTAGAAGTGGTATTTCAGGGACAATGGCAAGACCCCAAGCTACAGTTGTGCACCTCTCCCTCTGAGCTTGACATTTCCACCAGGATTAATGGCAGAAAGCTAGGATAGTTTCCCTCACAGCACAAGAATCCTGGCTGGCATCAGAACCGTGGGGAAAAGGTTGTTCAGTGCTCAAAATAGCGAATGCTGACTACCCTCGGGTTCTCAGCATAGAATGGAGATAGCACAGTGGGTAGGACTTTTGCCTTGCATGATGCAGTCGACCCAGGTTTGATTGTTTGATTCCTCCATCCCTCTCAGAGAGCCCTGCAAGCTACCGAGAGTATCCCACCTGCATGGGAGAGCCTGGCAAGCTGCCCGTGGCGTATTCGATATGCCCCAAACAGTAACAAGTCTCACAATGGAGACATTACTGGTCCCCGCTCGAGCAAATTGATGAACAATAGGACAACATTGCAATGCTACATTTACTATACTACCTTTACAGTCATTGAGAAGTCATAACATAAACTGTTATTTTGAATGCTTTGTTTACTGTGACTTCCCTGGTAATATCCTCAATTGGTCTTCCCTGTCTATGCTCCCAGAAACCTCTGATTCCGTTAAGCTATTTAACATGGCCTCACAAGGCATGTGGATGAGCGACTCAGGCTCAAGGTGTGTTTCTTGTGTCTACAGAAGGTCAACACGGCACTGCTTAACTTCTTGATTTATTTCTCCTAGTCTATTGAACACTTGTTTGATTATTTATTTTTTAAACTTCTTATGAAAGCAGAGGAGTATAGAATGACTTATTTTAGCCACTATTATCTCAAATTTATGGATGAAAAAGCAACAACAACTAAGATATGAGCCAATAATTAATTTTGAGATTATGTGACTAACACATCTTGCTTTAAGTAGGAATCTTTTTGTTTATTATATATATACATAGATGTGTATATGTGTGCATATTTAAACTCCAAATTTAGGGTCTGCCTTTCTAACTATATTATCTTTTGAGAATACTAACAATCACCAAATGATTAGTGTAAATATATATATATATTAAAGTTTAATAAATTAATGGTTATAAGTGCTAGGTTGAAATCAATAGCAAAGAGTGAAATTATAATCAAATAAATACAAATGATGCATTAATTTATTCATTTATTGAGGAGTTCATCCCAAATAGTGCATAGATGTCTGGTGACCACTCCTACTAATTTTCCATCAGCTGGACAAAGTCCATGAGGTTACAGGAAAGAAGTGCTCTTTAGGCCCTGTAGTGTTGAGGATTACCTGGACTACCCCAATAATTCTGGAAACCTCTAGAGCCATGTCCAGAGGTAGCTATGGTCCTCCAAGGTTGGTACTGGTAATTCTTGAAAGACCATTTGGTGCCAATTATTCTGGGCATTTGCCATGCACTCAGCTGACCTGGGTTCATTTCCTCCGTTCCTCTCAGAGAGCCTGGCAAGCTACCGAGAGTATCTCGCACAAACAGCAGAGCCTGGCAAGCTACCTGTGGCATATTCGATATGCCCAAAACAGTAACAACAATTCTCACAATGGAGACATTACTGGTGCCTGCTTGAGCAAATCAATGAGCAAAGGGATGACAGTGATACAGTGATACTATCTTCCCCACCCCCACACTGATCACATTTAGATTAAAAATAATAATAATAGGCAATTTTTACTGAGGAACCATCTGATGTCACAATTCTCCATGAACCAAATACAGTAGAATATGTCAGAAATTATTAATAAAAACAAGAAAAATATTATTATATAATTATACAGTTATATAATTATATTATATTATATTATAATATAATAATAAATGTATTATTCCGTAGGTAAGTAGTTACCAATTTGTCTTCTCTTCATTGGTCACACACAATCTTAAGTTTGGAAATTTGAGAACATTTGCAAGGGACATTTACAAAGAAAGTTCCAGAGGAGGGTGTTAACTAAAAAGACAGAATTTGGAAATGGAACATCTTTTGGTTAAAGTGATTAAGGGTCCCCCTCAGCACCATAGCAGAGTTCTAGAAATCCCAAAACTATTATTTTTTTTATAATTGCAAAACCTTAAAGTGGAACCGGAATTTTTCCCATTTATAGAACAAAGCAAAAGTTATCTCTAATACTAAGCTAGAAAACAGTTTATTTTCTATAAAATAACTTAAAGAAGCAGAGGCAGGATAGAGTGCAGTGGGTAAAGAGCTTGCCTCGCATGCAGTGTACCTCGGCTTGATTCCCTGTGCCACACTTGATCATCTGAGTAAAGAGCCATAAATCAGCCCTTCACACTGCCAGGTGTGACTCCCAAAACAAAACAATTTAGAGTTCAACTTCTAAATGTGTGCAATTTATCCCCAAAGGCCTATTAGTGCCAAAGTCCTGAATTTATTTTCTTCTATTCCTTTGCACCTATTACCTGTTTTATGTCATAAAAAAATTAAAAATTACTTAGGCACCTTATTAGAATAAAGTATCTATGGATTCGGAGGCATTCTTGGTTTTGTTTACTTTGGGTTTGGGACCACACCAACAGTTGTCAGGCATCACTCCTGGTAGACTTGGTTGACCATAGTGGAAGCTAAGGATCAAACCTAGTTGAATGCATGTACGACAAGGGTCCTACCTACTGTAGTATAGCTCTGGCTCCAGTTCTAAGTTTTGATTCTGTTCTTTTGCCCTCAATTTTATAACCCAAGGCAATTACTATAATGCCTTGTACCCATGATATAGCACATAAAAGAATATTTGAATAATGTAAGTGTTATTGTTTACTTGGACTGGAGCAATAGCACAGTGGATAGGGCATTTGCCTTGCACATGGCTGACCTGGGTTCGATTCCTTCTTCCCTCTCAGAGAGCCCAGCAAGCTGCTGAGAGTATCCCATCCGCACGGCAGAGCCTGGCAAGCTCCCTGTGGTATATTCGATATGCCAAAAAAAGTAACAGTAAGTCTCACAACGGAGGCGTTAGTGGTGCCCTCTGGAGCAAATCGAGGAACAATGGGATGACAATGCTAATGAGTGCTAATGAGTGCTAATGAGGCATTAATTAGGTTGCTTGAATTTTCATGATTCTTCCTTAGATACTATTATATTGCCACACAACATCTTGTCCTATTCATAACAACAATACGAAAGACAGTATGGGGGAGATTGTCTACCATACAGGCAGAGAGAGGGGAGGGATGGGGGAGATATTGGAGGTCTTGGTGGTGGAAGATGTGCACTGGTGGAGGGTTGGGTGACCAATCGCTGTATGACTGAAACTCAAAAGGGATAGCTTCGTAACTGTATCTCACTGTGATTAAAATAATAATAATAATAATAAATTAAATTAATATCCTGAATAAAAAGAGTAATGTGGAGTTCATGCCCAATTTTATCAGCTTAATCAATGGCTGAATAAATAGCAGTAATCCTACATTAATATATATATCATATATATCAAGAATCTTTCTTAGAGAAAGAGTATAATAAGTTGGAATATACTGAAATCTAAATTTTTGCTGACAATATTGTCATATAATTTTGTTCTTAGTTGGCAGTAACTCCTTCCTTGACAGCCCATCCCCCCACCCCCAAGGGACAGCAGTACAGTATATGGCAGTTAAGTAAAAGTACACACACACCATGACCAAGTGGGATTCATCCTGAAAAAGCAAGGATGGTTAAACATTTGGAAATCAATCAACATAATCCATCATATCAACAAAAGAAAAGATAAGAACCATATGATCATATCAATAGATGCAGAGAAAGCATTTGACAAGATCCAGCATCCATTTATGATGAAAACTCTTGCCAAAATGGGTATAGAAGGGGCTTTCTCAATATAGTCAATGCAATCTACTACAAGCCTACAACAAGCATCATCCACAATAGGAAAAAACTAAGAGCCTTCCCTCTGAGATCAGGGATGAGACAAGGATGCCCACTCTCTCCTCTCCTGTTCAATATAGTACTGGAAGTACTTGCAGTAGCGGTTAGGCAAGAAAAAGGTATTAAGGGCATTCAGGTAGGAAAGGAAGAAATCAAACTCTCACTATTTGCAGACTATATGATATACTTTACTCAGAGAACCCTAAAACCTCTACCAAGAAACTCTTAGAAACAATAGACTTGTATAGTAAAGTTGCAGGCTATAAAATCAACACCCAAAAGTTCATGACTTTCCTATATGCAAATAATGAGAGAGAAGAAAGTGACATGATAAAAGCAATCCCCTTCCACAATTGTGCCTCAAATGATCAAATACCTCGGAATCAACTTAACTAAGGAGGTAAAGGACTTGTATAATGAAAACTACAAAACACTACTTCAGGAAATAAAAGAGGACACGAGAAAATGGAAAGATATCCCCTGCTCATGGATTGGAAGAATTAATGTTATCAAAATGACAATACTCCCCAAAGCATTGTACAAATTCAATGTGATCCCTATAAGGATAACCTTGACATTCTTCAAAGAAATGGGGCAAGCATTCCTGAAATTCATATATGACAATAAGCCCCCACGAATCGTAAGTCAATTCTTGGGAAAAAGAAAATGGGAGGAATCAACCTCCCCAATTTCCAACTCTACTACAAAGTGGTAGTAATTAAAACAGCATGGTACTGGAACAAAGGCAGAACTGCAGACCAATGGAACAGGGTTGAATATTCTGACACAGCACCCCAAATATATGATCATCTAATCTTTGACAAGGGAGCAAGAAATGTGAAGTGGAGCAAGAAAAGCATGTTTAACAAATTGTGCTGGCAAAACTGGACAGCTATATGCAAAAAGATGGGCTTAGACCTCCACCTATCACTGTGTACAAACGTCAGATCAAAATGGATTAAAGACCTCAACATCAGACCAGAATCCCTAAGGTACATTGAAGACAAGGTCGACAAAACTCTCCACAACATTGCAGCCAATGGTATCTTCAAAGCTGACACGCCACTGGCCATGCAAGTAAAAACAGAGATAAATAATTGGGACTACCTTAAACTAAGAAACTTCTGCACCTCAAAAGATACAGTGACCAAAGTACAAAGACAGCCTACAGAATGGGAAAGGATATTTACCCAATACCCATCCGATAAGGGGTTGATGTCAAGGATATTCAAGGCACTGGTTGAACTGCACAAGAAGAAAACTGCCAACCCGATCAAAAAATGGGGTGATGAAATGAACAGAAACTTCCTCAAAGAAGAAATCCAAATGGCTGAGAGGCACATGAGAAAATGCTCGACATCACTAATCATGCAGATGATGATTAGGGAGATGCAGATCAAAACAACAATGAGATATCATCTCACACCACAGAGACTGGCCCACATCCAAAAAAACAAAAGCAACCGGTGTTGGCACGGATGTGGGTTGAAAGGGACTCTTCTTCACTGCTGGTGGGAATGCCAATTGTTTCAGCCAGCCCTTTTGGAAAACAATGTGGACGATTCTCAAAAAATTAGAAATTGAGCTTCCATTTGACCCAGCAATACCACTCCTGGGAATATATCCTGGAGAGGTAAAAAGGTATAGTAGAAATGACATTTGCATTTCTATGTTCATTGTAGCACCGTTTACAATAGCCACAATCTGAAAAAAACCGGAGTGCCCAAAAACAGATGACTGGTTAAAGAAATTTTGGTACAACTACACAATGGAATACTATGTAGCTGTCAGAAAAGATGAAGTCTTAAAATTTGCATACACATGGATCAATATGGAAAGTATCATGTTGAATGAGATGAGTCAGAAAGAAAGAGACAGACATAGAAAGATTGCACTCATATGTGGAATATAAAGTAGGAGAGAGGTATGAGCTAGCAATGATGCAATCTCTGGCAGAAATTCCTCTGGACTTAATTACTGAAATACTAAAATACAGAAATACAAAACCTCACAGCTGCTATTGTGGCCACACAACCTCATATCTCTTCATTCTCAGCAATGGAAAACAAATTATCAAATGCTTCCTTTCCAGCAGGTCCGACTCTGGGGGGCGGGGGAATTCCAAACAATAATAGTGAATTTTTTGTTGAAATATTGAATGTAATCAAAGTAAAGAGAAAGTAAAGTGAAATTTATCAGCTACACAGGTGGGCTGGGGGGCTGTGGAGGTGGGGGGGTTGGGGGGAGGTTTACTGTGGTTCTTGATGGTGGAATATGTGCACTGGTGAAAGGATGGGTGTTCGAGTATTGTGTAACTGAGACTTAAGCCTGAAAGCTTTGTAACTTTCCACATGGTGATTCAACAACAACAAAAAAATCTACAATCAATAACTTTGTAAATCACAATTCTTTAATAAAAAAAATTAAAAGCAAAAAAAAGTACACAAAGATCTATTGAGAAAAGCAGGAGCTTTGTTGCTTTTATACCTTTCTTACAAGGTGTGTAGCTGAGCATTTCTTTATTATATTCCGAGAATGTGGGCCAGTGGGCCATGAACATAGGATGCTAAGATGATTATCTTTTGGTGTTTGGATGAGCAGGGTCTAGGTCAACTAGTTAGGCCATCCTTGTGGCATTCTATATTGATGGTTCGTTAGGACAATATTGTTAATTTCAGCTTTCCTGTTCCCCTTTTGTCCCTACCAGGACTAACTTTAGTTCTTATGTTAGCCCTAAATTTGTGTGATACCTGCATTTCTGACTAATCTACTCTTTGGAGTTTTAAGACTCCCTCAAGTTTGCTTATATTACTGTAATTCATGGAACTTACTGAACACATGACACTTATAATTAAATTTTTAATGACATATACATTAATTTAAATGCAGAGATACAAACATAAAATCAAGTTAGGGAGCTCTAAATTGGGCAGAAATCTGATACCTTCACTTTATGGATCATGGCACATTCAACCAGGAAGCTCCATAAAGACATAGCTCATTTTTTTTTTAATTTGGGTGTTTCAAGACTAAAGTGATTGATTAACCTGTTGCCTTATGATTGAGTTCAATTTCCTGCCTCCCCTTCCTTGTGCCCCCCACCCTTACCCAAATCAGTATGCTAGGCTACTCCAAAATTATCACCCTCTAATCACCTGAATTTTTTGTAGTAATTGTTCTGTTTGTTCCTTCTCCTTCTCATTCTATTGTTTCTTCCTTCCCTTTGTTGTTAAATCCCCCCTCTTGAAACTATGTTGAGGACCTGGGTAGGGTAGGGCACTTGCCTTGCACTGTATGCATCTGGCCAGGTGCAATCCCCAACACCTCATATGTTCCTCCATCCCTGACAAGAATGACACCTGAGCTAACAGCAAGAGGGAGAATTAAGTCTTGAGCATGGTTGAGTGTGCCCCAAAACAAGAAAGAAAAAAGAGAGAAAGAATGAATGAAACTCTTGAATTTTCCTATAAAATCACCTCATTAGCATAGAAAGATGCTTTTATCATTCAAGAAATTCCAATCATTTTTGAAGGTTTTGAAATTTTGTGGCAGGACAGGAAAGACCAGGTATACCTTGTAATTGTGTTACTATTTATCCATTCTTTTCTCCAATTTTCAATCCATTTAGCAGTCTAGCTACAATTTAAGCACCTTTATTGTCCTTTATAAAAAGGTCATATTCTATTTTTATACAACAGTATTTCAACTGTGAGAAAAAATAATCGGTTTAGATTTTCTTTTGTCAAGTGTCAGGAAATGTCATGCTTAAACTTTCTTGGCACTTCGTTGATAATTTCTTAGGTTATAAAGAGAATGGACTGGAGCGATAGTACAGTGGGTAGGGCGTTTGCCTTGCGCACTGCCAACCCAGGTTGGATTCCTCTGTCCTACTTGGAGAGCCCGGCAAGCTACCGAGAGTATCCCACCTGCAGAGGAGAGCCTGGCAAGCTGCCCATGGCGTATTCGATATGCCAAAAACAGTAACAAGAAGTCTCACAATGGAAACATTACTTGTGCCCTCGTGAGCAAATCTATGAACAATGGGATGACAGTACTACAGTGCATGAAGAGAGTAGCTTAGGCCAACAAGATAACACAGCAGTCAGGGTGCTTGCCTAAAACATACTCGATTCCACTTCAATCCCGTGCATGCATCATGGATGGGCTCCAGAGTATCTCTAGGAATGATCCCTGAACACAGAGCCAGAACGAAGCTCTGACTATTTCTGGTTGTAGCCCAAGAGAATAAAACAAAAGTAAATAGAGACAGAAATCAATTTTATTGTTTAGGAATATGAGGAAGATTCTATTGTTTTCTCATGCTTTGTAGTCATTAGAAGTTGTATCCTTGACAGATCACTAACTGGTCCCACTAGTATGATTATAACACTGAAAAAATTTCTACTTTCTTTCCTTATTCTTTTGCAAATGGAGCAAAAATACTATTTCTCTTTATGAAGAAGTATTTGACTGTGATATTTTAATTAAGTAGATGTTTAGCCAACAACTCAGTCTGATGCTTTTCATGGAGTATTTTTTTTCTCCCTATCTAAATATATCTCTAGGAGCAAAAGTATATTATCATTTGTGTCAGGAAGTGACATGATCTTCGTACTTGCTAATCCATAAATACGGGCATGTCTATCACGGGCAGAGAAAATGAAGGGGTGGGAAAGGAACAATGCATCACGGCTTCTCTAGACGTAGAGCAGAGCGTGAGTAAATGAGGATGATACAGGCTCAACTTTCATTCTATCCATGACTGAAGTTGTGTAAATAATATTAAAAATGGATATTGTAGGTTTTCTCAGTTTATATAACTCCCATATACTTTATATGGATTATAGGGTCTTTGGGTTATTTTTAAAGATTTGAAGCAGCATTTATGGAAACTTTAAAACCAGTTTAAACCGAAACCTAAGTTCCTTAGGTTTAAAGGAAATTATTTATCTGAAACTGAAGTGCTGTGCTATATATAGTGAATACGAGAAGCATACATTTGTCTCACTGGACTTTTGATGCAAATGCTGAAATGACAGGTAGAGAGAGCTGAATTACCATGTCCGCACTTAGCCCCTGAAATGACATGCCTTAGATATATCTCCCTGCTAGGGGAGAAACAAGCTCTCTGGTATTTTGACAAAGAAGAGTTTATAAACACTAGAGAAATCTGGACCTTTGGCAAAGGAGAGATTTTGAGAGTAGGGCAGTGACAAAGAGTCAAACCAAGAATGTCTTGATGAACAGAAGCCAATACTAAACAACTTTGCTGAAGAATTTGATTACAGAAAAGGCTGAGAAGCAGCTTGGTATCCTTTACTTATTTTTCTTATTCTATAAAATAAAAATTTCTAATTAAAATATGTCTGAATAATCTCTTTCTGAGACAGAGAAGGAAAATGAGACTTAAATGTAGATCTTTATAACTCAAGAATTTTTTAAAAATGTCCACACCCATGAAATAGAATTGAATTATTTCAACTTCCCAAGTAGTGGTTGAATTTCTATGTTAGTTTCTTATTAGATATAGAAGAATGAAGGTAAGAAGGGTCTAACTGAAGGTCCTACTTATGTCTGAAGGAGGGCAGAAAAGAGACAAATATTTCTGGCAACAGTTCTAGTATATAACATTGACAAGTTCTTGTTAAATTTACTGCATATCCTTCTGTGTCACCATAGCTACTGTAAAGCATTCATTATTCATTAAAAAGTGATGAATATACTCAAAACTTGCAGCCACATGGGTTGCACAAATGCATTTTCATGTTATTAACATGTTGCCAACTTGCAACACTCTGACGTCTGAGTAAATGTTTTGACAAGAGGAGACAGCAAGAACAAATAAGACCTAGCGGTCTTGAAGAAATTCAGCCCCAGTTCCAATAGCTTTAAAGTCTTAAGAGTTTTTGCTGGGGCAGTACCAGATAAATTGCTCTTATATGTACATGCAAAAGACTAAAATTCCTTTGAAAGTTTATAATTTCTCATGGGAAGATACAACATAAAAGTTACTTTTACTCATAGAAAAACAAAACCATATTTTTCTGTCAACCTTTGCTGTTGGGAATTTCAAACTTTTTGCATTTTTTTTCTTGTGATTCTTAGCTGGCCCAAGGGACAAGCATTTACAACATAATTTACTTTCAACGTGTCTCTGTAAATCATTGTAATTCTCTCTATTTCTTGTGGAGAGGGGAAAAAACACCTCCCAGTGGGGCTTCTTGTCCCACTTTGCTAGACTCCCTAAGCACAAACATGCAGAGAAGCTTCTCTTTTTAATGTCCAGTCAGACAACCAAGTGTATGATAAATACACAAAATATGACACAAATGACTACAAATAAACTTAGAACCCTGAGGACATTTTCAGTGAAAACACGTATATTTGGACGCTGCAAATTTGTCTTGATTCTATAGAAATTCTTGTCAGTATGAGTTGTCTCAATCAAATGACTTAAAACAGTTTTTTTCCATAAAAATCCTAAGGATACGTAGCGCATATTTGCCAAGCTATTAATAGTAAGGATCATTCAGTTTTACATGAGAATTTGATGACTTATATACTGGCTGAACCTTCACCTTTTACAACCTTAATGGGAATTTATTAGCTATTTCACAGTGTATAAATTTGAATTTAGGTCAGATGAAGAAGAAAAATAGGGCATATCCAGGATGAAAGAGCAAACTGAAAAATAATATATCAGGGAAAAAAGTGATAAGGTACAAAATTAAACAGATGATTAAAAGTTTAGGCAATCTCAGGTTTGAAGGTAGAGCCTGATAAATCAGGACTGTATAGACCTGGATAAATCCTCTAAGCTGGATTTCAGGTGATGAGCAAGACGGCTTCCTACACAAGCACTGCAGATTAAGGAGTTAACAGATTGTATTAACCTGCTTCTGCTAACTGTCCCTGACAGGAAATGTAACCCAGGTGGGTTTGATATTCACAAGATTAAAGCGAATGTCTACCATCAAATGGTCACCACATTAAAGCTGTTTTAATGAGGCCTTGGGAGATAATGAATGAATGTGGCTAATTCACTACAGAGAAGACAGCCTGACCTCCTCCTGACCTCTCTGCCGCCAGGTATCTTAAACAACATATTAGTTCTGCTTAAAGCCAAAATGGGAAGGTCCGTAAGATAAAAACAAGCCAAAAGCTTTAGAGAATGACTTTAGCTGGTGTTAAAGTCAGGGAGAAATTCCCCCCTAGAGTCCTAATGAAAAGAACACTGTGTAACGGGATGAAATCTTCCTCACGGACACTATCTCCCACGGCCTCAGTTTCATAAGGCTCTTTCTTATGGTGCTCCTCCGTACTGCTCACTCAGTGACATCATGAAGGAAAATATCACTGGCTGAAGGCTTGGGTGGAGGACTATTATTTAAGGTTATAATTCTCTGCTGGTTTAACTTAATCCTGAGTAAATTTTAGAGGATTTAGAGGGACTGCTTATCTTTCAGGTAAGCCTTCATAAATACAAGCCCTTGATAGATTTAAGACAGCAGTGCATTAGAGAGTGTACTTGCTTGAAAATATTCTGGGCACAGTCAATTTATTGTGATTCCACTTATTTTTCGAGGAAGTGGGAGGAGGAAGTGAGTATATCTTTATATGAATTGAAGATCTAGTGTTGGTCTTTCTGGAGTAAAAGATAACTTGTCCTCTGCTTCAAATTGAACTAAAGGAGAGGCTAGGAAGGGCCAGTCAGAAAATATTCTAGTACCTGATTTGTTCACTGAGTGTAACAAAAGCTGTCAAATAAGTAAGGGCAATGCAAGTGACAATTTAAGACCATGAGCACAGATATGATTGAAATGCCTTAAATCACAATGGTTTCTTTTTTGTTTCTTTCTGAAAAAACCAAAACACATCAGATGGAACTTACAGCATTTATAGGAGCCTTGAATACCGTTTCTAATAAAAGATAATATAACTGGGGCTGGAGTGATAGCGCAGTGGGTAGGGCGTTTGCCTTGCACGTGGCTGACCCGGATTTGATTTCCAGCATCCCATATGGTCCCCTGAGCACTGCCAGGAATAATTTCTGACTGCAAAGCCAGGAATAACCCCTGTACATCGCCGGGTATGACTCCCCCAAAAAGCAAAAAATTAAAAAAAAGAAAAGATAGTATGACAGGGAGGGACCCTGAGACAATATTGGAGGTAAGCAGACAGTCTGGTGCAGGATGTAGTGTTGAAACATTTTATGCATAAAAGGCTATCATCACAGTATAGTGATTAAAATAAAATTTTCTAAACTATAGAAAACTAAGAAAATATTGATGCATCAAGCAGATGTATTTTGTCTCTGTGTGCACAGCCTCTACTTTTTTAGAATTTCTTTCTTTAGTTTAAAATCCTGAAGAAAACTTAAGTGAGAGTGCAAAATCCTCAAAATTATTTTCCAGGCCAGATTTATTTTGGCAGTCACATTCAGGAAACTATGGAGAGTACCAAGTTTTAAGTATTGTATTTGGACACTAATCCATAACTGTAGTCATCAGTTTACTGACAACCATCTGCCTGGACACTACTCCTACGTGCTAATAAGTAATGTGAAATTAAAAAGGCAATTTCAGCAAAAAAAAAGTAAAAATAGTAATAGTACCCTTTGAACACATGCCAAGGATTGTGAATCAAATGGTGAGTCTAGAGGTAGGAGAGCTAGTACAGGGGTTGAATCACTTGCCTCACTTATGCGCAGGCCTACGTTGATCCCGGGCACTAAATATGGTCCCTAAAGCACAAATGCATATGATCCCCGAGCATACTCTGGGACGCTCCACCCTCCCCCACCAAAAAAAACCCTCTATGTATATAGAGGTTTTTTTATATATGTACATATATGTAGATATATGTAGGATAACATAGCCTCAGGTCACGATGATCACGATCACGAAATCCCATTAATCGTCAATTTCTCGAGTGGGCTCCGTAACCTCTCCATTCCTCCTTTCCCTGACATCTTAGAAGTCTCTCTGGACTCGGCCCTCCCGATGATGTCGTACTGGAGGGTCTTTCAGGGTCAGGGGAATGAGATCCAGCTTGTTACTGGCTTTAGCACATGAATACACTATGGGAAGCTTGCAAGGCTGTCCCATGTGGGCAGGAAACTCTCAGAAGCTTGACAGTTTCTCCCAGAGGGAGAAGTAGGCTACAATATATATTGTAGCTTCTGGCAGCTTGCTTTTAAGTCTCTGGATTTTGGCCTTTGATGGGATTACACACACCTGGGTTCCTCTGCCGGTACCTTCATGCCTGAGGCCTGTCCAAACATGTGGAGAGGGGCCTCGAGCATGGCTGTAGCTAGGTTCTGGTGGTCTTCGTTCACCAGGAGCTCTGCTCGGGGCGGGGAGGGAAGCTGGAGCCCATCTCCTTCCAGGGGCCAGGGGGAAGACAGCCAGGCATGCAGGCAAGAGACTCTCTGCCTCAGATAGTTTAGGTTTATTGGGAACTTTCCTTTGTGTTTATTTGTAATTTCTTTCTTTGTGTTCTGTTGATTTGTAAATACTGTTTTTCCTCTTCTCCTTGAGTCCTTTGCATAATTTATTCAGAGCCTTGTCCTTTTGTATGGACACAGAAAGACTTAGCAAATGCTATGCTTTTGTAACCTGGGAGTCATTTGACTCTACATGATATTTTCCTCCTGGGCATCTGTTCTCTCTACCTAAGCCTCAGCTGCCCTTACTTCCTAGCACCCCCAAACGCAGGGTCCCGAAGAGGGATGGGATGGACCCAGGGCAAGAGGTGAGTTGGGTGCTACACTGGAATCGAGATGGGCCTGGCCAAAGTGCCTAATGCTTAACTATAAGTTAAGAGCTTGGTCATGGACAAATGACGTCATGATCCAAAAGTGATAACTAGATTCGGACCCTGCTAGGGTTAGGAATGATTAATCTGGCCTGAGTGCTGTAGTCTTGAGTCTGGCAAGATGTTGCCAGGAGAGCTGCCTTGCAAGCCTCAATGTATCTCTTACTGTGTCCATACAAAAATAACTAATATTAAGATGTTAATGAGTGTTTGGACTAAGGAAAGGAGAAAAACACCTTAAGAGGTATTTTGCCTACTGGCAGTCAGGAAGGGCTTTGGAATGGTCCTAGGTTTTGTTCCCTTTGAACCTGGTGGCCCTCAGGAAGGGCTTTCTTATGTTGATTTTGCTAACTGGCTGTGTGTAGCCTAGGGGCAAGGGCGAGAGAGAAAAAGAGGACAGAGAGATGAGATGGGGGCTGTGGTAGATCCAGATGGAGCTAGGAGTGTGGGAGATGAGAAAGATGGAAGATTGAATAAACGGTAACTAATCAGCAACCAGCTTGGTCCTCATTCTTCCTTCGCCTGTCCTTGGCCAACAGCTGTCCCGATCCATCCCGTACACAGCAGTTCCAGAGCACCAAACATGGGCAGTGAGACAGAGCCGCCCGGAGAGCCCACAAGTGGACGCGCCTTTCAGCGTGCATAGTTTTTTTACACATATACATGCATATATATATATATGTATATACATACACATATGTATATACATATATATATATATTGATTCTATTTTATCATATCTAAACACAGTTAGGTAAAGACATCTATTGAACTCTTTGACCTCAATCAAGATGATTGAGAAGTTCCTGCATGGATTTCTTTCTTTTACTCCACACAGAACCCTTCTTTGCCTGCACATACTAGAAAACAAATCAAATAGAAAGTTTTCTATCATCTAGATTAACCTGATTGATTTGAGGCTGTTGAAGTAAAATAAGATTAAATAACTTCCAGGCACCCTTTGTTTCTCTTATGTTTTCTAAGTGTACTAGGTACTGAATCTCTTGTTTATGATATAAGTGATGTAGGAGACTATTGTTTTCTATTATATGTTTTAATGTTTTAAAACATGCTGTCTTCACTACTTCACTGATTTATTCATAGAAAAATGTTCAAAAATAAAACATATTTTTCTGTATCTCCCACTACTACAAAACTTTCACCAAACATGTCCTCCTAGTTTTGTTCAATTCTCAAGTGAAATAACCACGTTTTATCTTGTTTCCCTATCAGAAGTCTATAGTTATTCTTTATTTCCACTCCTTTTATAATTTTTCACAGAAGTCACAAAACAATGTATATTGAGTTACAAGTGGATATTAAAAATACATACACTTTGGGGCACAGGATATGGTTTAAAGGATTAGAACACATGATTGACGTGGCATGGCCCCCATAGAGAGTGCTGAGTGTAGCCCTGGCAACCCCTGCAATATGGTCGCTGAGGACTATGTAGCTGACTGAAGTTGTGGCTGAAGAGTTAAGTCCTCTGTGACTCTAAATTCTGTACTTAGGTATTCTCATGTGTCTTCCTACATTTATCTCAATTCTGCTTTCCACTTTTTTTTTAAACAAGACATATGAGAATTTAAATCTGTCATTGCTAGTCTGAATTCAATCCAGGGACTAATCTGATTTATATACTATGGATAAGACTAGGTTTGATCAGTTTGATCAGGCTGGTTACACATTAATACTGGAGTCAGTCTGAGATCTACACCATGCATGGTTCTTGAAGAAGTTTGATGCAGTGTTAATAGCATAGAAATAAAGGTGCTTTACACTAAGGGGAAAGTGGTCATTAGTAGCTATCTCAAAATTTGCATTACTTTCTACACCTGAGTAAATATATACAATAAAAAGTATAGAAGTGCAATGTATTAAGCTCTACATTTAATGTAATGATTGTTATATTATAGAATTTACTAAAAACAGACATATTTTCAAGTCATCTATGTTCCCTTGGGAAGTTTCTATATTTGTATTTATATTTTCCCCTTTTTACTTATATAATTTTTATTCTTCTTTTATTTGTTTTTTTCAGACAAACCTGGTAATATTTAGAATTTATTCCTGTCTTTGTGTTCAGAGTTTACTCCTGACAAAACTCAAGGGGCCACACACAGTGCTAGAGATCAAACCTATGTTGACTGTGTGCAAATCAGGAAATCAGGTACTTACCCAGTGTACTACCTCTCTTGTTTCATTTTTTTCTTTATGATTTTATTTAGGAAAAGTGAAAGAGGAGAGAAAGTGAGAGAGAGAGAGAGAGAGAGAGAGAGAGAGAGAGAGAGAGAGAAAAGTACATCAGAAAGATAGATGCTTGTTTGCCTTGTACTTGGCCCAACCCATCTCAACCTGGCTTCTATCCCTGATATCACGTGTGGTTCCTGGAGCACCTCCAATAATGATCAAGAATAAGCCCTCTGCACCATCAGGTTCATCCCCAAAATTATTAAAAGATAAAATAATGAGGTGACAAATACCAAGATGGTGAATGTGGGTGACTCCAGAATAGAGTGAACAAAGGCTTAATAGTTTAACACATTAAAGATTAATTCTGGATAAAAAAATAGTTTATTTAGTTTTTTTTTATAGTAAATAGCAGAATTTAAGGGAAAGACTGAAAATATGAAATGGTGGGTTTTACCTTGAAGGAAAAAGAAAAACTCAGATATGTCTTATGTCATAGTAAAGAAAATGGAGAAAGAGTAGAGAAGTTAAGGTGTTTGCCTTGCACGCAGCCAATCAGCTTTGACCCCCAGTACCACTTTGTTGTTCAAGCTGGCAACAAGTAGCTTCCTAGCACTGCTGGGTGTGACTTAACCCAACCCTTACAGATCCCAGTCATGGACATTAGCACATAATGATTTTTTATACCAATTTTATGAGATATACTTTTAATTATAAATTAAAGGAAGAAAACAAATTAAAGAAAAACATAGATTAGGCATTTCAAGACTGTTGTTTTCATGCCTATTGAAAGTGCCTATAGTGAGAGGAGATATTATAGTGAGATGTAGCTATTATGAACTGTTTTATATATAAATATATATGTATATATATATTACTGTATCACTGTCATCCCATTGCTCATCGGTTTGCTCAAGTGAGTGCCAGTAGCGTCTCCATTCGTTCCTGTCTCATTCAGGATCAGGGAAGGGGGCCCATTATTGTTACTGTTTTTGGCATATCAAATATGCCATGGGTAGCTTGCCAGGCTCTGCTGTGCAAGATTCTGCCTCGCTCTCTTCCAGGAGCTTTGTTTTATAGTCTCTGGATCTAGGCCATTGATGGGATTACACTGTGCCCAGGGGCAGTTTGTGGGTGTGGCTATCAAGCTGCTGGAAGATGGGGGATCTGGATGGAGGTGACCCAGTCCCGATTGGAGCAGACTTGGAGATCTCAGCCTCGGGTCCCCTATACCTGGGTTTCTCTGCCGGTTCCTTCATGCTCAAGGCTTGTCCAAGTGTATGGAGACTGACCTTGAGCATGGCTGCAGCTGGGTTCTGGAGTTTTTCTGCTGCAAGAATTCTGCTTGGGGTGGGGAGAGAGACTTAACCCACCCCCTCCGAGGGGCCCTAGTGAAGATAGCCTAGAGTATGAGACTTGTTGTTACTGTTTTTGGCATATTGAATACCCCACAGGTAGCTTGCCAGGCTCTGTCGTGCGGGCAATATACTCTCGGTAGCTTGCCAGGCTCTCTGAGAAGGGCGGAGGAATCGAACCTGGGCCAGCCGCATGCAAGGCATATGCTCTACCTACTGTGCTATCGCTTTAGTCTGACTGTTTATATAAAGTGACTAATTGGCCTGATAATTTTTAATAAGGTTTTGTGGTTTGTATAACATAACAGATGATTTTAGAGAGATTCAAATATGCAGAACCAAAGGATCAGGAATATAGAAAAAATCATGTGGTGCTTACTTTTTACATGCTCTACCTAGATTCAATCTCTAGTAGTCTCCATGACCCAGAACCCAACAGAATTGATCCCTAAATTCAGATCCCTAAGAGTCACGAGGTGTAAAAAAAAATGTTGTATTTTGATTTAGCTGCTAAGTGGGAAAATAAGTTATGAAACATTTGGGTTTAATCAAAAGTGCTTCAAATTGTAATAAGATAACAGCCAAAGAATTAAACCCTGGAGGGCCAGAACAATATTACAGTGCTTAGGGCACTTGCCTTACACTAGTGATCTGGATTCTATTCCTTGCACCCGATTAAGCTTCTGGAACCAACCAGGAGTGATTCCTGAGGAAAGAGAAAAATTCCCTGAGTACATTCAGATATGGCCCCAAGACAATAAATAAATAAATAACCCCCAAAATCAATAAAAAAAAATCAAACAGTGAAGATAAATATAATAGTCTCCTAACAATATTATTTGTCTTAAATGTACAAATAGGCATATTTCATGGAAAGGTTATTTTTAACACTCATGAAAAATACAGTGATAGATAAGTTATATGTTAGCACAGCACAGCACAGTTGCCCCGTTGTTCATCAATTTGCTCGTACGGGCACCAGTAACATCACGGAGTTGTGAGATTTCTTGTCACTGTTTTTGGCATATATGCCACGGGTAGCTTGCCAGGATCTGGCGTAGCGGGCGAGATACTCTCAATAGCTTGCCAGGCTCTCCGAGAGGGGCAGAGGAATCGAACCCGGGTCTGCCGCGTGCAAGGCAAATGCCCTACCTGCTGTGCCATCACTCCAGCCCTTACATAAGTTATATGTATATGTAACATCTAACATAAGTTATATGTTAGAATTTTTAAAAAAATTCTTAGGTAAACACTCTTTGTCTTGAACACAAGGCTCGTATTGACGTCTTAAAGTAGATTAAATATAAACTCATGAACGATTCAAGGTCGATCATAAATTCCTACTACACATTACAGTTGTGGAAGAATTGAAAACTTTTTTGCTCTAAATCAATGAAATTTTTCTCTTAATTATTTTATCTTGTCTACTTTAAAAAGGTTAAATGTTAGCAAGGGTGCCAAGGACAGGTGCATCTGTAGTAGAATCAATTTTTCTTACTGTTTTTCAATCCACGGCACCACACGTGGTTTACAGGACTAACTCGTGAACCCACAAAGATAGTTGTAAACCCTAATAATCCATAGTTGTTACATCCCCCAAAAAAGTGTGAGTAAAAACTCACATATAAATGTTCCAGAAGTTGAAAGTTTTAATATTTATGAAGTAGTGATGTACGTGACACTATTTCTCAGATAATTATTATATTTGAAATATATCTGAACTATTTCTCTGATAGTTCAAATGGAATGATTTTCTTTGTTTGGATGGGGAATAGTTGGGGTGTTTGCTACACACCGGCAGTGGTCAGAGCTTATTCCTGCTTCTGTGCTCTTGCCAGAGTTCAGTGACTGTACATGGTACCAGAAATTTAAAGGAGTCAATTGTATTGAAGGCAAGCACTTTGACTCCCAGTACTAAATTACGGGCCCCAGAGCTAAGTGATTTCAACTTATCTTCCATCAAATTAGTGTAGCTTTTTTCTTCTGTTTTGGAAACAAATTCCTAGTGATTTGTCCCTAGAAATTGATCAATAGAGCTTCAGAGAGCATCAACAAGGCCTGTGTATATGAATTAGCTCTATCTGTATTTGTACAAGTTATTTTGTCTTTTCCCTAAGCATTCTTTTAGTCTTATCTTCCTCTTTTTAATCCAACTAAAATCTGAGATAGAACATTTATTTTGTCTAAATTTTATTTTGATATTTCTGTTTAATATATATATAACATTTTGTTTCAAAACAAGGAAATACAGCTGTGCGCATTTTTTATTAAATGTCAAATATCTTTCACATAGGTCATTAGGTAAATGTTAGTGTAGGCCATTAGTTACTAAGCAATAATATTTATACCATATATCATTTATTTATAATATATAAATGTTTTATGCTTTGTGGAGGTACTGCTAGTTCCTGTTTTATCTCTCTGATTAAATTTCCTGCATGGTATGATATAGCATAACATGACCAAGGCAAGTGAGTAGAACAGTTATCTATGTCATGAGTCCTTCCCACAACAACCCACTTATTATAATATTTCTCTTCAAGGAGCTCCTCATATTATATTAAATAATTAAATAGAAGGTTTGATTTATTTTTCTTTCCTTTATCTGTAATGATCTTAAAAGAGGAAGGTGAGAAGGAAAATAGAAAGTTGATCTTGTTAGCAACCATATATATAGTCTTTTACAATGGTTTGCTGGAGCAAGAAGAGAGTAAGGAAGTTTCATTTTTCTTCCAAAGTAGTCCCTTTGGGGTGGAGAAAGCTCTCCGAATTGGTTCTAAAAAGCACTCTATTCTAAAGAGGTGCCAGACTATTCTGACACATTGCCTTTGTAATCACCTAGTTGCATAGTTGTGCATGTGTGTGCCACACAGCAAATTTTTGTCAAATAATTTGCCTTACTTAATTTTTGAGAGGAACCAAATGTTAAGTAAATATTGAAAGGAAAATAAGACCTACTACCCAGTCTGGGATGATCTGCATTTTTCCTTTCAAAGAACACATAAATACACTTATCCTAGCTATCTCAAATTTTGGAATTGAGAATATTTCCAAAAGTCAGCATCTTTAAATTTGATCTATTAATTGATACAATCATACACTGTATCCATTTACATAGATACACAGTGTACTGTGGTTGTTGTTATTTGTGGTTGGTATTTGGTTTGGGGATGAGAACTAATGCAGGTTAAGGCCACACCCTATTTGGTGCAGGAGTGGCTTGCAGAGGACCATCATGTGGTATCAGGAATGGAATATATGCTTGTTTTCTTTGAGCTATATTCCAGCCTTGATAACATTTTCTTTTTTTTAATTTTTTTTAATTTTATTGAATCACCGTGGGATACTTACAAGCTTTCATGTTTGATCATTGTGAAATAACAAGTTTTCTACTTTGTATAATGCCACTTGATTTACACAGTTCTGTAAATTCTCTAAATCCTAATTGGAGTTGCAGAGATTGGGCCACACCTGGAAATGCCCAGGATCGACTCCAGCATCTCTCCAGATAGTCCTGCTGGTGCTCTGGGGACAATGGTGGTTCAGGGAATTGAACCAGGTTTAGTTGAATACAAGGCAAACTCCTAAAATTCTGTAGTATCTTTCCATCCCATCGTTTTTTTCTTTACTCATAAATGTTTTAAAATCACCTTACTTAGGAAAACTACTTTCGTGTTTATTTGGCATCATATAAAATTAGTTACTTCCTATTCATGGTAAGCAACAGTAAAGTACAGATTTTCCCTAAAGATTTTAAGATCATCGTTCATTTGTTCATTTATTTAAGACATATGTCCCCTCCAGCTTGAAAAAAATTAGACTTCTCCTCCTGATATGTTTGATTATTATTATTTCTTCTATTAACCAAGTCCTACAAAAATTCAAACAGCAAACCAAAACTATTTTCAATATTTAATGTATGAGGCTTTTCAGTACCATTATTGTACTGTTGCTGCCTTTCTCTACCCTAAGTTAAACATCTTAAATTGTTCCTTTGGCCATCTACCACATTGTTAACACATACATAGTAGAGACTTGTGGAATAGGAGGCCTTTTGTAGAGTCTTCAATTGCTATTATTCATTGCAAACATATTCCTATCTGGAAAGTGGACAGAAAAACCTACTGTGTTGGAAACCTCCTCTATTCTATTCTAAAGACTATTTTAACAAATAACCACAGTCTAGTTGTCTAAAACAATAGGAATTTATTGTGTCATAGTTTTAAAAGTCTGATTCTGGAAGACTGAGATTAAAGAATTATCAATGTTGGTTTCCTTTGAGAATTTGAAGAAGGAATCTGGGGTTCTTCCCTGGTTTCTCATTCTCTGTTGGCAATCTCTGGCTTTATTTGAGTAATAGATGTATCACACTATATCTACTTCTATGACCATGTGACAATTGTGTGAGCCCAATTTCCCCTTTTTATAGACAGTATTGCAAAAGAATACACCCTCTTTAGAATTAACTAAAATTAACTAATTATATTGCAATGATACAAATAAGATTGTATTCTGAGTTTAGGACTTCAAACTATGCAATATCCTACCACTTGCTATCAATTGGGTAACATGAAACATAAAGCGTGAAGGAATTCATAAAACTCTATATTTACTTTTCATCACTTCATCCAAATCTTCTATATTCAACCAGATTTTGTTAAGAACTAAGTTCACAGTATAGAAGAGAGATATTAAAAAAATATATAGCTATTGATGACCAAGAGTTTAGCATAGGGAATATTATAAGATCTGATTCACTTGTAATCATGTCATATTTTAAAGACAGAATTCCTTTTTAATGTAATTTATATTATTTCTTACATGTAGAATTTTACACACAGACACTCACACACACACACACACACACACACACACACATATACACATCCAAAATCTTCCAAAACTGTAGCAGTAGTTTTCAACTGTCATGCTTATTGGGTAGCTATTTTTGCTTAATTCTCCTGATCCAAGAACAGGCAAGAGGGAGATTATATTTAGGGATTCAGGTTATGTCTCTGCCTCAGTAACGTTGGAGCTATTTAGAATGAATTATTGAGACGTTGAAAACAATTCCAAAGGATTTTGCTTTTGCCAACTTTCTGTGAGAACTGAATTATTCTGTGTGTTGACATCCAATTATGTTTCTGGGTTTTTTCTTTGACCTCCTTATAGGTTCTACATGATAAAATAGGCAATAATTCAATTTTTAAATGATTTGTTTTTACCACATTCATACACACATTTCTGTGGCCTGCTATGCAGCTATTTCAGAGTCAGATGATTCTTAGGATATATCTCCCAGAAATATTGAAATAATATTATGATTCTTTTCGAGTTTGGACTTCATTGATTAATTTTGTTTGTTTGCTTTGTTTTAGTGTATGTGTGTGTGAAAGAGAGAATGGTGCTTTAATAATTTCACATGAATGCTACCTGAGAATTACTAAAATCACTAAGAAAACTCCGTATCATTAGATTATTTTTCTAGTCTTTCTACAAATCAAAGTTTGATACCTTTGTTTCTGTTTCTTTGTTTTGTTTTGGGCCATACTCAGCCCCACTCAGGGCTTACTCCTGACTCTGCCCTCGGGGTTCTTTCCTGGTGATGCTTTAGGGCCTTATGGGTTGTTTAGAACTGAACCCAAGTGGTCCAAGCTCCATACTGCTTGTACTATCTCTATGGACTCTATAGTTTGACTCATTTGGAAAACGTGCACCATCTGTGTCCACCGAGTCCAGAACTGTTAATTATGTGGCTCTTACAGTCTTTGTCTAGTTATAACCTTCCCATAAAACTCTAGGGAACATACTGGAGAAACAGGGTAGGGATTGTTCCTTACTATGCTATAAACTTACTCTTGAAATCTGATAGGAAGCATTTTAATGGAAAATTAGGCTGCAGATTTTTGAATAAAATTCTACAGTACCTGATACTTACTAGTTAACTTGATAGTGCAAAGTGAGACTCTTGGAAATTATGTATGTTCTAAGCAGTTGAATAGTTCTTCCAATTCTACTGCTCAAATACTCTTCACTGTTTTTACTTAGAACGACTTCATCAAGATAGCACACCATCTTGGGGCTGGAGCAATAGCACAGTAGGTAGGGCATTTGCCTCGCACTCGACCTAGAACCAGTTTCATTTCCCAGCATCCCATATGGCCCCCTGAGCACCGCCAGGAGTAATTCCTGAGTGCCGAGCCAGGAGTAACCCCTGTGCATCACTGGATGTGACCCAAAAAGAAAAAAAAAAAAAGATATCACACCATCTAATTCCATGTGAGCAATTATAAATTTATGTTTTCCCAATAGTTCTGAAATCTTTCTTCTATAGAATTTTTAAATTTGTAATGATATAGTGAGCAAGAATTAGTTGGAAATTACTATGGGTGCCTAAGAACACCAGAAAACTTTTTAAAAACTTGTCTTCCTGATCCCAGACTTTGTATTTCAATCCCAGACCATTGAACCTCAGACTCTGAACACCACGTGGGTTTTCTCATCTCATTTTCCGCTTCTAGGATTTGCTTAGTAGAATATGTAATTTGAATAATGACTTGAGAGTATGTTAGCTTCATTTGGGAAAGTGCTCTGGGTTTATTTCTTTGTTTGTTTGCTAGATTTATGAGCACCTTTGACCCAAAGTCATGGTCACTTTCTTAGGTCAGCTCATTCCCCACCTTCTTTAAAATTGATCACTTGAGATGTAATCTTTGAATCACCCCAGTGACTCCCCATGCGCTCCCAATGGCATCACACACGAGCTGCTCATGTCAGCACCACAGAAAACTACAGTATGTTAGATCTATGCAACACCAGCTCTCCACAGAGAAAGACATTTATCAATGTCTTATTGCAACTGATGCCCTCTTTGGGAATTTTTTTGGTCGTAAAATTGTGGCCATGAGACTAATTAAAAAAATATCTGCACGTATAAAAGAGAACTGCAATAGGTTGTTATTTTTGCCCCTTTTGTTCCCATCAAAGAATAATTTCTTATTAGAAAATGTGCATTGTGGTGCTTGTCTAAGGACAGTGCTTAAAAAGCACACCGATTTTCAAAGAGTCAGATCTGATTTGGCTGAAACAAAGTGAGAAGTGAAAATCCAGGGGTCTGGGTAAAAGAGTGACAGCAATGCCGGTGCAGGACTTCTCAGGGCAAAGCTACTTTTCTGATGAGTAAGCTCTTCCTCAAAGCCCCTCAACTGAAAGCCAGTAAGGATGATGGAAACTGCCTTGGTTAATTGTCAGCACACACCTCTCTTTAATGAGTTTCCTCCAAGTTTATGGTTGCTACCCTGGTGACTCAGGTAGGGTTTCTGTCAACTCCAGCTGAGATTGTCAGAATAGGGAAATGGGGGTCCACTTTCTGATTAATGAAAATAATAATTATGTACAGATGAAAGCAAAGAGAGAAAGCAAAGAGCTTCCATGTTACTTTAAACAAAGAAGAGTTAAGGCCTTATCTTAACTATGCATTGGCACCGCAATGCGAAATGGTCATGCAAAATTAATTTTTAATGTGTTCAATTTATATTAAAAATTTCTGCAAGTGTGTGAATTTTTTTTCCAAGGCTGGAGTGCTACTTCATTTACAATATTCCCTGAAGGTGTTTTTTTTTAAAGAGACTCTTAAACTGAAGCCATTTTAAGGGTTTTATGAGACATTATGTGAGCTTTCATATGCAAGTTAGTCGTTAAGTACCAGATATTATATTCTGTAATATGCTTAAGTGATATTAGAGGCTGTATATAGCCTGCAGTAATGGCTATTGCTGCTTTTTTAATTTATCAAGAAAATGTTGCTTAAATAAGGAGCAAATCAATGCTGGGTTGTACAAAATATAAATGTAAGGAAGTAACAGTATTTTTTTATATACTTGCTTCTTCTAGCTTCACTGAAAGGGAAAAATACAACCTACTTCCAAGGCTCCTAGTGACAGAAATTGTCAAAAAAATAAAATAAAATAGCATATTTAGATTAGAAAGCTACTCAGAATACATAGAATGACATTGAACAATGGCTACCAATTGCTATTCAGGGCTTCGCAATGGATATAAAGATGGATTTTATGCCCTTGATAATTGTTTTTTTTCTATGCTTGCTGGCATTCAGATAAAGTAAAATCTCTTACTTGGATTTAAACCATTTAAGTCTGACTCTATGGCCTACAAAGGGAAATATTTGTGTTAAGCTGGATTCTTTGGTCAAGCTTTGCAAAGCAAGGAGAAAACCCCCACCTGGTGAGTGAAATTGACTTAAAAAAACTAATGACAGCTTCCTGTGCAGTGCTCCTCCCATTCTGACACCCAACCGTCAGCACCGCATGTTTTTGAATTTTCATATTTCTGTGCATACTCAGCCTTTTCAAATATCTCTACATTGTATTTCTCAAGATGTGAGCATTTACTGACAAGCTCAGTGTTGTATCTAGAGGCTTGTCATTATGAAAGTAACCATTAGACCTAAAAAATAAATTCATTTGCCTTGAAAAAGGAAAAATATAGAAATAGTGAACAGTTTTGAGAACAGTGAAGTTTCCCTCAGTTTGGGAGCAGAAAAATTATTTTATGCTGATATTTTTATATTTAAATTGTTTCTAAACTGAATGTCTATCTCTAGAGCAAATGATTCTTTAATGAGATTATTCACTGGGCCAGTTTTCCCCAAGATTAAGAATTAGCAGCATAATTTGTATTTTGGATTTTAAAATACTAATTTAAATGTCATTGGTGTGTTTTGGAAGTCTCACATCTTTCACTTACTTTGTTCAAAAGCCAAAAATGAGAATTCAATTCAGGGTTTGACTTTACATATAGTTCTATGACATTAAAAAAAATAATAAACCAATACACTAAGTTACCTCTAAATGATATTATAATTTCAGTTCATAATATTTCTAAATATTAAGAAGAATGTTTTCTCAAAATATTACAAACTTAGTCATTTTATATCTAAACTGTGGGCTAATAGATTTTTAATATTTATTTCATACTTACTAAGTCCAAACTTTGCTTCTGTCTTAAAGCTTTGAGGTTTTGGGAGTTCTTAAATTGCCTTCAAAACCATCAATGAAAAATATTTGGTATTCACTGCAATTTCAATGTCCCATGTAATTTTGGTTTTCTAATTTTTAAGGAATGACAAAAATTTATATATATGAGAGATAGCTATAAAATATTCCAAAAACATTCTCTGTCTAATACTTTTGTGGAAATTTTTTTGTTTTTATTTTTATTCTTGGGTTGAATCTAATTATACTCACTATCTTTATTCTAATTATTAAAATAAAGATAGTGGACATGATTATTTATTGTAAGTTTGTAAATATCAATACATAAGGCAGTAATTTTTATTTGCAACCCCTTTTATGTAGAATTGTTTTTTGGTCTATGTCTGTCCCAGAAAAACTCAAACTCAAAGCTGCTTATTTAAAAAGAAGACAAAATTTCAACTTATTCCTTCTTATTTGGTATAGCTGAAAGAACTCTTGCTTCCCACCCCTCTTTCTCTCCTTCCTTCCTTTCTTCCTTCCTTCCTTCCTTCCTTCCTTCCTTCCTTCCTTCCTTCCTTCCTTCCTTCCTTCCTTCCTTCCTTCCTTCCTTCCTTCCTTCCTTCCTTCTTTCCTCTCTTTCTTTCTCTCTCTCTGTCTCCAATTTGTATTATGATTAAAGACATTTAAAATCAAAATAATCTTTCCCCTCTTCTAGCTGCTAAATCCTATCCAATCCTTACTGGAAATCAAAGTTAATAGGATAGGAATATTCAAAATAAAAATCATCTTCAGATCCTTATCTTAGAGCAAAACTGCAAATTTCTTCCCTGTAGTTCATCAAAATCTTCGTTAAAAAAATAATATGAAGTTGGTTTTCCTTCTCAACTGCTCATAGTTGCATGGCTGTTGCTTAGACACATTTTCTCTTTTAAAGACTATGAACTTGATCTTGCCCAAGTTTAATTCTCTTAAATTGCAGGTGGTTATGTTATGAAATTGGGCTTGCTTTATAAAAATTAATATTTGTATAAATAGCTACAGGGTTGTTTCTATCATTCACTCTTACAGAACATATTCCAATATGGCTATACTCACTCTACATTTTTGACCATTAGAAGAAAATGAAACTGAATCAGGTTCAGCTCTACCAGATCTTAAAATAAACATTCAGAAGAAGTGAGGAGAAATAAGCAAATAAAGGGGTTTTTTTGGCAGAGAGTTTATTTATTTAGCAACAGCGATGCAGTTGCTTACACTTTCTACAAATGTTTTATCTCTTTTTCCGTAGCACCTGTCCCTGGGTGAATAGAACCACATCTGTCTCATCTTGGCATAACAAGTACACAGCTACATCTGTGAGTGATGATTCCATTTTTGAAGGAAACAGTGTATACTTTTGCACTCCTGGAGAATAGTTAAAAAAAATATCGCACAATGGATTTTTATGTCTTACAGGAAGGATTCTAAATGGTGAATAGAAATTTTGGAACTGGTACAAAAATACTGAATTTGCAGTTTAAGAAAACTGAATTTTACCTGTATCTGTAGGAACATTGTAAATTATATATATTATGTATATAATATATATCATTTTACTAACAAAAATATCAGATACATATTCACTTAGCAGAAAGTATAATTTAAAAATAAATGTGTTATAGTAAGCATGAAGTTTTAGAAATTTAGAAGATGGAAGTAGTTTGATTTTGTTTCAGAAATACTTTCTGGAAGAAAATGATTAATTTTATGTAGAGAAGAATTTGAGATGTTAATTGATACCAATTAGGGTTACTGATTGTGATAATTTAGGGCATTTTGTATTTTGCACACTTCAATTTTAACACAAATAGCCATGAACTATGCAGAATCCTCTGATAATTAGCAAAGGGGCTGCGGGGCTGAAAGGAGGTAGAGAGAATCCCGAAAGAGACTTGACTTCAAACAGAGCCAGAATAGAAGCTAACACTCAGATGATAAACAAAAATTTTTCTTTGCCTTAAACATATATTTTTGAATTCACAAATGTGGGAAGAGGACTCTGACTCTCTCTCTCTCTATCTCTCTCTCTCTCTCTCTCTCTCTCTCTCATCTCTCTTCTGTCTCACACATTCCTTTTACACTCTAATATCCTTTTACATCATTTTACTCCTTTTTGTCTTGTTGCAGTCTGCCATCATCTCTCCTCTGGTTCTGCAAAAATCTCCCAACTGATGCCTGAGATTTAAGACTATTATTTATCAAATTCTGCTTTCACTGTTCCTCCCCCAAATATCTCTGAACTCTCCTCAAAATTGGCTACCCCTTTATCAAAACTCACTAGTGGATCCCCATTACTATCAATAGGACTCAAATTTGTAAGACCCCCAGAAATGAAAAGGATTTTTCAAACTTCTGGTTACCTCACCCTCCTGCTTCTGTCCAATTCTCCACTCCCGAATCCTGCAAACCACTGAGTCATTGGTGACTGGTCATTTATTTTTGAGTCTTGAAACTTTTCCCATGTTATATATTTTATTTATTCTCTCTCCCACCCATCTCTCTCCCATTTTTCTGATCTTTAAAATTTTTATTATTATTCTTTGCACAGTACAGTTACTAATTTTAGTCTTTATTGCCAGACATCAATATTACTTTAAAATATAATAGCAAATGGGGATAGATAGAGCTATAAAATAGGGACAAAAAAGAGTTTGCATGAATTATTTTCAAAATTCATGAACCTCCTGTTTTTCTTTTGATGTCTGAAAAATTCTTTTAACTAGTCTATGCTCATATACAATAAAAATAATATGTGCAATATGTATATGGAAGCACAATTTATCTTGCAAAAAGCGAAGTGTGTTTTGCAAAGAATAATACTGGTATTTTGACATTTTAATATTCTTTGATTTGCATCACATCACATTAATATTCTTTTCAAATAAAATAATCAGGTATTATTTTTAGAATGTTGATGCAATTATTTTAACTTTCAAAGATACTCTCTTAGGTGATTTTTTTTCTTTTTGAGTCACACCCAATGGTGCACAGGGGTTACTCCTGGCTCTGCACTCAGGAATTACTCCTGTCAGTGCTTAGGTGACAATATGGTGAATATGGAATGCTGGAAATTGAACCCGGGTCAGCCCTTTGTAAGGCAAATGTCTATCTCTCCAGCCCCCATCTTTCTTAGGTGATTTTATGACCTCTCTGGCACCATTTCTCAAAGTTTCACAGCTCTTGAATTTGTGAATTTCAGCTTCACTCTTGCTTCTCTGGAAGTCTCTATTTTTTTCTCTTGACCCATGATGACAAGCAAGAGAAACTGCTAGTCATGCTGGTGAATGTTCAAATCATCATAATAGTTCTGCATCTCACCAACCATGTATGGATGATGCAAACTAGGTTCTTGTAGAAAAAAATTGCTTGACAATTTAACTGATTTCTTCTTAATTTCAGGATGTGCATGGTTGTACTGTCATCTCCTCACTTCCTGTGAGAATGCTAGACCACTTACTTCTCTGCTATACTTTGACTTGTAACTTGGGTTGGAACTGCCTTAGCTTGGCTGCAGTATCATACTTTCTGCACATACTTTCATAAGAATTTTTTTCTTAATCCAAATATGAGAGGGGTCAGGTGCACAATTAACAGATGCTTGCTAGGCGACCACCTCACTTGTCTCTGCTGCCTTGCCTACCCTACCTGCCATCTGCTATCCTAAGCCCCTCACCTCTCCAGTACTTGATTATTCTGCAAATAATGAACTTTGATGGAAACCTGAACTTTTTTCTCTTGTCAGAAGTGTATTGAAATTTCTGTATTTTGTTGAATGTAACCAGTTGTGTATGTATGATTGAAGTTTCCTTTCAATAAGCATTATACCAGAAAAGTTATCTTGAAGCATTAAAAATAACAGGTTATATAAAACATATTATTTCTTGGTCACACTGTGAACTATTAGGCAAACATACAACAGACAGTTTTTCAAAACTAATTTTATACACATAAGAAAATAGAACACATTTTTTTCATTTATTGAGACAATGATACATCAGGGAAGTTTTCATAACCGCTTTTATTCTATCATTTTTCCCCCAGCCAATTGAATCTGAGTTTAGAAGTAAAAACTACATTAAAATCTGTAGAAGTAAATTTCTTTATTTAAATATATTTTCATAATGACCTTACATATATGTAATTTTTTTGATGGTTCCTGTTATGTTTGAAGTTGCTGTTATGATCTAGAAAACAAATGAACCTGTCAGGGCTGGAGTAATAGCATAGCATGTAAGGCATTTACCTTATACACGGCTGACCCGGGTTCAATTCCCAGCATCCATATGGTCCCCTGAGCATCAGGAGTAATTCCTGAGTACAGAGCCAGGAGTAACCCTGGTGCATCGCTGGATGTGACCCAAAAAGCAAAAAAAAGAAAAAAAGAACCTGTCATAAATCACCCTATATTTGTAGTATTTAAAAGCTGATGAAGAGATATTGGATGAACACCAACTTACCTCTGAAAAGACAAAAACAACCTATACATATACACTATTAGTAACTTTTTACCTTATATAAATTAATTTTAATTAACTTATTTAGCCTATTTGTGGACAATCTAGGAGCAAAGAATGTTGAACTTTGTAGTGGGTTGGCAAAACAAAACAATAAAAGCAAAAATATATATATAATGAAGACCTGTAAAGCCTAAAATATTTGTGATGTGATCCCTTATATATAAATTTTGCAACCCATAAATTATTTCAGTTATTTTATTTTATTTCATGTATTTTTAAAATAATGTAGGATCACTGATATTTATTCAGCCATTGATTAAGCTGACTGAATTGGGCATGAACTCCACATCACTTTTTTAAAAGTTTTTTTAAATTTTAAGTTAGTTCACAATGTTTCCTAATATTCAATATTCAAACACCAATCCCACCACAATTATACCTTCCCACCACCAAATTCCAGATGTTTCCATCCCAAACCCCAGTCCCTGTCCCAAAACACAACCAAAACAATATATTTTTTATTGTCTGTTATGAAGAATTGCTGAACATGCTTACAAAAAAGTGCTCATATAGGAAACAGTCTAAAGTTGTTCTATTTTGGCTGGAGCCATTAAGACATCCTACAGAATATCAGTAATATGTTGTTAAAATTTGAGTGATTTGAGCTTTGGCATATGTATATCTGAAAATATGTATGTATGCATATATATATATGTATATATATATATATTTCCCTCTATGATTTGTTGCCTGCTATCTGAACCTCATCAAATATGGTCTTGTAATATTATGGAGAATAGGTAAAGAGTGTTTTATGGTGTGTCACATGGCCATGTGGTCCAGGAATATGTTTACTCATATGTGAGGCTCGTCCCGGATCATGGAGAGTGCCCTTGAGCATGGCGGCATTTGGGTTGTGGAGGTTTTTGGCACCAGAGCTGGGTCTCTTGGGGCGGGGAGAGCTCTCACCAGCACTCTTCTATGGCGCCTTGGTGAAGACAGCCTCATGCGGGGTCAGGACATTCTTCCGTGCTCTCTTTCGGGAGTTTTAGTTTACAGTCCCTGGGTGTTGGCCATTGATGAGATTACATGGCACTGGGGGAAGTTTGTGGGTGTGATTGCCAAGCTACTGGAAAACTGGGACCTGGGTAGAGGAAGCCCAGTCCAGATCCAAGAGGGCTTGGAGCTCTCAGTCATGGATTCCTGCCTACCTCTGCACGACAGGCCCTAACTGCGTCTTTTGATCTCTTTTGAGATTTTGTGGGTCTCTGAAAAATAGCCAACGAGTGAGCTTATATAGCTGAGCTGGAGGTGGTTTGTGGGTGTGTCTCCCACATACCTAACTTCAGGCCATTTAATTTCTTGGTAAACTTGGCCCCAAGTTGTTGGGGTCTGGCCAAAGGCACAACAGCAATTTTGGGGTATCTGGAAGTGGAAAGGCACCATCAGACTGCTAATGCACTCACCTAACAGGTACAGGTTGACCTGCTGGCAGCACCATACCCACTCATAGAGTTATTTTAAAAATAAAATGAGATAGTACATTTGAGAAACATGCCGTGATTCCAGGCATATGGAAATGAATCAAAATTACTTTTGATTTTTTTTAAGAAAACTAGGAAGAAGATTACATTAACATTTTTTCTTCTTTCTTTCTTTCTTTCTTTCTTTCTTTCTTTCTTTCTTTCTTTCTTTCTTTCTTTCTTTCTTTCTTCTTTCTTTCTTCTTTCTTTCTTTCTTCTTCTTTCTCTCTTTCTCTCTTTCTCTCTTTCTTCTTCTCCTTCCTTCCTTCCTTCCTTTCTTCCTTCTTCCTTCCTTCTTCCTTCCTCCTTCCTTCCTTCCTTCCTTCCTTCCTTCTTCCTTCCGTTCTTTCTTTCTTTCTTTCTTTCTTTCTTTCTTCTTCTTTCTTTCTTTCTTTCTTTCTTTCTTTCTTTCTTTCTTTCTTTCTTTCTTTCTTTCTTTCTTCTTCTTTCTTCCTTTTTTCCTTCCTTCCTTCCTTTCTTTCTTCCTTTTTTCCTTCCTTCCTTTCTTTCTTTCTTCCTTCATTTTTTCCTTCCTTCCTTCCTTTCTTTCTTTCTTCCTTCATTTTTTCCTTCCTTCCTTCCTTTCTTTCTTTCTTTCTTTCTTTCTTTCTTTCTTTCTTTCTTTCTTTCTTTCTTTCTTCCTTCCTTCCTTTTATCCTTTCTTTCATCCTTTCTTTCTTTCTTTCTTTCTTTCTTTCTTTCTTTCTTTCTTTCTTTCTTTCTTTCTTTCTTTCTTTCTTTCTTCCTTCTTTTTTTCCTTCCTTCCCTCCTTCCCTCCTTCCTTCCTTCCTTTCCTTCTTCTTCTTTCTTTCTTTCTTTCTTTCTTTCTTTCTTTCTTTCTTTCTTTCTTTCTTTCTTTCTCTCTTTCTCCCTTCCTTCTTCCTTCCTTCCTTCCTTCCTTCCTTCCTTCCTTCCTTCCTTCCTTCCTTCCTTCCTTCCTTCCTTTTTTCCTTCCTTCCTTCCTTCATTTCTTTCTTCTTTCCTTCCTCACTTTCTTTCTTTCTCCCTCTTTCTTTCTTTCTTTCTTTTCTTTCTTTCTTTCTTTCTTTCTTTCTTTCTTTCTTTCTTTCTTTCTTTCTTTCTTTCTTTCTTTCTTTCTTTCTTTCTTCTTCTCTCCTTCCCTCCTTCCCTCCTTCCCTCCTTCCTCCTCCTTCCTTCCTTCCTTCCTTCTTCCTTCTTCCTCCTTCCTTCCTTCCTTCCTTCCTTCCTTCCTTCCTTCCTTCCTTCCTTCCTTCCTTCCTTCCTTCCTTCCTCCCTTCCTCCCTTCCTTTCTGCTTGCTTCTCTCTCTTTCTCATTCTCTTTCTTTCTCTCCTTTCTCTCCTTTCTTTCTTTCTTCTTTCTTTCTTTCTTTCTTTCTTTCTTTCTTCTTTCTTTCTTTCTTTCTTTCTTTCTTTCTTTCTTTCTTTCTTTCTTTCTTTCTTTCTTTCTTTCCTTTTATATTAGGGTTGACATTATACCCATTGGTGGTGTGCAGGGCTTATCCGAGTGCTCAGAGATCACTGCTAGTGGGTATGGTGATCATGTGGGGTACAGGATATCAAACCTATGTGGGTACCTTCTGTGCTATCACTATGGCCCCAACATTAGTATTGTTGACCTGTAGATCAACTCATCAAATCCTACTTAATCGCTATTATTATCTCATACTGTGTTGTAAGCATTCTGTGGTAATATTAGCCATAAAGTCTGTAGCTCACGGTGATTCATGTAAAAATTTAAAAAAAAAATTAAATCTACAGGCTATTTGCCTTTGGAGAAGGGTGTCAAAGATACTATCTTTTTCAAAGAAAGATTTACAATGTATATTTTTCTGAAATATTCTTATTAGCTAGTTAAATTTACTATTCTCAATTCACTTTATTGTGAAAAGTTGCGCTTTTGGAGAAGGAACCCTGGAGAAAAGTTCCTAAAAACATGTCAAAAATCTCTGCAAAGGAAATCCCAATATTATTTTCTCTCTCTCTCTCTCTCTCTCTCTCTCTCTCTCTCTCTCTCTCTCTCTCTCTCTCTCTCTTTCTCTCCACACACACATGTGTGTGTCCACAGGCATATATGTTATTTTTACTTCTCTTGTAAAAGAAGGAATGTTAGTCACTTGAGTTTTCCTTTTTTTTAAAGAGATGCTTCATTTTGGAAAGAGTGATGTTTTCCCAGAGGAGAAAAAAATTGGAAGAGAAGATATAAAAGGGATTTAATTTATTGTCTTATTTTGTTTTACCTTCAGAGAATACAATCCCTTAAATCCCACACTTTCTGAAAGTCCTAGGAATTATACACAAATCCACCAAAAACTAAGGTTTACATAAATAAGCAATTCCTCTTTCTTTAAAAATTAGATTGAAATGTGTTAGAAAACAAAGCTCTGTCATTAGTACTGATTGTGGAATGCTGTGGAGGGGAGCCAGTTAGTGCTTGGGAATGCCATTGCGTGTGGACCCAGCCAACTGGAGGAACAGAGCAATGGAATTTGCTCAGGGCTGCGTCTTGTTTGGACTCAAGCTTGAGTCCAGCTACATGTGTGGGAAAATAAAAAAAGTATTCCTTGAACAAAAATAAATAAATAAACAAAGAACTAAAAACAGCAGGGGTTTAAGTTAAAAGGACCAGCCTTATAAACAGACCTGATTTGGTCAGGCAGTAGCAGAATTCCTGATGGCTATGGATGGGTAGAAATGAAATAAGCCATGAATCCTACCAAATTCCTGTGCAAATGAGGTTTTTGACAGTCCTGGTAAAACTTTTCTTGTTCATTCACTTATTAATAGCCACAGCACAGGATTCTAGAATCATCATTCTGATTTAACACAAAATCTAAAGCATAGGACCGAACATAATACTAAGAATCACCCCCTGAGATTCCTAGTAAGGCACACTTGTCTGAACACATTTTTCATCAGAAGAAAATGAAAGTTACATTGGATTGACTACATTCTTAATAAAATAAAGATGATCTTTTATCTCTTCCTTATTTAGGCTATAAAACCAGCTTGGGAAAAAAAATTGCCAAGGCCACGCGTCTTCAAGTCAAAGTAGACTTGAGTTGGAGAAATTCATGTGGGTAGACATGAAGTTACCAGAAAGTCCAGCCAAAAGAGGCAGGTCTTGGATTTGGGTCTTGGATTTGGCAGGTATTACAAGGTGTCCACCAGCAGGGTTGCATGAAAAACCTGAGCTTAAAGCTAAATAGAGAACCTATTTATCAAGTCCAAATTTGGACCCCCAAGTTAAAATTGTTCAAGCCTCTGTAATGCACTCTACTCAGCTGTGTGCTTCGTCAACTTAATGACAGAGGCACATTGTTAAAGAGTCAGGATTGTGCTACATTGCTCTTCACCAATCCTGACTTGGACTTACAGGAGAAATCATTAAAATTCTTGTTCAAAAACTATCAGTCCTAAAGATGTATTAAAACAATACTAACCAACTTGGAGGCAGTTTGAAAACCATTTTGTGAGCAGGTCTACTAAAGCTCTTTTAAAGGCAATATATAGTTATGTAATCTTCTTTTGCATCCATAATATGTTTACTCAAAGTCACTTATATCCTAGGTCTATTCCATGAATAGATACTGTAAAGACCTCCTCTCCTAGGGCATACAGTTATGCACATCCAAGGGAGACAAGAAGACACATGAGAAAAATAAGTTTTTGTGTACCCAACTTAAGCTACAAGTGCCCTAGTTCTGAAAAGGAAGCACTTAAGATGCATTGCAAATCTACAGATAAACTTTAAAGATATTTATATATGTTGCCTATATATAAAGAGAATTAAAAAAATAGTTTGGCCTCATGTCAAGTGAAAAAATAATACATCTTACTAAGTTCCCCTTAAGAATCTAAAATGTGACTCCAGAAAAAATTTCAGAGTCTCTTTCTGGCATGAAGCTTCAATAAGTAATCAAATGCTGGAATATGACCAGGTTGTAAAATGTTAATACTGGATTGATTTGTTTTTAACTGTCTACCTTTACTACCACCTCAATCGAAAGGATGAAGAGACTAGATGTTCTTTCAACATATAACAGCTGTGAAATAGTCACATTGGTGACAAACTGGGAAAGAATTTCTAATTTCTAAAGAATGCCAAGTGGAACATGACAAAGCACCTAATAGAAGGTACTTTCTAAAAGCAATAGACAGGAACCTAGGTAAAAAGTTTCCAATGCTCAGAAAATCCTCAATGTACTGAACATATTTCAGAAAATATCAGGCCATGACTGGAGTGTTCCAAAAAATTTATCAATACCTTCTCAAATGATAAAATCATATATATGTATCTTTCTTCTCTTCTTCTTTACATTTTTTTCCCTATTGTTACCTGGTTCTCTCTTTCTTTTGCAGTTTCAGACATTTTCCACCGCATAAAATCTTCTAGGATTTAAAAAGCCAAGTTAACATTATTTAGAGTTTAAAACTGATAAAAGCGAGATATATGTTGGATTTTATTTTCTTTTTATCCGGAATGTTTGTGGGCTTCTAAGAGAATATTTATTTGGTGTGAGATCACGAAGATAGCACACACACACATAACCACATACTATGTGTTAGCTAAAGTCTTGGAAATGAGTTGATAAATTCAATACACTATTTTACTGAATTATAATAGCAACTCTGTGAGGATGTATTGTCTTTGTTTTATGCAAAAGAGAAAAGCTTTGAAATTCCACATACATCCAAGATCATAGAATTTTTGAACAGTACAAATAGGTATAAAGCCAAATATGTTCTTCTCCCAAATCTATGTCCTTTCAATACAAAAACAAAACCAGACTTGTATTAGTTTGTAGAAAAAGGAACATTGCTGGAAAATTTCACACAAAAAATTTCTTTTTATTTCTTAAGTAATTTCTTATCTTAAAATTCCGTCTTTTTACTAGACATTATCAATATCATATTTAATATAGATACTTCAATCTGTAGTAGTGTAGGCAAAAAATGTAAGCAATGATTTGTAAATTGATCAGTTAACAATAAATTAAATAACCCATATCATGATAAAAGTGAGATGCGAGTGTTGGAGAGGACAGAGTTATCTAATTATATTATGGGGTCCAGGGAGGATTATTGTAGAAAATATTTATACTGAGACTTGAGGGAAAGGACTCAACATTGATACAAGTTGGAATATGATTCACTTTGATAGAACATAGTGAGCAAGCAGAGGTACACACAAAGAGACTGGATAATTTGTGGGAATATGAAGAAGCTGGAAAGAACAAGCATCTTAATACAGTTGACCTTTATTTAAGACTAATGGAAATTGATTGCTGTTTTTCATTATGATGAGTTTTAGCGTGTAACCTACATGTTGTAAAAAACATCTGATTATTGAAAACGTTGCTCTATCTACTCCTCTAGGAGATGAATATATATTTTATTTATAGCTCCATATTATAATATGTGAGAAGATTGAGACTGATTCAGAGTTGGAGTGAACTTATTCCAATTTGTAACTTAATTTGAGTGGCATTGCTTTTATATTCTCTATATTATAATGTCAGATAAGTTTTATAACATTATGATCACAATATAGAGTTTAAAATTCTTTTCCCTCTCTTATCTATATGACTTTAGATAAATAATAGAGTCTGCGTCCCAGGTGTTATGGTCTCTGAGTGATCTATGAGAATGAGGCCCTGACATTATACAGTGACATAGCCCTGTATGCAGAAATCTTTGTATGCATTCCCTAACTTTCCTGTATCTTAAATATTTTGTTCCCCTTGTGGAGGTAATAATAGTACCTACCTCGTATAATTGTGGAAAACACATTAATTACACGTGTATAGAATTGAACAATGCCTCAACATAACAATGAATTAATAAGCACTAACTATATTAAAGTTGGTATATTAGATCAAGGATTAGCCTAACACTTAGAGATACACTTCCTAGACTTGTTTGCTCTGTGCCTTTACAAACGGGTAAGAAGAAAAATACTCATAATTGTGTACTTATTGTGAGTCAGTAAGGTTGTAGGGACTGTTAGAGCTACTTGAACAAAAATGAAGAAGAAAACTAAATAGAACTCTAGAGAACTACAGTGTACAAGGATAGAGAATTGGATTATAAAATTTGTCACTAAAATTATGTTCTTAAATGGTTACAGGTTAACCAAAGCCATTAGCTTAGACTAATCAGGATAATAAAGGATAATAGGTAAACACTGTTTAAATTATAGTTGATAGTATTAGTAATAATTATAATAATATAAAGGTCATCATGAGGAAAACATATATGCCACCATTTATGGGAATATAAGGGCAATATTAACCTGTTTGGTTGGTCTTTATAAGCAAGTGTTAAAGGAAAAGAGAAGAGAGAGGGTAGTTTAGAAGGAGGTTGAAATTGTGTGTGTGTGTGTGTGTGTGTGTGCATGCAAGTGTGCACCCAAGTTATATTTTGAAATCAATAACATATTTGTAACATGGGAATATAATGCGGTAGAAAGGAAATGTGATGAGGTAAGATTAAAGATATACTTTTACTGAGTTTCCTAACAAATAAACAATATATTCTGATTTTAAGAGAGGCATTTGAAAGATACCCTGTTAAAGTTCATGTTCTTTCAACTTTTCCTTGCTATCGCCATGAGAGTGTTGCTGAATATCTTCTTTTCTTTTTTTCCTTTTTTTAAAATTTTATTATATTGATTCATTGAGAGACACAGTTACAAAACTTTCATGTTTGAGATTCAGTGATACAACTTTCATGTTTGAGATTTATTGAGATTTAGCCATACAATGATCGAATACCCATCTTCTGCCAGTGTACATTCTCTCTCTCTCTCTCTCTCTCTCTCTCTCTCTCTCTCTCTCTCTCTCTCTCTCTCTCTCTCTCTCTCTCTCTCTTCTTTTTGGGCATATGTTTTACCCGAATCTTTCATCTTCCCTACCACTCAAGCCTGCCTGCCAGGGGCAGACACTAGATAATTTATTTTTCATTGCTCATTTTGAATATCATGAGAGTTCACACGCTTCTGGAATTTTTTTTTAAATGCTATTTTCATTTATTTTATTTTATTTTTTTAATTAGTTTATTTTTAATTAGAGAGTCATCGTGAGGGTACAGTTACAGATCCATACATCTTTATGCTAATGCTTCCCCCATACAAAGTTCAATAACCCATCCCTTCACCAGTGCCCATTCTCCACCACCCGTAAACCCAACATCCCTCCCCCCCTCCCCAGGCCCGGCTCCCCATTTACACTGTAAACGGCTGGTTGCAGAGACATCTCTATAGTGCACTAATTCATTTGGGGATTCACTTAGGAGTCCCTGGAGCAGGGCTGTTGGTGCACTAAGATGGTGCCTGGCAGAAGCTTGTGGGCAGGACAGCCAAGTCACGGAGCCGGAGGGGAGGCGGGCAGCATTCAGCACCTCTGCCTCAATGCAGCTTGGAGATTTAATCCTGGAATCTGCTTACCTGGGCCTTGCTTGAAGAAGTTCTTGGTCACTGGGATTCCATCTGGAGTAGGTGGGGAGACTGCATCTGCTCCTTCTAGGGTGCCCTGGTGAAATTGGCTCAGTATGGGCCCAGAGGAATCTCTGGTGTTGTGTTGCCATCTGGGACTTGCTACTACGTCACTGAAGATCTTCATGCCTCAGTTTCCATGTACAAAGGGCCAAAGGTAATATAATGGGAGAAATTATCCACATACTTGACTGAGAATGATGAGATGGAAGGGGGTGAGCCTTTGGGAGAAAGAGGGGTACACTGGAGATGATAGTTGAGGTAATGGAATTCTACCCATGAAAAAGCATTATCAATAGTACTGTAAACATTATTTTTAAAATTTAGAATAATTTGGAATAATACCTAAGACATATCCAAAAACAGTAACAATAAGTCTCTCAAGGAGAGATGTTACTGGTGCCCGCTCAAACAAACCGATGAGTAACGGGATGACAGTGACAGTGACCTAAGATTATTGTGATACTGAATTTTGCCTATACATAACCCCCAAACCTTATAAATATTAGAGAATTACAATTACAATATAATACAAATATTAGAGAATTAAAAATACAATAATTACAATTACAATAATTATAATTACAAAGAATTAGAGAAGTACAATATAAAACACATTTTCTTTTATATTAGCAGGAAAATCAGAGAAAAACCCTTCATGAAAAATGAAGACTGAGAGAAAATTGTTTACATAAAATCTTTACTTTCAACAATTAGCAGAAAATGGGCTAGGTGGTGCTCAGAGCTTCCTCCTGGCTCTGTATTCTGGGATCATTCCTGGTGGTGCTTGGGGGACCATATGTGATGTCAAAAATTGAACTAGGGTTGGTGGCTCACAAGGCAAGTACACTAACAATTATACTAAAGCTCTGGCCCTACATGATTAATATATACTTATAATATAAATTTATATAATATTAAACAGTTACAGATATATACTTATATATGCATTTGAGACCAAGTAATAATATCTACTTGGTCTCTATTTGCCAATAAAGTGCTTGTCAATAAAATACTCTACTTGTCAATAAATCTACTTGTCAATAAAATATTGACATCTATTTTATTTGTAAAATACTAAATGCATTTTTTTTCTGTTCGAGAATGACAATAATTTTTATTTACAGTTAAGATTTCAGTAGAGAAACTAGAGTATTATAAACAAAATAAGAGGGTCTGATGATTTTAAGAGAAGTATAAACTGCAATGAGTGATATGAGGAGTCCTTATACAGACTGGGGGATCGCTGTAAAATATCATTATGATTGTAGCAGGATTATCATTGAGGGACATTCTTGCATATTCTTAATGTTCATTCATTCTTAATTACTTAAGTTGGTTAGGTGAATTTTCATATTAGTTGAAACCCATTGAATTGTATAACTAACATGCAAATATTTCATTTTACATGTTTTTCCTTAATTTGAAAATTATTTCCTAAGCTCGGCTAATAAGGACAGCATTAGCAAGAAGATGTGCTCCTGATGTGTGGCCTTGCTGACTTTGTGCCATTCTCCAAATACCAAGTATTTTTAGCTCCTTCTGTCCTTTCTTCTAAACTTTAAATAACCCTTTACATTTTTTCTTTTGTATTTATCTCTTGTAGGTCACAATGTTGTTTTTTTTTTTTAATATAGATACCGCTCTTTCATTATCCTAAATTTTGAGATCTTTTCTCATTATCCTATTCCTATTGGTGTGAATGACAAAGTCATTTTTGTTTAACTTTGGGCAAAACATTTATTTTTATAAATTTTAATGCTACAACTCAAGATCAGTAAAATTAATCCATAATATTGTGCATCATCAAAACCAGGCACTAAAATTTTAACATCAAAAAGCAACTTACTATAATTTAGTTTAACTGATAGTAAATGATATGGATGATGGACTGGACTATACTAAAAAGCTTTACATTTTGGGAGAGGTGAGTAGAATGTCAGTATAGATAGACATCATTATATATAAACAGAATAAAAATGTTTCTGAAGGTGACAAGCCTTCTAACTTCCTTTCCTCTTCCATTTCTCTACCACCCCTCTAACTCTCTATTCTACTTTTGAATATATAAAAAGTCATGTAATTGCTTCTTGACAATTTTATTACACCTATTTCATCTCCATTCCCAAACTTTTTTTTCTCATCACTTTCAACCACTAGCTAAAATAACTGTGATGCTTTGAAAAGAGATTGTATTGCTTAATACTTTTGTACCTAAGATTGACTATTTATTTTTACTGGAAAGTACATTCATTCCCTATCACTAGTCATTACCTCATCAAGCTTTAATTGTTGACTTACTTCCTTGGAAGCCCTATTTGGCTCCTTCCCATGTATACTTCCCTTTGATGATTTCTGCTTATAACGCTTGCCATTTTATCTTCGTAACAGCTGGATTATAATCTCTTTAAAATGGAATTTTTATAATGTTATCTATCCCAAATTGTCCTGTAATTTGTAACCCAAACAAAATCTTAAGTAAATATTCAACTAAGCATTTCAGGCAAGTTTGAGGCAAGTGGAAGAGTGGAGTTGACAGAGTAAGTTGTCCTGTGAATCACAGAATGTTGAGAATACAACAAAACAAATGTAACCAAAGGATTCTGTGATTAGTCCTATAGAAAATAATATAGCAGCGATCTATAAGCTTAGGCCCTGAGGGACTTTTCATATGTGATGAACTATTGAACATCAATCTGCAGGACTGGGAAGGGAAGATGAATCAAAACAATGGTGTCCTGCGTTATTGCAGGTGGGAGAGTCTGACTAGGTGGCGGAAGTTGTCTGCAGTGGCAGAGTGCATTCAGTGAAATACGGGGCTGCAAGTGTACTCATAGCCTTGCACAAGGCCTAGACAGGAAGCTACAGGCACAGAAATTTATTTCCACCAACATTCAAGGAGTGGTCTTTAACCTTACATGGAGCAAGGCAAAGACCAAAGATAGTACCCTCTCCCCTCCCCCCTACCCCAGCTCTACTTTCAAATTGATCTACTTAGTTCCAGTTCAGTTGGGTGAAAAACAAAAGAATGTATATTATTGGGAAGCCAGTGTTTCAAACCCGAGGACTGGAACTCAGAGTGAGCCACTGGGATGTTCGTTTGAAAGGAACAATTTTGAATGTGAAGATTTCTGCTGGAGGGGTCCAGAAATAGTTGGAAATAACAGAAAAGTATCAACACTGGTTCTAGTTGGAACTGTTGAAAGTGAGCCTTAGATTCATACTCAGGTCTGCACAAACCAGACTCTTACCTATAGTGCTCAGTGTCCATTACACATAATAGAGAAGTATAGATGTCCAGCAAAATTAATGGGCAAGAAAATCATCCACAAGAGTACCCTAGCACCCACCAACTCTGTAAGCTTTCAGAATTTCAGATTGACCCTGATGGGGATGTTTAACAAACTGAAAAATACTGATGACACAGAGATGATATGAGGAAACTGTAAATAGAAGTAATAGAACTGAATAGTCTGGTAGGAGAAATTAAACAAACAAACAAACAAACAAATGAACATTGGAAGACTGAATAGCAGAGTAACTAAAACTAAAGAGTAAATTAGTGATCTTGAAGGTATCAGGAAGGAATCCATTAATATAAAATCAAAGATGGGAAAAATAATGAAGACATTGAAGAATAGGGTCTGAGAGATAGTAGAGTGTATAAGGTGCTTGCCTCCACAGCCAACCTGGATTCAATCATAGACACCACACATGGTCCTCTAAGCTTTGCCAAGAGTGGTCACAGACTGAGCCAAGAGTAAGCCTTGAGTATAGTCAGGTGTGGTCCTAAAACAAATTAACCAAGACAATAATAATAATAATAATAATAATAATAATAATATAAAGAAGATATTTATTGGATGAATTCAAGAAGAACATTATTTAAATTACAGGGGTTCCTGATGAATTAAAAAGTGAAATTGACAAAGAACAATTGGTAAAATAAAGTATAACTAAGTTATCAGATTTAAAGACCAACTCTCTTAAAGTGAAACCAATTAGGGGGACAGAGAAATGTACAAAGACAAAGATACTTGTGTCGTACGTGGCCAGCGACCATGAAATTGACGAGGACCCCAGCACTGCATAAATTTGCTAAGCAGAACCAGAAATTAACCTGATCACAAAGCCAATGGTGTGCCCTAATCCTACAACCATGAGTGGCCTTTGAACATTAGCAATAGTTTTCCTCTCCCCAAAACTGAGCCCAAACAGGAAAACCGCAAAGTCCATCACAACGACCAAGACTAGGATTGACATTTAGTCCTGAGAGCAACAAAAGTAAAGAAGGATCTCACATCAAATTCACAGCTTATCTATAAAGTAAAATCTTCAGGATTTTACTTTATATTTTACTTTACTTTACTAAAATCCTGAATATTTTACTTTAAAGGCCAGAAGAAAAGGGGCAATATATTTAGCAAAGGAGCTGAATAAAATAAACATCTCAAGGGGCCGGAGAGATAGCACAGCGGGTAGGGCGTTTGCCTTGCACGCGGCCGACCCGGGTTCGATCCCCGGCATCCCATATGGTCCCCCAAGCACTGCCAGGCGCAATTCCTGAGTGCAAAGCCAGAAGTAACCCCTGAGCGTCGCTGGGAGTGACCCCCCCAAAAAAAATTAAAAATTAAAAAAAATAAAATAAACATCTCAAAAAGAATACTCTGCCCACTACTATGTTATAAAACTGTGATTTTTATATATAGTATACAATTTAATATACTAGAATTTAATATTATATTTAATATACATATTAATTTACATATTAATTTATATACATAATTTAATTGACAAGCAGCAGTTAAAGAACTTTATAGTTGCAAAGCTACTTTGCAATAAGCATCACATAGTATTCTTTAAAATATAGAACACGTTTTCTGGGCCGTAGTGATAGCACAGAGGATAATATGCATGCCTTGCTCATGTCCTGCATGGGTTCTGGCCCTAGCATTCCCAAATAGTTCCCTGAGCACTTTGAGGAGTGATCACTGAGTGCAGAGCCAGGAATAAGTTCTGAGGAGCAGTTGTTGTGGCCCCAAACCAAAAACCAAAACAAGATCAAAAAATTCAGTCACCAATAATTTCTCCAAAGTGCTATAAAGCTTTATCTCAATATTATGCTTAATATAAATGACCTGGGCCACAGTAAAAAGTACAGAATAGCCTGATTGATCAAAAACTGAACCCAACATCTGTCACCAACAAGATACATAAATGAATAGTAATTAAAAGCACAGGCTCTTGGAAAAAGCTCCAAAAATAATATTAACGGTGAATAATTGCCTAAAAATTGCTGGAACACCCATACTATGTCAAAAAGCATGAAGCTCAAATTAAAATACATTTTAAAAGACATGAATGTTCATTATTTAATTATCAAGGAATCTATATATCAAGAAGACTTCCACTCATAAATATATATGTTCCTAATATAGAACCATGAGAATTTATAAAGTACCTGCTAGTAGACCTGAGGAAAGATATCGACAGCCACACAGTAGTAGGAGGAGATTGTAGCACCCCTCTCTCACCACAAGATAAATCAACTAGGCAAAAAGTCAATAAGGGAACATTGGCCCTAAAGGAAGAAATGAAAGAGATGGGTTAGTAGACATGTATGTAGTTCTCCTCTCTCAAAATGTCAATTATACATCTTTAATGAACACAGAACATTCTCCAAATTAGGCTACATGCAGAGACACAAACTGATTCTGCTGGAGATGCAGCAATAGTTGGAAATAACAGAAAAGCAGCAACACGGATTATTTTTTTCCATCTTTGATTTTTATGTTGATAGATTCCTTCCTGATATCTTCAAGCTCACTAATTTATTCTTTAGTTTTTGTTACTCTGCTATGCAGTCTTACAATTTTTTTTTTAATTCACCTACCAGACTATTTTTAAAACCAAGTATAGGGAGGCAAGAGAGATTATACAGGTATTCAGGTATTTACTTTGTACATGTCTGACCCCAGTTCAATCCTGAGACTGTATATATTCCCTGGGACATCATCAGGAGTGTTTTCTGAGCACAGCTGGGTGTGACCCAAATGCAAGCAAACGAAAATCTAGAAGACAAAAATCATATAGACAATCTTCTCAGACCATGACAAATTATAAGTGGAAAATAATTACACATAAAGCCAGGAAAAGCTCAGATACTTGGAAACTAAACAAATTACTACTGAATAAACAGTGAGTCAAAGAGGAAATAAAAGAAGTCAAAAGATTGCTGGAAACAAGTGAAAATGAAGACATGAGTTATAGAACATATGGTACACAGTAAGCTTGTTTTAAGAGGAAAAAAAGTAGAAATTCAAACATTCTTTAGGAAATAAGGAAAGACCTAAATAAGTAACCTAACTATACATCTGAAGTTACCAGTAGAATATCACAAATTCAGTCTGAAGCAAGTAGAAGGAGGGAAAGAATAAAACTCAGAATGGAAAATAAAATCAAAACTAAGAAACAATACAAAAGATCAACAATACCAAGAACTTAAAGAAAAAGTATTAAAAAATTGACAAATCACTAGCTTACCTTAGAAAGAACTAAAACTAGAAAACTAATAAATCAGAACATGAATGGGGAATAGTTACTATACATACTATAGAAATATAACAGGTCAACTGAAATTTGGATGAAATTGAAGATGCTATAAATAATAAATAAAATGAATATATTTTTGGAATCCTTTAACCTCCCAAGATAAGTAAGAGGAATCAGTACACCTGAACATGCATACAGATGTGTGAGCAGCTAATCTCGGACAAAGAATCCAGGTATCAAGTGAAGCAGAGAAAGCATTTTTAACAAATGGTGTTGGAGAAACTATTTATTCATATTTGTGGCAAAGAAAGTGAACTTAGATCATTTGTTCATAGGACATGAGTTAATTTAAAATTAATTAAAGAAAAAAGTGTTAAGATTCATAAATTATATAGTACACACAGAACTATATATGATATGACTAGAGCCAAACATACATGAATTGTCTACATCAAGAAACTTCTGCACAGTCAAAGAAATGATGACTAGAATAAAAAGATCCATATATGAGAAGAAAATATTTACAACACATATGACAAGGGGATAATATCTGAGATATATAGCACAATAGTAAAAATTTATACTAAAAGCAAAAATCTCATCAAAAATTGGAGAGATGAACTGAAGAGATGCTTCCTCAAAGAAGACATACAGATGGTGAATGGGTATTTTAAAAACTGTTTTGAGCATATCAATCAGTGAGATTGGCACATATCCAAAAGAGTAGAAGCTCCTAAATCTAGTGGGAGTGTGAGGGAAAGGAAACTTCATTTACTGTTGGTGGAAATGCTTTATCTCTTATGGAGACTTCTCAAAAAATTTAGAATCTTATTCCACAGGCCATCCAAATCCCACATCTTGGCTTCTACTTTAAGGACTGTGCCCCACCCTTAATTATTTTAAAAGATATTTGCAGTATCCTGTTTATTGCAGTACTATTTTATAGGTAAAATTTGCAAACAACCAAGAACCCAAGAATAGATGAGTTGTGAAAAGCAAAAACATAAAATCAGAATCGTGTGATAGATAGATATAGACAGAGATAGGTAGATAGATAGATTCACACAATGGAATACTATTTAGCTATAAGAAAAGGTAAATCCATGTAATGTGCTGCTTTGTAGATAGAAGTAGAGTATAGCAGTCTGAGTGAAGTCATAAAGAAGAAGAGAGACAACTGCAGAAAGATTGTTGTCTTATGAGCAATCTAAAGAAACATAACAAAGGAATTAATAACAAATGCCCAACAGTTACAGACACAGATGAATCAACCTCTTCAACTGAGTTTGCCAACGGTGTGAGGTCAGGGTTGGAGTGTGCCTTAAGGCATTAGTGGAGAGATTCTGACACTCTAGAGGTAGGTGTGGTGTTTGAACATTGTGTACTTGAATTTCTATTATTGACAGTATTGTAAATTATGGTGATTAAACAAAACTAAAATAATAGTTATATGAGAAATACTTAAAAACCTAATGACCTAACCAAGCTTCTTTGTTAATTTGAAATGCTTGCGATGCATGCATTCATACTTATGTGTGTGTGTGTGTGTATGTGTGTTTTATTCTGTTCTGTTTTATTTGGGGGGGCTTGTCCCTTTATCTATACACATATGTGTAATCGAGAAAACAATTTAAAATATGGAAGATGATGTAAGTGGTTTTTGTTTTCAGTTGAACATATTTGTCTTCTATTTTCATAGGATTAATTCTTTTTTCTTTTTTTCTTTTTTAATTTTTTACTTTTTTTGTAGTGAGTAACAGTGAGGGTACAGTTACAGATTCACACCTTTTTGTGCTTGTTTTTCCCTCATGCAATGTTCAAGAGCCCATCCCTCCACCAGTGTCCATTCTCCACCACCAATGAAGCCAGTATCCCTCCCCCCCAACCCATCCTCCCCACCCCACCCTGCCTCTGTGGCGGGGCATTCCAATTTGTTCTCTCTCCTTTTGGGTTTTGTGGTTTGCAGTAGGGGCACTGATTGGCCATCGTGTTCAGTCTCTAGTCTAATTTCAACATGCATTTCATAGGATTAATTCTTAATAATGATTTTCTGTATACTGAAATGTAAAAAGTCACGAAATACTGAGTTGCTTTACATCACAAACCACATTTGCTTCTTTTTAAAAAGAGAGAGTAAAAAGACTAGCGAAGATTATTTTAATAAGTTGATATTTTTCCTTTTCTTTTTTTTTTTTGCTCAGTTACTTGTGTGCAAATCTCTTTTTTACATGATGAGGATAATAGGTAGGTTTGGGTAGGGACTGCATCTAAATTATGGGTTGGTTTGCTTAGGAGAAGTTCTGTAACTGGGACTGCTTCCAAAAGTACTTCACTGTAGCTTCACAGAATTTTCTCAACTGTTTTATTTGTTCCTTCTCCACACCTCTTCCCTGGTGCACAGAGGCACATCTGTCTGTTTTCTGCCTTATCAAGCATGCATCTACATCTGCGAGGAAAACTCCACTTCCTTAGCTAAAAACCTGTATCTGATTGTGGTAATAAAGCCCCACTTCCTCAGTTCAAAACGTACATCAGACAAGACCAATTACTTCAAATGACTCATAGTAACAGGCAAAGCAATAGTCGTCTTTTCAAAGCCTTTGAACTTCACCAGCTTCAAAGGTGTACTAAAATGTGGTTATGAGGCGATTGTCTAAAATTGCCAAATTACCAGTTTCCAAGCTTTGACATTTGTTATTTTGCATAACTAGACAAAAAATAAAATCAGTAAGATTACTTACCAGGAGGAAAGAGTCAAAAAAAAAAAAAAAAAGAGAAGGAAGGGCCAGACCAGGACATAAACAGTAGCTTTGTCATCAGTGAGGCCTGTGTTTGTGATATCTCTTCTTAAACAGAAACAAAAGAGAGCAAAAATATTGGAGGAATCGGGTAGGGTACTACGTTCTATAAACAGTTATGTGTATTCCTATCCAGGTTCTAAATACATGAAAACATATCCCTTGGGATATGATTTATACCTATCCTTTCATGGAACGGGAACCTGTGCTCTTCCAAGGTACTGCCTGCCTGATACTTTCAATTCTGGCAAAGAATTTCTTGATGCCTACTTATGTTTTCAGTATGTCAAGAGTAGCAACAGTAAATCAGAACTCATGACTGCCTGCTAAGTGTTGTGGAAGATGAATTTGTGGCCAGGCCTGCTTTTGTCCTTTCTCAAGGGAAATGTTTTCTCTATATTTCTAGAAATGTATACATATGTGTATATATATGTATGCATTTCTAAAAATATGTATACATATGTGTATATATGCATATGTATATATATATGTATATACAAATAGCTTTGCATTCAACTGGATGACAATGGTCAGCTTCTATCATAGTTTTGACATTTATAAAATAAAAATGATGCAATTGGGAGAGTGTGAGCATTAAATATGCCAATTAGAAAGCATTTTAAATAGTACCTATAATGCCTTAGATGTGTTCAATCATAATCATGGAAAATAAGATGGAATTTTATGTATTTAATTGACTTTTTGGCATTTGATTAAAGTCCAGTGATGTTTTTTTTTCTTTTTGGGTCACACCCAGCAATGCACAGGGGTCACTCCTGGCTCTGCACTCAGGAATTACTCCTGGCGGTGCTCAGGGGACCATATGGGATGCTGAGAATTGAACCCAGGTTGGCCGAGAGCAAGGCAAACACCCTACCCGCTGTGCTATTACTCCAGCCCCAGTGATTTATTTTTTAAGTGAGAAAAACTGCTGAAGAAAATTTTGAAGCCCACTCACTGAGTCAAAGCAGAAGCTGTTGAGTCCAAAGCAGAAGCTTTAATATCCATATTTAAATTTAGCACATACCCTGTAAATAAGTGTGTGGAGTCAAGTTTTATCTCGTTCACTTTCTGTTATCCAGCTCCTATACAGGAAATGGAGTGTATTTAATATTGATGACTCTGTGTGTGTCATTTAATAGTCTCTATTGATTGGATTTCATCAGAGTGCGGGGCTGGGACAGAGCTTTGATTAGAGTGTAAAGATTCTTGGCCGCTTTCTTTTACCTGACACCATATCAATGTACCTTCTGGTGTGATATCACTTTCATAATCAATATCTGAAAAAGCCCTGCATGAAGACATCCAGGAAAAGATAGGGCAGAGCCTTGGTCTCCTCACACACAAATTAAACTGCACCAAGCGAAAAACAGTCTATAGTATGTTTTAGAACAGGATAGAGAAAGGAGAGAGAGAGAGAGAGAGAGAGAGAGAGAGAGAGAGAGAGAGAGAGAGAGAGAAAGAAGACATGAAGGAGTCTCCATAGATTTCCTGTGCAATTTGTAATTTGTGAATCATTTTTTATTTAAGAGTCAAAATCTCTCTTTTAATTTTGGTTGACATTTGAGAATGGGCCATTTTTATTAGTGAAATTTTGCAGTTCCACTTTAGTGTTTCCCTCCCCTCACACACCCCAGAATAATAATAGTTTATAAATATATTATTTCGGCAAATTGATATATTAAATAAACTACTTTTGCCCAGATACATTTTGTATGGGTTTTACTACTGTGAAATGTCCACTGGGCCTCCTGCACTAATCTTCCACTGAGTCAAAGTTTATTTTTCTATTTGCAAAATTTGTTTTATTATGAATTCACAGAGTGGTGTGGCTCCAGATTCAAGTAATACTCACAAAGTATCATTAAACAGCAAAAGTGTCTCTTTCAACTAAGTTCATGGGGTTTGTGGTGGTGTCTTAATGTTGATTGGGAAAGAGGCTGGGATAAAATGCTTATTTATCTCTCTCCTCTGAAACATGGAATTTTCTCAGAGGTCAGTTGCTGGGTTCTTGGTCAGGGTTGAACTGAAACTCCTGGAACTGGCTGAGGCAATTTCAACAATTACAGACTATTTTAAGCAAGAAACCCTTGAGGCTCTGGACTAATGGTTTTTGTTATGTAAAATACAAACTTCCCAGAAACCAATTTACCTGGCATTGACATATTCAGCATTATATCCTCTACTGGTAGATTTCTGCTTTAGCAAGATCTTTTTCTGGGAGGTATGGGGCCTGAAGGACTTTTCTTTTTATTGTATGGTTTAGGGGCCACACATGATGCTGCTTCGGGTTTGATCTAGGCTCTGTACTCAGGGATCACTCCTGACCAGGCTCTGCAGGCCATCCGTGCCAGACACCAAACCAAAGTGACTGCAAGACAAGCACTCTATCCACTATACTCGCTCTTTGGCTACTGAAACAGGATTTTGATTAATAGGGGAATATCTAGACTTTTCCTGTTGAGCCTTTTATCCATGCTTCATTGTTTTCTCCTTTAGCTTACTATCTGTTCTTGCCCTAATGTTCAGTATTTTACAAAACTGACTTGTCTTGTAGAGCCAGAGTGGATATAGTATTTAACTTTCACACAGTTGACTTCCGTTTGATCCCTAGCTCATCATAGAAAAGAAAGGGAGGGAGGGAGGGACGGAGGGAGGGATGGAGGGAGGGACGGAGGAAGGAAGAAAGGAAGGAAGGAAGGAAGGAAGGAAGGAAGGAAGGAAGGAAGGAAGGAAGGAAGGAAGGAAGGAAGGAAGGAAGGAAGAGACGAAGGAAGGAAAAGAGATTAAATAACTTGGGTTATAGGTTCAATTCCAAAGCTATCCAATAGCAAAGTCTTCTATATATTTTTTTCCTTTTGTGTCACAACTGGCAATGCACAGGGGTTACTCCAGGCTTTGAACTCAGGAATTACTCCTGTAGCTGCTCAGGGAACCCTATGAAATGCTGGGAATTGAACCTGGGTCAGCTGTGGACAGGCAAATGCCCTACCCGCTGTACTATTGCTCCAGCCCCGTAAAATCTTCTATTATCCCTCAATCACAAATTATCTTTTTTTTTGAAACACCCTAGCAACCAACAAAGTACCCCTGGTCCTCTACCACTATCTCAATATTTCTTACAGCCTGGCTTCTTTCTCCATCCTTCCCTGCATTGGCTCTATATTCTAATGGCCAGAATTTGTCTTTGGTTAGTATTCTCTATTCACTTATTATGATTATATATTATCTCACTCATCCATGATATATAGAGAAGCATTTTGTCGTTACTCTTCTGTATGCCTCTTCATACTAACACCTAGAACTATGCGATTTTATTCACATATGGACCATCCTGTTGTACATGTGAGGTTTAGAAACACATTCATGATGTTTAAATTTTTTTAGGTTTCCTTTCTATTCTGTAGGTGTCTACTGACAGCTTAGTAAGGGTGAGCCTGCACAGATAGACCTCATGAGCTGAGCTTCTTAGCTAGAAGCAACATTGGGGAACTAAAGAAATCCATGCAGCTGGGGATATAGCTGTCATCCTCAGTGACCAATTGAGACACCTGCAAACTCTACAGAAAGGCACTCACATCTTTGCAAGTGGAGTGCTTCAAGTAAGAGGTATGTGGAGAGCCAGTCATTACATTTTTCTTCATAGGTACATTGAATATTGCCTGGATTAGAGTAAACATGTCTCCTAGAGGATGAATAGCCTCTGAGAAAAGATTTTTGAAAATAAAAACTTACCCAAATATTTTAAACTTTATTTATATTTTTGGTTTTTGGCAGGGGCTATATGCAATGATACTCAGGGGTTAACTCGTGATCCAGTACTCAGGGATTGTTCCTGGTTGTTCTTGAGGTACTTTGTAGTATAAGAAATCAAACCTTCACCACAAACATACAAAACTCAAGCTACAGAGCCATGAGCCACTCTCCAAACCATGTTCCATATGTTTAGAGTTGAACTTTTTCCCTCAGATAATCTTCTAAGAGTCAAAATCCTTTCCCTCTCATTGGAAACTTTGGCATTGTGTAAGAAGGAAATACTTAGCTTTAAGGTTCTCATACACCAATCTCTGTTTCAGTCTCTTCATGTTTCTCGGTGTAAGACTCTGTAGCATTGCAGGCTACCAACAAGTGATGAATAAGAAGGTAACTGTACATTAGTAGCAATGAGGTTCTACATATGAAGCTTGTATTATATGCAAGCCACAGGGCTTGGGGATTGTTTTTACTTTTATCTTTATTTTCACTAAGAGATGAAAACTTTGTATTTTCTGATGAATAATGCTTTTTACTTTTTATATAAGTAAATGGCCTATTAGGAAGAAAGTAAGCGCATAGTTGTACTGAAAACAGAATAGTGTGGTTTGTGAGAAGTTTATTACCCGACTAAATTAATTTATGTAGAAGAAACTTTAAAAAGTGTATATTTAAATAGTACATATCTTAATTCAAGTTTTTGGAAAAATGTGAAGTTTTGGATCTGTGACCAGTTTGAGGCTAGTGATAAAGGTTGAATTTTTAGCTTATTTCTTGAAAGAAAAATGAGAAGTGTGTAGTATGTTGCAAAGAATAATCCCGAGTTGGCATGAGCAGAGAAGGTAGGATTTGCTTGCTTCTTTGAACATTAGTTCATATCCTTCGTGTTCATTATACTGTAGACCATTAAGCTATTTTATGGGCAAGGGAGAAGTTCAAGTACAGCACAACTTGCCAAAAGGATTATGAAGTTCATTTTGATTGATCAATAATTAACTGTACCTTGTGAAATTACAGGCTTGACTAACTGTGGAACGTATTGTAGTGAATAGCCCAAGCTGCCAGAAAGAACAGAGAAGGCAGAAGAAAAAGTCATGCAAACCAAAACATCTGTCCCATTTATTCTGCAAGAAGTAGTAACCAAGATCTTGCTTTTGTCTTCTCTTAAGTGCAAACAGCCTACAGGAAGGTTTGGATTGATATGGAGCACTACATAAGATGTTTACTTATAATTATTTCTAGCACTTTTTGAAGCTCAGGGATAAAACAGTTCCAATTATTCATCAAGCTCTTGGAACTCAGAGCCCTCTGTAATAGGGATTTAGCAGAACAACAAATAGCACACAAGGATACAGATGAAAGGAAGGAATGTGAGGGATTATTACCATAAAAAAGCAAATGACTGATAGACTTACAATACTAGGAGTTAGAGAGATAGGAAAATAATGCTAATTGATAAATATGTAGCTGATTGGCATTAATTTAAATTATGTCATGAAATGAATAATACATATTATTTTAGTTTTAAGGGAATAGATATTAAACAAATAAATCTAACTGGCTATATATGTATGTGTATACAATATAAAACATGCACACATATATATATATATATAAATTTGGAAAGATTTTATTGTTTCATTGGCTCTCTTGGATAAGTTCCCTACATTAATTGTAATATTGACAGTTACAATTTTAAAATATACATTACAGTTACCTTTACACATACTTAAAAGTTTCATTTTATCCAAAATACCTAGTTATGTGTAATACTGACTTTTGATTTTCACCACATAGTTTTAATTAGGTTCTAAGTGCTGTATAACATGAAAATAAGTTACAAATCTAAAATAGAGTAGGATTATATCTTTTTATTCCTGTTCTATAATTGATCTACGTAATTTTCTTTCTTAACATGTAGAAAACCTAAATTTTCTTTATATAACAGAAAATTTAACATAAACATGCTGACAGTACTTTTATCTATTTTTTTGATATTTTTGGATCTCAAAATTTCCTTGTAACCACATATAGCTAAGAAATTCTTTCCATAATATCTCTATTTTCAATTTTGATTTGGTGTTTTCCTTATGATGCATATGCCTAGTGATGCATAGGACTTTTTCCCCCAAAACCCAGTGTTATGATTTTACTTCTGACTCTGCTCACAAGACCATATGTAGAGCCTGAGATTGAACCAGAATCTACTATAACCAAGGCAGCTCTTTCATCCCTGTATTATCTCTCTGGCTCTCAACAGTATCTTTGAGAAACAATTTTACTTTCACAAAAACATACTGAATTAAAGTTTCTTTCAGTTACCTCTGATTAGATGAAATATTTTCTGGTTAAAAAAAGTTACTGAAGAAATCTTATCTAAATGTCAAAAAGAGATCTCGAGGTCTTCTATTGTTCAAAAGTATGAGAACCTGTCTCTTCATTGTGGCAACATCAGTAATACTAAGGCCAATAAACTGTACAAGTCCTAGCATCTTCTTCATAGGATAGAGAGATGTTCAATGATTATTCACTAGGCTGATAGTCTTAAAGGAATGTTTAATTTCATTGCATTATTTTCTCTAAACCATGGATATGTATGCAGATGTGTGTATATGGTATAAACACATTTAGAATATAGATGTTAAATATATGTGTATACATGTTTAGTTTGAGGCAAAATAGAATAATTGCTGCCACAGTAAAACATTTGAGATATATGATTGCAGGATGGAATAAAATGCATAACTTTCACTATTTAGTGATGTTATATTCAGAAGATTAGAACATTCAATTTTCTGTTTATAAAAGCACAAATTTATAAATTCAGAACATATAACATTGATGCAATATTAAAATATATTGACTCTACATGACTAGTTATAATTCCCAGAACTGTAACTCCTTTTACTCCTTCTGGTCACTTTGTATAGAGAAGTATAGAAGATAAGGTGCTATAAGCTCCAGAAGAAGTGAGATTCCTAGAATCCTTGACTGATAAGGAATGCAGGTGTACATAAAGGATTAAAACTTACTTTTTTCAGTTTGTTTTAGCAGAAAATGCATTTGCAGAGGGGGAAAATGATGGAAATGAGTTGGGCATATCTCTCCTGAAGTTGAAAATAAAAAAATATATCAATTTTCTTGGGCTTTTGTACCTTATTTACTGATAATACAATAAAATAAATACCACACTAAAGTTTTTGTTTATTATGATTTAAAGTAAAGTAAATGTTTTATGGACAGGATTTAGTTATATTTATGACTGTACATCATTCTTAGAAATGAATATTTCCTTATTTTGCTCCTATGCTAACCAAATCTGTAGCATGTAACTTTAAAAATGAAATACAGCTTGTGTTCATGGTGACAGTCAATAACACTACAGCATAATAATCAATTGCTATTTGCAGCAGCGGGACTAGCAGTGGGGGCAGATCAGTGCAAATTACTGTCACTGTGTGTTGTCATGTCTGCAACCAGCCTGTAGACCCTAAGACAAATGACTCCCTATTCAATGGAACATGACAGTACTTAGTCATACCTGAACCACAGCAATGCAATACGGGCTGGCATCAAATGTAACAGCAAAGTGAGTATCAATCTAAAACACTGATGTGTTAGAAAAATAAATTAATCCAGCTAAGAGTTCTGTTGCTGAGATTCAAAGTAAATGCTCCTACTTTTTTTTCTATGATCAGGAAATACATGGATTATAGGTATCTGGGGATCTACAAAAAGGTTAGATGGCTTTTAAGTGAACACCCAAGAAGTCTGTGCTATACTTTATTCCCACACAGCATAGAGGACACTAACATTGAAAGATGAATGTAAATCACTTACTTAGGCCAATTCTAAGGACACATTTAAATGATAATATATTTTCTATACATATAAGAAAAAATGAAAAGGAAAATTCATGTTAAAAAAAAACAAGTCATGTTCAAAAAGGTGATTAATAATTGATTTACCTTTTAAGCTTTCCTATTTTAAAAAATTATTTCAATCAAAGAAAGAAACTTCTAATCAATTTTGGGAAATGCATCTTTTAGCAAATCAAGCAAATAATTTTTAAGCTAGATTTATTCATTGACCTTTGTCTCTTTGACGAATTAGGCCAGATTGCCTTCTCTTTACAGGCAGGTAACACAAAGAGAAAGGGAAAAGATAAGAAGTGGTACATTCAAATGCACACATGTTTATATTCACAGAAACCAAGAAAAAAATGATGGCATATTAATACTTCCATTTCTGACACTTTCAAGTAGTTAATTAAGTCTGCAGAGAGGTATGTCAACTCATTCAAATGAAAAATGCTTCAAATGTTGCCTTAAACAAGATCAGCGGAGGCTACATGATTTACTGGGCCCTCTGATGAATAAATCTGTGGTGTCCCTTGCTTGAAATAATTAAGAATTTTCAAACTCACAGCAACATACCTTAAAACCAAATGTGGGGCTTTTCTAAAAATGGTCCCCTTTTGCTGCTCGGATCATATATTCATCATGCCAATCCTCTATGGGATGTTTTGTTTTTCTAGCTTCAATCTTGTCACAAACTCTAGTCTAGCTTGGTTTATGTTATGTAATCAACTCTTGACAAATTGATCTCTAAAACAAGGCTTGCAGATTTCCTGAAGGCTGACGTTGGCTCAGACATATTTTGTTTCACCTGATAGGTGAGCAGTATTGGTCAGAATGAGCGACAGTTGATCCCTATCAGTGGGACTTAATCACTCACTTCCTATTGTTTCCTCTTTGTTAAATGAACCATTTTTTTTGTCCATATATTGCCCACTTAGTCCTCTTGATATTTGACTTCTCCACATATAAAATGGTATTAATCTTTAGTCAACATTCTGTATTCCTAATAGGAGAGTAAGTAATAGAAAGGAGCATCTCTCGTGTAAAGCTAGATGGCAGGGATGAAATGGATAGCCTAAAAAAGATGTTCAGGAAAATACTGCAGTAAATTGATACCTCCTTTATTAAAAACATCTTCAGAAGAGCTAATAGCCCTTTCTCTTCATGCCTACTTCATAGCTTATCTAGATGGAACCAAGCTCAAAAAAAAAAAAAAAAGAATAACTTCAAAAGGAAATGGAAGTTCTCCGGAGGATAAGCCTGGCACAAGGCCTGAGTTCCTTCCCCAGCAAACTTCACCTTCCCCAGTTCCACCCCTAGCCCCACCCCATAGAAAAGCCCTGTTACTTTCCAGCACTGCAAGGAGGTCCTGGCAGCTCCCAAATATACAGAATTAAGAGTAAGAAAACTGCAGTGAAGATCCTGAACACATAATTGTCAACTCCACACTGCCAGGTCAAAAATTACTGGTAAAGATCCGCAAACACGTGAGAATTTCAAGGAAACTCAGTATCTCCAAATATTCCGCTCACTCATATGATAGGTGTTTTAAAAATCTGAAATCACATTGAAACCAAATAAAAGACACCACAGGTGGAGATAGAAACACTGCACAGTGAAAAGGAAATTAAAAGTCCTTAGGAAAAGAAAAACTAATCAGGCTGGAGAAATAGTATAACAGATTTGACGTTTGCCCTTGCAAGCGACTGACACAGGTTCAATCTGTGGCACATCATATGGTACCTTGAGCATTGCCTGGAGTGATTCCTAAGTGCCATATCAAGAGTAACCCCTGAGCACCTGAGCACTGCCAGGTGTGGCCCAAAACCAAAAAAAGAAAGAAAAGAAAGAAAGAAAAAGAAAAATCTGACTAATAAAAAGCAATAACTTTCTTTCTAAGGAAAATGTCATTATATATAAGATATATATATTATATATATATATAATGTGACCATTTACTGTTAAATATTGTTCAATATACTGGCAATAAATTGTAGTTGTACAAAAGATCAAATTACCTGAAAAGTAGAATACATATGATTTTCGTCTGAATTAAATATAGTGGTGCTCTTATTAATAGTTCAGCTCTTTCAGGGTCAGGGTAATGAAACCTGTTATTGTTACTGTTTTTCTCATATAGAATATGCCACGGGTAGCTTGCCAGAATCTGCCTCGTAGGCAGGATACTCTCTGTAGCTTTATATATATATATATATATACATATATATATATATACAATTTTATGGAAAATGGGTAGGGAGTGTCTTATGATATGTTGCGGTCCAGGAATATGTTCACTCATGTGTGAGGCTCAGCCTGCGCATGTGGAAAGCAGACTGGAGTATGGTGGTGGTTGGGTAGGGAGGTCAGGTGCTGGGGCTGGGTGCCTTGGGGCAGGAAGGGCTCTCACCCACCCCGAGTGAAAACAGCCTGGCATGGAGTCCAGTGGAATGGTCATGGGAGCCTCATTTTATGCTCCCTTCTGGAAGAAGCAGCCATGAGTTCTGGAGGGTGGCCGATGAGGAGATTATCTGGTGTCAGCAGGAGGTGGCTTATGGACGTGATCCCTGGGTCACTGGAAACTGGGGGAAGCAGGCAGAGGATCTCTTCTCCCGGGTACCCTTGAACCCTGACTCCAAGATCGAAAAGATCTGCATTACCTGGCTTCTGTGGGACTTCACTCATGCTTTAGTCTCTGCCTGAGCGTGGTGGCGGTTGGGTTATGGAGGTCAGCTGCCAGGGCTGGGTGCCTTGGGGCAGGAAAGGCTGTCACCCGCCCCTGTCTGTGGTGCCCCGAGTGAAAACAGCCTGGTGCAGAGTCCCATATCTATGTTTTAAAATCCCATCGTGGACCGAATCTAACTGCAAACCCAATGTGCTTATTTTGGTTTCTACTTGCAAGATTATTTTCAACATAGAAAGTCTATGCCAATTTAACTGTGATTAGACTTAATTTCTCAGCTAAATTCACATATAATAGGATGCACAAATTCTAAAATGCTTTTTGTAAGTCATCACATTTGACTATTCTTCAGCTTCTCAACTAATGAAATGAAAAACTTAATATGAACTTTCAGTCTCTGCTGTGTTTTACTGATAATACCAGTTTGCCTTGTTTGGAGCAACATTTTTGATTCAACTTATATTACACTTAAACATCCTTTCTGAACTATTAAGTATATTTAACCCGATATTCTAGATTTTTTCTTTACTTTTATGGATATATTTACAACTGTCACTATGTTCAAAGAAGTACTAGCTATGGAAGCCATCAAGATTATAGCTATTTTACAAAAGTATCTTTTTTTTTTCTTTTTGTGTCTCACCCGGAGGTGCACAGGGGTTACTCCTGGCTCCGCACTCAGGAATCATTCCTGGCTGTCCTCAGGGGACTATATGGGACGCTGGGAATCAAACAAGGGTTGGGGCATGCAAGGCAAATGCCCTACCCACTGTGCTATAGCTCCAGCCAAAAGAAAAATCTTTTATAATATAACTGGATCTACCTGGGAGGAAACAGATAAGGTTACTGTTCCCATTTTCCTGAAAATGTTTTTACCTTTGTAATGAAAACATCTAAGACTTTGGTTCTTTCTATTTAAAATCCAAATATTAAGCTGGATTATTAGAGATTAATTTTTCCCCTCTTTAACAGAATGATGACACATGATATGTAATGGAAAATATTTTCCAGAAAACAAAATCTGTCTCTCAGCATCATAGAGATGAGTGGAGCACATTACTTGAAAGGTCCTGAATTCTAGTCTCGGTGTCACATGGTCCCTTGAGCACACTGAACGTAGCCTGGTTGATCATCAGCTCTTTTCGGGAAGGAGCCTCAACTGTCTGGCACAGTATCATTAGGCAGAGTCAGCATCATCTCCTCCTAAAACTATATTTCTCATGAGGGAGTGATTTACAAGTACTGGGAGAAAGTATAAAACTAATATCATTAGTTCATATTCCTGAACTTTTCATATCCACACTTTTAATGAAGTACTCAAGGTATATCTTCTTATCTTTTCAGAATAGTTATTTTTCCATGATGATCTCTAACTATGAATACCATTACATGTACTTTGTGATAATCGCTCTTAAATAAGATATTTATTTATGAATCAGACATATATGAAGACAGTGTGATTGTCATAAATAAAAACATGCTGCACATATATTCTCTCATTCTTTAGGACCACTTTCAATAAAATTGATTGGGGAGAAGATCAAATTTGCAACTATGGTCAATTTACATGTACTACATTGATGCCCAATGAGTATCAGGACAAATAGTTGCACCTATGCACAAAGGTTTTATTGCATCATGACATGTCATTTTTCTGTAGGCTCTCTTTCAAAAGCTTCATCAATAAATAATCCAGATCATGTTTTTATGTCTTTTCAGATTTTCTGTAATTTCCCATGTGAAATAAATAGTGCATTCAAGCTCATCACTCATTGGTAATCCCATTCCTCTTCAATAAAGTGAAATAAGGAAATCTTAGAAATACCCATTTTTTTGTATTGTAGCATGCATGTGATAAAGAATATATCAAGACATTTGATTAAATAGAAGTTTAGGTTAAATGTGTTTTCACTGATGACAGTATGCTTACAAATGTTCAACAAATCATTGTGAATAATTTTAATCATATAATTTTTTTTAACTTAAGATACTTAAAAAAACTAAGCTCTAATGTACTCGATTTCTTCCTCCTTTCCTTATACTCGACAGTATTTATAGCCTTACAGAAAAGAGTCAGATTTCCTGGGGTGCAGTTACAAATGGATCTTAGAGTTGATATTTAATTTAAAATTACTATTGTTAGAATATTTTACTTTTTAATTGAATCACCATGAGATATACATAAACCAAGTTGTCCATGATTGGGTTTCAGTCATACAGTGTTCCAAAACCTGTCGCTTCCCCAGAGGGCATTTCCCACCATCACTCCAATTTCCCTCTCGCCACCAGCCCCCCACCAGCCGCCTCCATAGCAGGCACTTTTCTTCTTTATCTCTCTGTCTATGTCTCTGTCTATCTGCCTATTTATCTTTCTCTCCTTTTGGACATTATGGTTTGCAATACAGATACTGAGAGTTTATCATGTTTGTCTCTTTACCTGCTTTCAGAACCAAGTTCTTGAGTTCTGATTTCCAACTACCATTGCCATAAAGTTCCTTTCTTTATCCTAATTGCCCAGTTCCCCCACCACTTGTGGCAAGCTTAAAACTGTGGACCAATTTTCTTGGCCCTTGTTTCTACTGCCCTAGTCTAATACCATGTTTTGTTTTGTTTATTTTTTAATATCCTACAACTGAGTGCAACCACTCTATGTCTTTCTATTTTGACTCACTTAACTCAGCACGATACTCTCCATATCTATCCATGTATAAGCAAATTCCATGGCTTAATTTTCCCTGGTGGCTGCATAGTAGATGTACCATAATTTCTTGACTTAGTTGTCTGTTCTTAGTAAATTGGGTTATTTCCAGATTCCAACTATTGTTAATAGTACTGCAATGAACATAGAAATGCAGATGACTTTTCTGCAGTGTGTTTTTGGGCCCCTAGTGTATGTCCCCAGAAGCAGTACTACTGGTTCATATGAAAGTCCAGTTTCTAGGCTTTTGAGGAATGCCCATATTGTTTTCCAAAAAGGCTAAATTTGAAGGAGGGTCTCGTTCTCCCATGAATAAGAGTCTTTTTCTCTCGGTATGGAAACTATCTTATTAATGCTCTGTTAGCAGTGTCTTCCCATTGTTCATCAGTTTGCTCAAGTGGGCACCAGTAACATCTCCATTGTGAGACTTGTTACTGTTTTTAGCATATTGAAAACACCACCGGTAGCTTGCCAGGCTCTCTGAGAGGGATGGAGGGATCGAACCTGGGTCTGCCACGTGCAAGGCGAACGCCCTACCCACTGTGCTACCATTCCAGTCCATAGTATACAATTTAAAATTCTATTACAATGGAAACCTTGAAGTACTAGAATTGGCAGACATTCCTGATACTAGTAAAACCACTTGTAAGAACAGTCCAGGATTGTCAATTGACTAATTGTTAACCCATAATTGTCATTTCAGCACTTATTTAGAGAGAGACATCAAGGAAAGGAGCTGATTCTTTTCTATTCTGAAAAGCCCCTGGTTGTTGGGGAAGTAGCTCAAAGAGCTGAAGACACTCTTGGATCTCTGGCATCTCATGGCTCAAGTAGCACCACAATAACCCCCAAGCAACATGTCAGGACCAGCCTCTAAATACAATCAGGTATGGTCCCCAAAACAATGCACAAGCAAAAACAATCATTTGGGGTAATATAAATGCTACCTCACTATTAAAAGTGGGCTACATGCATGGTTATCATCCTATTAAAAATGTTCTTCAGTCATGCTAAGTGAAATGAGTCAGAAAGAGAGAGACAGACATAGAAAGATTGCACTCATCTGTGGAATATAGAATAATAGACTATAAGACTAATGCCCAAGAATAGTAGAAATAAGGACCAGGAGATTGTTTCCACGGCTTGGAGGCTGGTCTCTCATTCTGGGTAACTCAGGGAAGGGACCACCAAGTAAAATGTGGTTGGAGGTCATGTGGGGGAAGGGTGATGCGGGCCGAATGAATACAGACTAGAGACTGAACACAATGGCCACTCAACACCTTTATTGCAAACGACAACACCTAGTCAGAGAGAGAACAAAAGGGAATTCCCTGCCATAGTGGCAGGGTGGGGTGGGGGGAGACGGGACTGGGGAGGGGGGGAGGGATGTTGGGTTTACTGGTGGTGGAGAATGGGCACTGGTGAAGGGATGGGTTATCGAACTTTGTATGGGGGAAACATGAGCACAAAGATGTATGGATCTGTAACTGTACCCTCACGATGACTCTCTAATTAAAAATAAACTAATAAAAATTTAAAAAAATAAAATAAATAAATAAATAAATAAAAATGTTCTTCAGATGGTGGAGTCTCTGAAAAAAATAAAAATAAGAATATCTTTCATCAGTGTGTGAGAAAACAGAACATTCCAGACCATTTTGTCCAGAACCACAGGTCAAACTAGAGGCCAAAGTTGGTACTCTGAAGCCCAGTATGCAACTTGCTGTAGGGAGCCATCTTACAGAGTTTGGCTCTTATCGTCTAGTCAAGCGGAGGCTGCTTCAGATTTCTGTGATCTTATCATTTCACCATTTGTCTCACTAGCCAAAGGCCATGCCTGATCAACATTCTACTACTGTTCCTATGGGGGTCCAAGCATGCATACCACCCCCCTCCCACCAAGAGGTATAAGTATTGTAACTGCTGTGAATAAACTCTTTTTCTCTCTCTCCTCCTCATTCTGGCTCTGCTTCTCTTCGTTTGATTGCGTCCCCTCCTTAGCCCCACGAAGGGTCCTCCCTGCGGGACAGGATGACCCCACAACTTGCTACTGTGATTGAACTTCCAATCTAGAGTTGAGTAATAGTGTTGCCATTCCCACATTGAGGCAATGTATCGAAATTGAATTTAAGATTTTCAGACAACTTTTTGAAATCAACTTGAAGAACTGGTAGTGTCATCCTGAGAAAAGGATCTTTGACAAAGAAAACATGAAGAAACATGTTGAAAATGGTGCAAAATACACAATAATATATAGACTGAAAAAAATTAAAGTTGTTCTGTAACTCCATGTCTGTCTGGATTCTTTAGTCCCTCTTACAAATCGAGGTTACCTCCCAAATTGAGACTCTATATTTCGAAAATAATAATTTTAACTGAAACAACTGAAAAAATAAGTTTTATTTGTATTGCTTGCTAATCACACAGCAGCCAGCATGAATCTAAGTGCTAAATAACTATATTTTTCACAGTGGTAAAATTGGTTGGGTCGAAACTGGCAGTGCTCAGGACTCACTCCTATCTATGTGCAAATGGATGAGTCCTGACAATGACCAGGAAATCTTATGAAGTGTCAGGGATTAGATTGGGTTGGCTGTGTCCAAGGCTAGTGTCTTTGCTGCATTATCTCTCTGCCCCCTGTAATGGATAATAATTTTTAATGACAATGTTTTTATTTTTAGTAATAAGCATAGATGCTGTTAAGGTAAAACTGTATAGACTCTCTAAATTGGGATATTTACATTATGTTGTTTAAATAGTAAAACAGTAGGCTTTTCTTGATTTAAGTAAAAGCTTAGATTCCATTGAGATAGGTGTAATAAATGAAAATAAGTGTAATATCTAATAAGACTCTGAATAAGAAGTCTGTCTGAACTCTAGGAAATTGTTTAGTCTAGCACAGATGTAATTTACTAGAATCATGTTTTTTAAAAAATTAACAGCCCTATATAAAACTTACAGGAAAACTGGCAGCTGACCATACTAAATCTAGAAAAAATTATTTTATTTCTCAAAGATGTTTAATGAGATATTTTGCAGCACTTAGGTTTCAACAAAGTATAGCATTTGTGATATGGGAAAATAACCTGCAATAATAGCCTTTCCCCTTAAAATGGTGGCAATTGCCAAGTGCCTAATATAATTTGGCAAAAAAGTGCTTTGTGTACTTCAATCAAGAGCTGATTTAATCTTATTACAAAAACTATAATGGTTTTATTGAACTCCTATCTATTTTCTATTGGTGTAGTTATGAAGACAGAAAATTACTTCCTCTCTTTGTTCTTCTAACTTAAGATGTTTTTAAGAAGAAAATTAAACTTAAAGTTAATAAGATAATGTTGAACTGAAGCTAATAACAAGAAAACTTTGAAGTAAAGTACATTAGCTGGAGAATGTCGATGAAGCTTCTATGGAGTGCTTAGATGTTTCATGCCAATTATAATTGGGGCCATTCCCCAGATACAAGAAATATTTGAATACAAAAAAATATGTCTCATATCATCTTTGACATCTTTAGCAACCTATCTTGTACCAAACATAATTCATATAGCTTTACACAACAGTGACTGAATACACTTATTTGATAGATAGGCAAGCTGAAAATAAGTAATGTTGATGAACAATATGATTTTTTAAAATTATGTAATATTTGTGCTTTAAAAACGACAAAATTGACCCTGTGGAATATATCTTAGTAGTGAAAAATGAACATGTTACTGATTTATGCAGCTTGGAAGAATCACCAGATAGGAAATAAATATGTTGGAAAGAAAGACAGTTTAGTGTATACACACACACACACACACACACACACACACACACACACACATATATATCATTATCACTGTATCAGTCATCCCGTTGTTCATCGATTTGCTCGAGCGAGCACCAGTAATGTCTCCATTCATCCCAGCCCTGAGATTTTAGCAGCATTATATATAAATATATATATATAATATATATACATAGTGTATGTATATATATATACATAGTGATATAAATAAATATATAATTTCAAGTGTGGCTGTTGTAGGAAACTAAATACCAACACCATACCTACACTGCAAAGGTCAGGAATCTAGGGCCCCTGACAGATTGATGGATTGTATCAAAGCCACTCTCCTGACAGTGATTTTTTACTATAATTTTATATACCATCCTACCAATGGGGTGAAGTGTATAAGTATATACATGTACTCTTCTTGTAAAATTTTATATCACTATATGTTAATCTCTAATTAACTTTTTATTAAATATTTTAATAAAATATGAGTACTATGTTACTTTAGGGGCTGGAGCGATAGCACAGTGGGTAAGGTCTTTGCCTTGCATTGGCCGACCTGGGTTTGATTCCTCTGCCCCTCTTGGAGAGCCTAGCAAGCTACACAGAGTATCTCGTCCACATGGCAGAGCCTTGCAAGCTACCCGTTGCGTATTCAATATGCCAAAAACAGTAACAAGTCTCAAAATGGAGATGTTACTGGGGCCCGCTCTAGCAAATTGATGAACAAGGGGAGGACAGTGCTACAGTGCTATGTCACTTTAAAGATTCCCTTACATACTAACATCATTTCTCTCTGTTTCAGCTCTCTCTCTCTCTCTCTCTCTCTCTCTCTCTCTCTCTCTCTCTCTCTCTACTGCTCTCCCTTAGGTTACCTCTCAAGAAACCAGCTTCTCTGCTTAGTTCTATAGGAGGATCTATAAAATAAGAATAAATAAACATATAACACGGGTTCAGAAAAAAATTTGCAAGAGACTTACCTAGTTGTGAGTCACCTTTTTAGGGAATCTTTATGGACAAATGACTAAAGCATTTGCCTTGAATGTGACCAACCTAAATTTCTTTCTTGGTAACACGTATTGCCCCTGGAACACCACCAGGAGTGATCCTAAGCACAAAGCCAGGAATAAGCCCTGACCACCACCAGGTGTGATCTCAAAACAAAAGCAAAGTACAAGCAAAAATAAAAATAAAAGAAATGTGTCTTTGGAAGCATGTTGACAGTCATATGTATGAGTGTGAAGGCAGATGTTCCCCCTGTTAATTTTGAGATGAGGGAGATTCATGCTTGTACCTCCTAAATAGCTATCTGAGAAAGTAGAGGAAGAGGTATCCATATGAATCATGCTAAGATATGTGAATACAGAAACCAAGTCAAAATCTAGTCATTTTTTTAAGCTGTTTATTTTGGGAGAATAGTTCAGTAACAATAGATAACTTAGGAAAGAATCACATACACATACATGACAATGACAGAGACCAGTATCGTCTTTCCTTAATCCCTTATAATATCTCACAGGGTTGAACTACCCCCATTTTCCCTCTACCAATTGAACCTAGTGCAAGGCAAGTGTTAGCTGCACTAGCACGTTAGCACCTGTCATTTACTTTTTTTTATTGGAATCCATAGATTTTCCATCTAATTCCACTTTCTTTTCTCTCATACCCTTTTCCTATCATCATATTCTATTTCCTTCAGACAGATCTTTTCTCCCAAATTCTTTATCTGGATTTTCTTTGATTTTTTTTTTTTTTTTTTGCTTTTCTGGTCACACTTGGCAATGCACACAGGGGTTACTCCTGGCTCTGCACTCAGGAATTACTCCTGGTGGTGCTGGGGGACCATATGGGATGCTGGGAGTCGAACCCGTGTCTGCCGCGTGTGAGGCAAATCCCCTACCCTCTGTGCTATCACTCCAGCCCATGATTCATTTTTTAAAAATATGAATAAATTTTATTTCAGAGCTCAGAACTAAGCATCACAAAGAGTAATATTTCAAAGGCAAAAATTGGTAAAAAAAAAAAAAAAGGTAAATTGTAATGAAGCCCCCTTTTTAAATTTTAGGCATTCTCTCAAAAAATTATAAACTTCATGTGATAAAAATATAAATTCCAGATGAGATAATATGAAACTAATAGCCAAATGAAATTGCATACACATCAGTTTCGTAAGAATATAGATCCTGACATAGGAGAGCCATTAATTCAAGAGAATTGTGCTTTCAGGAAAAGGTCTTCTTTTTCAAGACTATCAAGAGTGTCTCAAAGTATCAAAGGCTCAAAGGCTTTGTTTTCTGTGCCTTGCAAATAGAAATACCATTAATCGTGCCCAGAAAATACTACACAAGAGAGATAAACCTTTAAAACTAATGAGAAGAGTTTTTTATTAGGATATTAGTAATAGCACACTAAAGAGGAATTGTTTACTTTTCTTAGGTAAAAATGTTCATGGCTCCCTTTGGTTGTGAATTTTCTTTCATTGGTAATATCCTGTATTGATCACTATCAGATTTTTTTAGTCTATTGAATAGTAGCCAACATGATTGGCTTGCATGAAGACATGAAATTAAACCATAATGTTCAATATCTTGAAATCTAATTTAACATATCAATTTTACCAAAGCCCTATGTGTTTAGAGTTGCTTTAAGCTAAATAATGCATCTTAAGGATTTATTACTGGATCAAAAGTCTAATGAAAGTGACAAATATAAAATCTAGGCACACTGTATGGAATGTCATTTTTGAAAAGAGTTAAAAAATTTAGATTGATATTTTGTGTATTATTTATGAAGTACATCTTTATTCAATGACTTATTCATCCTGTCTTTCATTTCAGCATGCTTTCTTTCACTATATTAGGCTATCCTTTGCTTTTAGACAATTAAGACTTTGTTCTAAGAATGATGACATTTACGAAGGAATCTATCTAGTTTATCATGCCAGGATATTTAAGTGCACCAAATCCTGACACAGATTGCACAATTTTTCTAGAAATAGGGGTTACTACACTAAAGGCGCCTCTTAATGTTAAACCATGACTATGAAGGAAGAGTGCTGCTTAAATAATGAAATATGAGGAAATAGTTTATTTAATATAACTGTGATCATTAGAATGAATTTTTTTTTCTTGAATTAAACGTGAATAGTTTTTTTTTTTTTTTGCTTTTTGGGTCACACCCAGTGATGCACAGGGGTTGCTCCTGGCTCTGCACTCAGGAATTACCCCTGGCAGTGCTCAGGGGACCATATGGGATGCTGGGAATCGAACCCGGGTCGGCTGCGTGCAAGGCAAATGCCCTACCCGCTGTGCTATTGCTCCAGCCCCTAAACGTGAATAGTTTTACTTTTACTAAATATTCTGTGTGGACATTTAATTTCTTGAATACTTAAATGTCAGGGACTCTTATCAAAGTTTCACTTGGAGATCTAGTCTGTATGTCTTGATATATAAAAATTATGCATATGTTATAATAAAAATATCAGACTTGGTAATGTCATTTTAATTCTGTGAATGAAAACATCCTACAGATATATATTTGAGATATTTGACTTATTAAAAAAGTACCAAGAAGATACAATCATAGCCCATTTTTAAAAGACAAATCTGAATGAAACAATCATTGGGTAAAAAATGATTCTTAAATACTGAGTAGACTAAAGCTCCTTCAAAAGATGTGGTGGTGTTATCCTCTTGAGCTAAGCATATATGCTTTCTTAGCATTATTTACATTTTCAGAATAAAATAACCTAGTAGATATAATAATTTTGTACACAGATACTTTTAAAATCACATGGGCCATTGTTATACATATATCAAAGGATTCTATTTTCTGTATTTTCTACTTGTTGGTCAATTGCAGACTGATCACTTACAATTGTACTTGAGTGCTTACTGACCAGAACATTTACAAATGCTGCTGCTACCAGCTGAAAGTGCACAAGCAGATTGAAGGAGCTACTACAGGCAAAAATTAGCCATCAATAGATTCTTCTGCTAATACTGCAGAAAATTGGGCTGCCTGCCTCACTTTGAATTAAAGAACAATTGAAATTCTGAAATTTCTTTAGAACAACCATCAAGATATGTTCATAACCATTATATTCGATTTTATTGTTATAATTCATAACAATTTTTTAAAATGTATTTATATTCAACAAAGCTGTGTTCTAAAATGAACTCTTAACTTGCTTTGTATGATTACATATTTAAAAATATTACATATAGGGAAAATTTTAGAGCTAAACTTCATCTCTTGAATGTAGTACCAATACTATAGAAACTAATTCTTCAATAATAAAATGCAAGTGCTACATAAGTATATTAAAACATGAAAATATCATGTCCCAATTGAGATATTTTCTGTGAATATATCCTTAGTAAACAGTCAATAAATCTTTAAGCAACCAGGATTATTTCTGTAGACTGACTGAATTTATAATTACAAGTTCAAAAATAGTTGAAGATTTTATTTTGTCAGTATAACATATTTTATGTTCAATGCCAGTATTTTAGATCTTATGAAGAATAAAAAATAAGTTTGAGATAGTGCATAATCTAATGAGGAAGATATGTATCAATATCCAAAATGCTAAACGGAATGTATAAATGTTCTAATGGCTATAAATGCATGTCAACCCCAGAGAACATTTTTTTTTGAATTATGTAGTTCTATAGTCTTTTGAATTTTGTCTTTTGGGTGTTCTGAAATCTTTTACATTTCTTTCACGCTATCTCTATACTTGAAAGTTAATATGTATGAGAAATAAAAACATAGGAAGATAAAGAGCATGATCAGTATCAAGTAAAATAACTATCTTAAACATATGTTTACAGTCATGTGTTTTGTGTTTAGGAGAGAATTAGAGTTGAGTTCCCATATACACATATGTATAATACATGTATATATAGAAACATCTCTCTGTGTGCAACTGTGTGTGTGTGTGTGTGTGTTTGTGTCTGTCTGTTACCCTCATGCAACTAATGACTATACTTCCCTGGATATTTTCAGTTGTTATGCTTACAGATGACCTTATTGTCAATATTTTTGTCAAGTACATTTTCTCAACACCTGTTATAAAATGCTACAGGCTTTTATGCACATGTGATACCATATTGGAATGATCCAGTTCATTTGCTATAATGCAGATAGGTAGAATACATGTTGTCCAACATATTTAAGCAGCTGTATATTTTGATCAAGGGAGACTTTAAGAAGATTTTAGATGGTATTGTATATAAAGATTCTGTCAGCATAATTATTATTGAAACAAATTGACTGAAGAGTTGCTATAGTGAAAGGCGCACTTCTTGGTAGAACATAATGTCAAGATATTTAATAAAAGGTATTTAATTCAAACTTTTCATAGTCATTGCATTTATATCGACATGTATACAGGAAAATTATTTTTTTACTTTTTTATTATTATTAAAAATAATTTTTGTTTTAACTATTTGGAATTTTAGTTAATTCTACTCTTTACTGAAAGGATTTTAAGTAATCTTGCTTAGAAAAACAACAGGAACATGTAGAACAAATATTGTTGGAATTTTCATTTCTTAACTATCCTCTGTATATTGAGGGACCATGGAGCACTTAACATAGCGAGTATGGAACTAAGAAAATGTCCTATCTGCCACTGATTTCTCATAGTAAATATGGAAAAAATTCAGTATACTGTGTAATAAAAGACATGTACAATGAATTAAATAATTTTATTTATCAAATAATAATGTTGCACATACATATCTTGTGCGATGTCTGTCTATCCTAGCTTGAAACTGATTATATGATAATTGAGTAAAATACAAATCTAATAATCAAAGCATGTTTATTATATTCATATATATGTACCTGTGCATATTGCATATGTTTAAAAACACTCCCATCATTTAGCCAAGATTTTATCCCAGTTAAGGCATGAAATAATAATACAGATATTGAGAATAAAACATAAAGAATAAAACAACATGACAAGAAGGATTTTTACTTTCCTTTTAGGACTAAAATTGCCTGTATTCATTTTTCTGATAGTAAGGAGTATTTGAGAGTTGGGTGAGATACTTAGGTGCATAAAGGATTTCCTTATTCCAGAAGCAGGTACTGAGAGTCAGTATGGCAGATACACTAAGGTCCATACCTGAATCCACTAAACTGAGTACTTAGCACAGTATTACTTAGCACAGTTATACTTTTCACAGACACTCATGATCACCATTATTAATAAAGACCGTATACAAAATCATGCTGACAATAACGTTCATATTTTCTAAGTATAAAGTGTTTTTTATTTCTAAAAACAGCAGTCATATAGAACTCTTCATTACATTATGGTATCATCTCTACATTATATGCGACTTTATTTTATTCATCTTTCTAAAATAACCTGACATTTTCTTTGTATTGCTAAAACTCTTGCCTTCAGTTTTTTTATGTCATTTTAACTTGCTCTTTGAAAAATTAAATATTAATCTTTGCAACATATGCTTTAAGAGACGTTCTATTTAATTTACTGTTCACATTATAGGGTTTTGAAATCAAAACACTTTTACAACTTAGAAGAATAACACTAAGTATATAGTCAATATATACACTATAATATTTATCCTTATCATCTAATGATTTCCTAATAAATGTGCTTTTCTATAAAGTAATTACCAAGAAAATGAATGCTAACATCTACAGAAAATGCATAGCTCTGCTGGAATATGACATGCTTTCTGGGCTTAGTTAGTCTTAGTTCTTTATTTAGTCTTTGAGACTTAACAAAAATGCAGTCATGACTATAATACACATCAAATAACAAGTTGAGTAGGAAGGAGCATGGATAATATTGAATTCATAAGCTGCTCTGTTATCATTGTTTATACACAGGGCTTAGACTTGATTAGGTGGCATGGGATGATGCAAATGGCATAACAAATCTCTATTAATTGGGGAAGATTTCTCAAAGGATGGAGATTTTAAACTCCCTTCTAAAGAAGTTGAGTAAGAATGTTGGAGAAGAGACTGTTGTGGGTATGATAACTTGTTTCCATAAATAGGGTAAGAAAAAAAAATAGGTTTGTAGGAAAAGAAGTATAGTTTGGAAGCTTACTGGGAAATCTGAAGCCTATGATCAAGATCGCTCTTCCTTTGCTGTGACAAGTGGTAGATCACATAGGACTCAGAAAATTGGGTAGTTGCTGTGGTGGCAACAATATGTGAGGGAAATAATTTGAGATGCAATTTGTGATGGAAAGCAAAATGCAATGATGATAAAAGTTATATAATGATGATGGCCTGGAGCGATAGAACAGCCAGTAGGTCATTTGCCTTGCATGCAGCTAACCCGGGTTTGAATCCTCCACCCCTCTCAGAGAGCCCGGCAAGGTACTGTGAGTATCCTGCCCGCACAGCAGAGCTTGACTAGCTACCCATGGCGTATCCGATATGCCAAAAACAGTAACAACTAGTCTTACAATGGAGACATTACTGGTGCCCGCTCGAGCAAATAGATGAGCAATGGGCCAACAGCACTACAGTGCTAACGATCATGGTTATTTTCATTATCACTGGATAATGATAATGGATTCCACAGGATGGCAAAAGAATGCCTGGCTGCCAGCCTACGAGATGGTCAGACTTCTTCATCAAGACCCTGAATCAACGGTTTGAGGCTCTTCATTTTCCTGGAACCAGCAGATGCCATTGGGCTACATTAGCATGTGACAGGGATGAATGGAGACGTTACTGGCACCCACTCAAGCAAATTGATGAGCCATTGCATGACAAGTGATACAAGTGAATGGTCATGGTACGATGATGACATATAATATGTTATTTATGTATGTACACATAAAATTTCATATATTTTTACCTGTTTGTTTTTTGTTTTGCTTTGTAGGGTTATGGGTACTCAGAGCTTGCTCCTGCTATGCACTTGGTGATCACTCCTATTGGGGTAACTGGTACTATATATGGAAACTGGAATCAAACCAGGGTCCCCCATGTGCAAGGCAAGCACCTAACCTTGTACAATTACCCCTGCTTCTGTTTTCATTTTCTATGTAATAGTGGAGAAGGCAATTATCAGAACTCTTTTAAAATAAATGTAGAAAGTGATTTATTTTAAATATTCCCAAACAAGTAATTTTGAAGGAAACTGAATCAGAATTTGCTGGTCTCCAACCTAGAGTTCTACTGAGGAGAAATTAGCAATGCTTGAACATAAAATACCTGGATACATTTTTTTTTCCTCTATGACAGGTGATTTGTTCACTTTATTTGCATCTGCTTGTTGTTGTTCTTTGAGGGACACATCCAGCAGTGCTCAGGGTTTACTCCTCGTTTTGCACTCAGGAATCACTCCTTGTCGTGCTCAGTGGACTATATGGGATGCCGGGATAGAACCCAGGCCAGCCCTGTGCAAGGCAAGAGACCCACTCACTGTACTCAGCCCCTGGTTTGTTCACTTTAGAATAAACTGATTTTCAGACATAAAATACACCGTTGTCTTGCAGGCTTTTTGATCCAGGAAATGTGCCTATTAGAAATCTGATTATAGGAAAGCTATGGATACTTTAATTATCTTCTGAAAGATTATCCAAGAATTTAAGCAGTTTTTCACTCTATGCAGTTGCTTTGCCTGCTGATGTGTGTGCTATTGCAAATATGTTCACTGTCTGTATCTTCATCAAGACAATCCCAGAAGTAATATGATGGTGACAGTAGAAAGTTTGTCTAAGTTAAGCCTGGAGAATCAAACCCAAAATCTTTAGTTTTCACTCTATTTTTATAATAATGGGACTTATGAGCAACTGGAAATATTGTAGATTTTTTTAGATTTTGTAGAAATTCAAATAAATTATTAATGTATACTTTGAATTGCAGTTGTAATATATAATTACTGGGAGACAATAGATTTGTAGTTTTATTAGGCTTAAAAGAACAAAGGTTGTCACTGAAAACATGTTAACAGTTTCTACTAGGATACTTTAATTTAGTAAATGATTTTATCATCAGAATAAAATATCATTGGGGTTAAGATCCCATTTATTTAAGAGTACAATGTACTCACAGATTAGAAAACAGTCAGAAGAAATTTGTTGTTCCACAAATATGAGCCACACCAGCCTTGAAATATTTGGTGTTAGAGTAAACAGTACACAGCTTATCAGCTCTTTCTAATGATATGCAGTTCCATTCATCATTCTTCATTAATAGGTAAGCCGTGGGAGAAACAGTGCACAAGTACCAAACTGAAAGAATCCAACTTGAATCCATAGTGCACACAGACCACTTTTTTTTCTAAATATGTTCCATCTAAATGGCTAACAATCCAGTTTAATTTGATAATTTGATAATTGGTAGAGTCAAGGTCTAACTGCCACTACTTAGAAATTTAGTAAAGATCCTAAAATACGTTCATTTTGTCAAGTGCTACTTCTAATGATAGCCAGTAAGAAAAATTCCTCTAGTCAGTCACACATTTAACCAATGATGTGGTAACTAAAGGGCTGTTCACATGTATTTATTTGAATCAGTCCAACATAAGAATGCAATTTTGTGAAAAGAAAGAAAATGGACTAATTGTTCAGCATGGAATGACCAAATACTGAAAAAAAAATCTTACAAATCAGAATGAGTGTTCTTTTTATTATAAAAGATCATTGTTCTTACCCAACTTTTTCAAAGTTGGGTAAAATTGAAACTACTTGAATTCACATCATAGCTCTTGTGTTGTCCACCATGATTTTAATTCTGTGCTAATATTCAGAAAGTTTATTTAGAATAATTCATTATTTCACTGATTATTTCCTATTTCGGTTTTGATCAGAAAACTCATGTTTTGTTGATTATAAAAGACAAATTCAAAAGAAATACAAGCTGGGAAAAGAAAATTAAAGCTGAACAAATAATTCAAAATAACATAAATAAGTTTTAATTTCTAAAATATTCATCTTTTTGAGATTGTTTAAATATATTCCTCTAGTGACTCAGAGATGCTTGATGCCTTTATGTATAATTAAAGCCATTCCTTTCCTATCAAAGACTGAGCTACAGATGATTTTTTTAAGTTGTCATTTTTTTTCTCTTAGACATTTAACAAAACATGGCCACAAATGCGCTTTGAAGAAGAATATTTTTCTTATTGGTAAGTTAGATTCGATCCAAGGAAACAAAGGTAATTTATAACTTTAATTTACTAAAAGCATGTGAATTGAATATGCTAGGATTCAATAACTGCACTGAGATGCTTAACTCCAGCTGTATCTGTCTTTGTGAATGGTGATTAAAAAAGGCAAATTTGCTTACATCTTTCCTTGCTGACACGAAGGTCATTGCTTTATGGCTTTGCTTTCATTTGCTCATCCATAGTAATTTCTATTTTTGACTACTCTTGCAAAAAATTATATGCCTGGATCAAAATAGATATTTTCATACTTTCTTTGTGGCACTAGGCAAAATCTATTCTATAGGGAAAATGAAGAAGATGCCAAAGAAGAGTAATATATCTGGTTTTATCATGAAACATAACCAGTAACATGATATTTAATATAGAAAAAGTATTCCACACATTGTTCTTTGTTACCACAAAAAATTGCCTTTGTAATGGTTGTTTCCTGACAGTATTTATAAAAGAAATAATTTATGGCTTTACCTGTAACTGAAAAACATGACTAAATTATTTAAAAAAATGTTGCTCCTTCAAAGTAAATTTTCCACAACTTGTTACAGTGCTAATCGTAAGCATGTTATACAGTAAGTTAGCCTGAAGCTAAGTTAAGCAGGCAGATTAGGACTGTAATACAGTATCAGGACTCATAAATCAAGCATGCTTGCAGATTTCCTTTCACTTACTGCTCCTTCTTACAGTTCAGACAAGTCATAATTACACATCAGTAGGCATTGTGAACAGAGGAATGAGCTACAACATAACGCACAATAAACCCTGTCATATAAAAGCAAACTGGATAAAATAACAGAAGCAATACTCCATTTTACAACATCACACTAAAGAATTACACCGTGCCATTGTGTATTATTCTGATCAATCATGAATCCATCCACAATTGACAGCTCAGTGCGCAAAAATTTACCAGTGAAGAATAGTTTCCAGTTTTATTATTTTCTAGTTTGATTATACACATTAAGCATAAGGCTGCATGTGATTCTGAAAAGCCACAGGTACATAATATAACTCTGCCTTGCACACATTGCAATTAAGTAAATTCTGCTAATGCTCTTTTAAAGCTTTCTTTTATTAGACATGCTTAAAATAATTCATACCGGATGAACTGTAAGTGGTTCTTTATTCATGTTTTATTAGTATTATAATTTTGAGTAATTATTCAGGTATTCTTGTTACCTTAGACCAAAGAGATGTTGACTCTGAAGTCTTTTCTGTTATTTTCAGGCTTAGATGTTATTACCACTAAGCTCAAAGGACCATCTTTTATCACTAGGTTTGAGCAGAACATTGAAAATGGGATTTAATGAAACATGAGCAAATATTGGTTGTTTCAATTCTAATAAAACATTTAAAAGAACTAATAAGTGTAAGGTAATTGTTGAATGCTAATCTAAAATTGCTACTCCCGGTTTTATTTTATAGTTGGAACTCAGCAGGTGTTGGGGGATATATTTCTCGCATTATTCACCAAATATTGTTTTGAGATGCACCAAGGTGTTTTTACCTAGTCCACATTCATAAGAAGTTAATTATGGTTAATATATTAATGATATTAGTAGTATACAGAAAAGAATTTTAGATTCAGAGAGTAAATTATATGCCATAATGGAATTTCCTTCTGGATGTCATTGAGTGCACATTTTAAGTATTATTCTCCTATACCTGTAGTGATCATAATGAGAAATGAGGTACTCATATAGCAACTTTTATTTCAATTACTATTATTTGTAATTTTTTTCCTCCATATGGTACTCTTTAAGGATTAGGTTACTGAAGAAAAATTGACAAAGATGAAGCAGGTAAAAGTGGCATATTTTATTGCAAAACTAATGCCCTTGAGTCCAGAAGTCTCAAGTAAAAACTTAAGTTTATTAAAGTTCCACCATGTTCTTAGGAGGAAGTTACACACACACACACACACACACACACACACACACACACACACAAGTATGGTCACAAAACCTATAGTGCTTGAGGCAAAGTATTAATTTTATTCAGAAAAATACTCCTTAACACTCTTTCATTTCCAAACTCTAACAATTGACTCATTGTATTGTAATTATCTTTTCTTGTCTGTTGTTTTTTAGTTAAAAATCTATGTCTATGTAACATTCTATATCCATGATTAAAGAATTGATTTGGCCGATATAAAGTTGAAGCACAACTATTTTTTAAATTTTTTTTGAGTTAGCAGCTTTTGTACATTTATTTGAAATTAATGTTTTTTTTTTTTATTGAATCACCATGTGGAAAGTTACAAAATTCTCAGGCTTATGTCTCAGTTATACAATACTCAAGCACCCATCCCTTCACCAGTGCCCATATTCCACCACCAAAAACCCCAGTATACCTCCCACCCCCTGCCCCCAACCCCTGCCTGCATAACTGATAAATTTCACTTTATTTTCTCTATATCTTAATTACATTCCGTATTTCAACACAAAACTCACTATTGTTGTTGGAGTTTCCCCGCAAAAAACACAGCCCTACTGCCAAGGAAGCATTTGATAATTAGTTTTCCATTGCTGAGAATGAAGAGATATGAAGGCCCGCTGTTCCAAGTACATAACTCTTTTTTTTTTCTTCCCTCCTTCCCACGCCACCAAGTTTGTGCCTGCTTAATAGTTCTCATAATATGGCTGACGCCACGCCGCCCAACAAGGGGAAAAAAAAAGAACGAGAAAGAAGGATATTTCCCGTCCTCGGCTGGCTTAGGTCTATGGCTTAGTTCACAGTCTAGAGACATGGCTGCAAGCAGTTTCTGGAACCAAAAGTAGTCTAGTTGGCCTCTGGATTCTGGTTGATCAGCAGCAAAGCGGCTGCACAAAAGTGTGGCCACCTGGGTCGAATCTAGGTGGAGCGTGCACTGGTATCAGCCCTAGTCCAAGACTGCTCAAGCGTCCCGCTGTTCCAAGTACATAATTTTTTTTCCCCTCCCCTCACCACCAAGTTTGTGCCTGCTTAATAGACCTCATAATATGTCGGAAACCATGCTGCTTTTCTCCCGGAAAAAGGAAAAGAACCAAGAAAGAAGGATACTTCCTCTCCTCGGCCAGTGTGGGGCTATAGATTAATTCACAGTCTAGAGAAATGGCTGCTACTTTGATTACCTTCAATATTTCAACAAAAACCTCACTATTATTGTTTGGAATTTCCCCCCAAAGTCAGAACTGCTAAAAAGGAACCATTTCACATTGCTGACAATTAAGAGATATTAGGTCACTTATTTGGATTTCTGTATAAAGTCTAGGGAAAATTCTGCCAGAAATTGCATCATTGCAAGCTTTTACTTCTCTTTTGTGGTGCTCATAAGATGGAAAAGCCTGGAGAGAGAAACCTTTGCCCGCTGGCACCACATGGGCCAGTGGCTCAGTTCACAGTCTGGAGACATTTTTGCAGGCTGCTCGTGTCCAAAGTAGTTCAGTTGGCCTCCGGGATCGTGCTCGTGCAGCAGCGGAGAGGCCGTACCCATGTGGCCGATGCGCTTAAATATCGGCAGAGGGCGAGGCCGGTAACCCCCGCCCCCTGGGATTTCATGCGTCTTGCCGCAGCCAGGCTGGTACCTCCATTTATAGCACAAATATTTTAGTCATCACTTACTAATAATGATTTTAATAACATTTATTGAAAATGTAATATATGCTGAGAACTATGATATATTCTTTATATCTCATTTAACTTTTAGATAAAATGAATGCATATTTTTTACTATTATCATTTCAATTTTGTGTATATGTAAATTCTCCAAAGAAGATTTGGTCTTATAAAGGAGTTAAGCACTCTATATCCTGAGAATCCACCACTATGGGACAGTCTCTTACTTTTTCAAGGTATTGGTAAATTTAATTTGCCCTCTACTCACAGATTCCTATGAAACAAAGCAACATCAAAATTTGACTCTGGGTTATATTCCAAACTAACAGAGTTGATTGGTCCAGAAACATTCCCTTAGAACATCTTAACTTCTATCCCTTGTCATCTTGCTGATCTTTGATTTGCTCGAGCAGGCACTAGTAATGTCTCCAGATGTCCTTGTCCTGTTCTACTGTAGGCCAATGGTATCTGCTTGCTCCAGCAACAAGAAGAACCTCAAACAGTTTGTTCAGAGTTTTGACGAAGTCTGACCATCTCGTAGGTGGGCAGCAACACGGTCTTTTGACGTCCTGTGGAATCCAGTGGGTAACAGCTCTAATCAGGTGGTCACCTCGAAATCGCATTATGTATCTGGCCCATCTGATTTTCAACGCCTTGGAAAATGAGACAGCACTCTGATTTTGATTGGCAATGGTCAACGGAGGTTGGAACTCCGAATTCCTTCTCTCACTTGAGTGAAACATAATACTCCAAGCTCTTCCGATTCCTCTTTCGGATACCTGAGTAGCGTTCTCACCCTGTTTTCGTAGGGCACAGGTCTCTGAGGCATATGTTAGTGCAGGAAGAACAGTGGAGTTGAAAGGATGTGCCAAGAGCCAGAGGGTTTTTGTCCTCTTAACCACTTCTTTAATGCTTTTGAAGGGTTTCTACACTGCTCTCTTCCTCCTGCGCAGTTCTGATGTCAAGTCATTGTTGAGTTCTTGACCCAGGTAAACACAGCTGCTGCATTTAGAGATGTTTCTTCCATTGAGAGCAAATGGAACGTCAGGGACTAATTTGTTTTTCATGAATATTGTTTTGCTGAGATTTAGCTGCAGCCTGACCTTTCCACACTCGTGGTCAAAGTCAGCCAGCGTTTGTGTGGCTTGGCTAATGTTTGGTGTTATTAGAACCATGTCATCAGCGAAGGAGAGGTAGTGTAGTTGCTGACTGTCTATCTTCACTCCCATTCCTTCCCATTACAGATGTTATTGAGGGTGGCACTGAAGAGTTTCATTGAAATGGTGTCGCCCTGCAGAACCCCTCTCTTTACGTCAATGATCACTTCCTTGTAGAATGGTGAGATCCTGGTGGTGAATCTATAACACATGAGGATTCTGATGTTTTGAGTTTGAATACCCTGCTTGGCTAGGGTTTCGATGACCACTACAGTCTCAACAGAATAAAAGGCCTTCTTTAAATCGATGAATATTAGACAGAGTGGCATCTTGAACTCTTGCGAAACCTCAATGAGTTTGGTCACTGTGTGGATGTGGTCAATTGTGCTCAAACCTTTTCATAACCCTGCTTGCTCTCATGGTTGTCCTTTGTCTAGTGTTCTGCCCTTTCTTTTCAGGATGACTCGAGTGAACAACTTGTAAATGACAGACAACAGGCAGACTGAGTGATATTTGCCGATGTCGTGGATGTCTCCCTTCTTGCAGAACCTAATGATCCTGCTGTTTTTCCAATGAGACAGAATCTTGCATATGGACAAGTAGTGTGTGGAGCCAAGCCAGTATATTGATGAGTACTGGCAGCAGATTCTTCAGGTGTTCAGGTCTGACCTTGTCTGGACCGGGTGCTGTATGCATCTTTTCCTGATGAAATGGCATGTCGGATTTCGAAAGGGAGGACTTGGGAACGACATATCCATTCTGCGGAATTTGGTATGTGGGCAAGTGGACATGTCTGTCAAAGAGATCTGAGTAGAAGTCGTGAATAATCCTCTCCAATGCCCTTTTGGAAGATGTGATAGATCCATCAGGATGCTGGAGGGTAGTCATCTTGGTCTTGTAGTTGGCAGAGGTCAGGTGAGCGTTGTGAAATCTTTTCCTGACTTCTGCCACATCGGCCAACACTGCTGCTCTTCTCTCTTTGAGGTCTTCCTTTATCGCTTCTCTGCACAGCTTTGTGAGCTCAAAAGTTTGCTTTTGATTGCCTAAGGCTTGTGCCAAACCATATTGGTGAATGAGTTTGAGAGTTTCCGAAGACAGACATCTGTTTGTGGCTTTCCTACTCTCGGCATTCTTCACGCAGTCATGGAGTTTCTGTACCAGTCGATCATATTCCTCATTGATGTTGTCAGTGATGGCATCTTCCCCCGTTGCCTCAATAGTGTCAAAGAGCTCCCAGTTAGTAGTCATTCTGGGAATTATCTTCTTAAATTTAAACTTTGCAGACCTTTCTCCCTGCTCTGTGAAGTAGAATTTTGCAGGAAGGAGATGGTGGTCCTATCCTGTTTGGAATTTTGGGACAACAGCGATATCAGTTAGGTAGAACCTTCAATTGAATATGATGTGGTCAATTTTGTTGTGGAACTGTGCACTGGGAGACCCCTATGTCCAGTGTTTAGATTCGGCCTTCTGGAACTGAGTTACCATAGATGGTCGTGGTCGATATGATGAACTCCAACAGTCTCTCACCCTGTTTATTCAATTCTAAGCCATGAGTCCCAATGTGGAGTTCTTCAGGTGACCTTCTCAGTCATATCTTGTCATTAAAATCACCAACAATGATCTTGTAGAAGGTGTGGTCTTCTTCATAGAACTTCTCCAGCTCCATGTAGAACTTCTTAATTTCTTCTTCATCATAGTTGGATGTTGGTGCGTAGACGATAAAGATGTAATCTGCAGGCAGTGAGCCATATCTATTCAAGCATAATCTTCTGATTCTGGTTGTTAGGCATTTCAATAAATCATTGTTCATGGCCAGATTCATGTTGACAAAACACCGACGCCACTGAGGCCTCTGTTGTCTCATGTTCTGAGGAACAGTTCTTTTTCAGTGTCAAAAAGGGTGTGATGTGATTGATGCCTTTTAGTTTTGGTCAGACCAATGATGTCGTGTTGATCTTCTGCGCTTGCACCATCAGGACCTCGATGGATGCTTCTGATGCCAGTGTACGTGCATTGAAAGTAAAGGCAGTCATTTTAGTCCTTCTTCTCGGTTTGGCATTCTAGTTCCACTACACAGCCACCTCCACACTCCAGGCCGCTTTCCGGACACTTGGGCTGAACCTCATGCCTGAGTGAAGCCCCACAGAACCAGGTAAAGCAGAAGTCTGTGATCTTGGTCTCCAGGCTCAACAAGACCCAAAAGCAAGATCCTCTGTCTGCCTGCTCCAATCTCCAGCTCCCCAGGGATCAAACACAGATGCCCCACCCTACCAGTGCCAGATAAATACCTCACAGGCCGACCTCTACTACCTCCACTACCCAGACACCACCATGCTCCAGGCCAGTTTTTGGACACACCATAAAATTCTTAACCCCATTTCCCATAATTTCCACACCATATTTGATGGGTTTCAAAACCATGGGAACACCTGTACGAATGATTGGAGGCCACTCTAAAAGCCTCCATCTGTCTCCAAGAGCCCAGCAAGCTACCAAGAGTATCCCGCCTGCACGGCAGAGCCTGGCATGCTACCCGTGGCGTATTCTATATGCAAAAAAAACAGTAACAACAATGTGCCTCATTCGCCTGACACCAAAAGAGACCTCAATGCGGCAACGTTAAGAAGGATGAGCAAGGAGAGGCTGATAAAATCTCAGAATATCTGAACAGAAAGACTAAATCAGAGAGATGTGCAAGAGCAGTTCCTTTAGTATTTCTTCTCTTTCTAATCTTGCTAACATTGTTGTATGTGTCGGTTTTCGTTTGCTAACATATTTTTGCTTGTAATTTTTCACAGATTTATTTCCCCCTAAAGTTAGAACAGCATAGATAACCTTGCCAGAATCAATGAAGTCTTTAGTAGGTTGGGATTGGGGATAGGTGCTCCTTTGGTTCCATAATTGAAAACTATAGTGATTTCAGTATGAAAACCCAAAACCAATTTTTCACTTTATTGAAAATTTGGCCATGGTGTTTCTTTCGTACCCTAATTAATATCTAATTGACATAATACAAATAATCTATTTATACTTCAATTCTCAAGTAGCTGTTGTACACAAAATAAAACTCTCCTGCTTAATAAAGTATTTTGAAAGTTGTCAATCCATATGTTATAGTAAGGAAGTTAACTTAATGGAACAAAAAATTTCTATAAAAGGTTGGAGCATATCCAGATTTAAGGGAAATTATGACTTCAGATAATTCTGTGTAGGAATTTTAAAAATAGTGTTCTTGCTGGTTGAGTAACATGGGTACAATACTACAAACTCCAGAGGTTTTGGTGTACAAAGTTACTACACCTTCACCACCACTAACAAGCTCAAGCTCCTCTATCCTAGCCCTTCTGTCACATACACAATAAAAATGTTTTATGACTCTTACCTTCCATTTTAACAAATAATTTTCACCTTGTTTCTATTATGCACTTTTATATCACTTGCTACTAAACACCCCTGAGGAAGCAGTTACTTTATTATAAAGTCTCACGTGTTATTGGTTGTGTTAGAAAAATTTACAAAAGATGAGTATAAAATGGAAATAAAGGGATGGGAAGGAAAACTTCATAGATCTTATTATCTACAAATGGGAAACATTTAAATAATGGAAAACCTACATCTCTTCATGCAATTTCTCACATTACTTCCATAGGGCATATGCTTAAGAAAAGGTCAGTGGCCTGAGTTCTGAACTGCTGGACTCATCTCAAAGTGTAGATCAAGTCACCAATTTAAAAATAAGTTACTTAAAATTTTCAATGGAATGCAGAGAAAATTACAAAGATAAGAACGTATCAAACTTAGAAACTAGAGAAAAGTTTCTGTGAAGCTGAGAGGTGGTGGAGGGTAATTTTGTCTTTAACTCAAAATGTTGCTAACATCAGGAAGAATTAATATAAAGGGTCTATTATGAGACATCTGTTAACTTGGTCAGCCAAATCAGAAAAATACTTCTTTATAATTTCTAAATAGTCATCAATTTTTAGTGGGTATCAATGTGGACAGAAAAACTGTTTGAAATACAAATAGAGTTGAACTTCAACTGTAAGATAAAAGACATTTTGGCAACAGAAAATGACTGTTGGAATATATAGATATTGAAATAATGAGTAATTCATAGTTGATTTGTGGTTTGAGATTATGTAAGTATATGCAGCCGTAGGGTTAAAAAGGCTTTTTCTTTCTCATTTATTTTCTTACAAAGTGTTATTATCTAGACTATTTAAATAGCAACTATGCAAATTTCCCATGCTTTAAAAATGTTTTACTAAAGAATTCTCGACCAATCAACTAATTCTATTTATTTATTTCCCCAATTCGGAGCAGATGAGTATCTAGTGAGAAAGCTTTTTTTTCTGAAGTTGAGTTGTATAGAACTCAAACACCATTTTCTGGAAAAGTCTTGGAGAAGGAAAAATTTAGTGAATCATATGAAGAAAATAGTTTTCTACCCTTTTGAGGTGAATCTTTCTTTTCTCTGTCTCTGTATTCTCCATAACAGGAATATGGGGGGAGAATTAAAGCAGAGATAACAGGGTTACTATGAAAATTCAACTTAATAAGAAATAGTTATATACTGAGACTATTTAGCTGTCACGGTCACTGTCATCCCTTTGCTCATCAATTTGTTCGAGCGGGCACCAGCAACTTCTATCATTGTGAGACTTATTGTTACTGTTTTTGGCATATCGATATGCCACGGGTAGCTTGCCAGGCTCTGCCATGCAGACGCAATACTCTCGGTAGCCTGCCGGGCTCTCCAATAGGGGTGGAAAAATCAAACATGGGTCAGCCATGTGAATGGCAAACATCTTACCTCTGTGCTATCATCGCTCCAGCCTGGGACTATTTAGCATCTCACACTGCCTCTCACATTTATTCTTAGCTTTCTGTTTTTTTATTTTTTTTTTAATTTGGGGTCATATCTTCAGTGTTCAAGTTATTTTTTGCTTATGTGCTCAGGAGCCACCACACCTGGCAACCATATGTGGAGCCAGGGGTAAAACCTTGGTTGGCTGCATGTAGTGAAATTGCCTCTCTTGCTGAACTATCTCTCCAGCACCATTTTCATTCAGAAAAATATTTGAGTGTCCCCAGCACTGCTGGACCTGTATAGCATCAGGTGACCCTGCCTGAGCACCAATCAGTCTTGTTCATGCCCACACTGCAGGGCCAAGTATTATGAGAGGTAGTTCCATGCCCACCAAGTCCTGATAAGAAGACTCTCCAAATAAATAAATGCAGACTAATTTTTATGTTTCAGACAACTGATACTAAATCTCTGAAATTAAGACGCAATTTTAGAGGAACATTTGATAGAAGTGAACATACAAATGACATTAAGTCCATGAGGCTGAACACATGAGGCTTTTGAGTTATATTGGTCAATATGGCCAGTACTGGCCAGATCTTGAGGTATCTAACAACTCAAGCTTGGAGAGAGAAAGGCAAGCCAGTAAGAGTCTGGGAAGCTACAATGAGAAGAGTGCAAAATCCAGGGAGTGGTTATTCTGCGAGTCCAGTAAGGAAAGTGTTTCCAGATTTAGCTTCATAGAAATTGAAAACACAATCATTAGAAATGGAAACTGTGAGATGAAGTGGATGGCCATGATAAAAATAGTGTTTATGGTGTTTCTAATAAAATGTCTTAACCAAGTGGAGTTCAGAGGGAATGTGAATAGAGAAACTGATGACAGCTGGTTTGAACACCATTGGGATTTTCTTGGAAAAAAAAGCATCAGGGAAGAACAGTAAGGTTCAGAGGTATTTTAAGATACAATGAGTAATGTTCTCATGGTGCTAGAAATACATAGAGAAGAAACAACTAATACTTCTGGTAGGGGCGTGGCTTGAGCAGCACCCAGCCATATTCAGGACTCGCTTCTGGCTCTGCACTCAGGAATTACACTTGCTGGTGCTTGAGAACCGTACAGGGTGCTGGGAACCAAACTCAAGTCAACCCAGTGCACTGTAGCACTGTAGCACTGTTGTCTCGTTGTTCATCGATTTGCTCGAGCAGGCACCAGTAATGTCTCCATTGTGAGACTTCTTGTTACTGTTTTTGGCATATTGAATACGCCACAGGGAGCTTGTCAGGCTCTGCGTGCAGGCAGGATAAAATCAGGTACAAGGCAAGCAAATGCCCTACCTGCTGTACTATTGCTCTGTCCCCCAAACAACTAATAAGTGTTGGTATAAAACATTCGGATGAAAACTGTTTTATATAGGCGTGAAAAAATTGACTGTAGAGGGAATGCTGCTTAAACCTTTAGCTATGTTAGTGTGTACTTCCATCTACATATGAGTGCCTATTATTGTCTATCCACATATGCTCTATTTATCTAAGTATGAATACCTATCACCCATATACAAGCCAGTAACAAAAGAAAAACTATGTCTTTTCATAGGTGGGGCCATGTGATATTTGTAATTTGTGACAATTCTATTTGCTTCAATTTTCACAAAGGAGAGGGTGACCTGACAATCAATTGAAAATTGTATTGAGAAAGCCATACAATTATTTTTTTTGGAATATTCATGAATACAGTAATATAAGGGGGTGGTATGAGAAAAGCATAGGCATATACCGATAGCATTTCGTTTCTTGTTAATGAATTTAATACAGAAACCAGTGCAGTGCAGATGGTGTGATTTTCTCCAACCATTGATGGAGAACTCTCTAGCAAGGAGAGTTCAATTAACTCATTATCATGGTTGGCAGAAAGTTGAATAAAGTATAAAGAGAGTCAAAGAAAATAGAATTGTAAGCAAGAAAGTGGTTACTCAAAACCCTTCAGAAATCTTTTTAGCTGGTAATGACTACTGTGATCTCCTGCAACACCCTCTGACATGGTCTCATTGGTTGTTGCTTCCTCATCTCGATCCCTTGTCTTTGGTCTGCAAAAATTCATCTGTACTCCTTAGTGTAGAGTACATGCTGCATTATTCTTGGGAGAAAGTTTAAATATCCTAGAAAGGTTAAATATCTCAAATAAATAGATATCTTAAACTACTGATTTCAGCTCTAAGTCCTTCCCTCATTCATTCCCATAAATATCCAACTATAATGTGGTCTTTCAATTTATTTATTTATTTTTACCATATCAACCACAACTCTGGGAAGGCCTTTCTCTCATGTGCTAGCCCCCATTTACTATGGAAAATCTAAACAAAAATAAAATTACGGATTCATAAACTATGTCTCATTTCCTTTTTTCAAGACACAAATAATCCTCTTAGTTTCATTCCCACTGTCGTTGGTTAATATCGCTAACCACGAGTGTGCCCAGCCAGCAGCACCAAGTGTTACAGGGGTACGGGACCTAAACGTGTTACCCTGAAGCTGTTCAAACTAAAAGTAAGGGACCTTACAGAAGATTTGAAGCTGAGATCAGAGATGAAATGGCAGACCTCAGGAAAAGAAATATTATTGGAGAGTAGGAAAAGGATGGGGTGAGTAGGGGAGAAATCAGGGTGTTGCCAGGATTATAGGAGAGGATGCCTTCATTAGGATTCCAGAACAGGGCAGAAATCATTTCCTAGGGAAAAAGAAAAATAGGGATTATGCATATTTTAGTATTTTTAGAGCAGATAGCCAGCTTAAACAAGAGACTGATGTTGAGATAAATATTCTCTGGTTAGTAATCCCAGTTAGCATGCTTCTCCTGGGATGACCCTAAAGGTACTATGTAGTTTCCTTATTTTGGGTCATTCCTTTTTCCCTGTCTTTATATCACTATATCACTATCACTAGCTTTGTACCCTATCATCAACATGACCAAAAATTGACATAACTGAAGCTCAAGAAGTGAGGATTTTCTGGGGGCTAGAGGGATAGCACAGTGGGTAGGGCATTTGTCTTGCACGCAGCCAACCCGAGTTCAATTCCCACCAACCCAGGTTCAATTCCCAGTATCCCATATGGACACCAGGTAGCTGCCAGGAGTGATTCCCGAATGCAGAACCAGGAGTAACCCCTGAGCATTGCTGGATGTGACCCAAAAAGAAAAAAAAAAAAACAGAAAAAAAGCGAGGATTTTCAAAACTATGATATAGGTATTATTCATATTTTTTATTCCTGTTATTTTAATAATGTCAGGAACAAAATGATCAGTACATATTGTCTTAACCGGAGTCAGAGACAAATAAACTAGAAAAATAAACATATGGTGATGTCAAATGTCCTTATGTACCTGACTAAAAGTGAAAGTATTTGAATTTAATATGGCCGACAGAGATTTCCATCAGAATATAAAATAGAGCTATTCTGCAGCTGTGGGCTGGAGTGATAGCACAGTGGGTAGGGTGTTTGCCTTGCATGTGGCCAACCCGGGTTTGATTCTTCTGTCCCTCTCGGATAGCCCAGCAAGCTACAGAGAGTATCTCGCCCACATGGCAGAGCCTGGCAAGCTACCTGCACCATATTCGATATGTCAAAAGCAGTAACAACAAGTCTCACAACGGAGACATTACTGGTGCCTGCTCGAGCAAATCGATGAGCAATGGGATGACAGTGACAATGATTCTACAGCCGTGGTCATGGAAGCAACATTCCAGTCCCATAGCTCTCCTGGTAATTACAGAGGAGATGCAGGCTATGCTGCTAATACAGGTATTGCAGCTGAAAATTCTGGGCGTGCCCTCCAAAGGGAAGACTGACTTCCTACCCTGCTACAGCCACAGAGCCACACACATCCCACATCCTCTATGTAAGCAATGGCCCGGCTCCACGGCCTCACCGCTTGTCTCGGGTAAGATGCAAGACAAGCCGTTGAAGGCCTTCACCCCACTTCTACAGACCTTGGAATTTCTGGAGCAGGCTGTGTGGTGCAACATCTCCTAATTCCAAATTCTCACAGCCAGTAGGGGCACACCAGATTACATGGCAAAATAGCATAAAAGTCAACCAAGCTCAATAAACAAAAAGAACACAGAGGCTCAACTGCAACAAAAAGCTTAGTAAACCCTCAGACAATAATTTCAATGGCCCCATTGTGAAATACAATGATTTTCACAAGTTCTCTCTTACTGAAGTAATTTTTATAGTCACATTAGCCATTTTGTTGTAACAAACAGAATAAATTATTTTGTGCCTGCTCAGGAGGCAGGCTTGGGGGAAGGAAGGCCCCACTGATCGTGGGGTTGGGGGTGGAACATTGAATGCCTGAAACAACTGTGTTATGAGCAACTTTGTAAACCATAGTGTTTCTACAAAATAAATAAATATTTTAAAGGAACGAGAGGTTTAGAGCTAGAGATTAACCTACGATTTATGAGCAGAGAGAGAGAGGAAGAGAGAGGACAAAGAGAGAGAATATTGAATATAAAGTAAAACTGTGTCAGTTCTGTTTGGGAATGACTGTTTCATGTCATCTGAATGGAAAAGGCAGCGAGCGGCCTTTCTAAAGAAGTTTGAGGGAAGCTAATACAGATCTGAGCAATTATTGGAGAATGCTATTTCTTGCCTAGTAACAATACACCTAATTATGCTAGTGTGAAGTGTTTTTATCCTCCCCCCTCAGTGGAATCTGAAATTTTCCAGGGCTACTTTAGCATTTGGATACCTTAGTGACTTTGAGCATATGTGTGGACTATTTATATACGTGGTGGCATTATTGACAATAACTTACCATAGAGAGCTACCCAACACTGTTCCTCAACTTATCAGAAAAACAACGGTGATTATTATTTTCTCTCTAAAATGTTGGGGAATATAAGCTAGGTCATGACGAAGAATGTCCTCATAAGTACTAGATAAATACAGGGCATTATCAATTGTCTAATATGAGAAAGAAACCTTTAATATCAGTTGTTAGAAATGGAAGACAAACATGCATAGTCAATAATTTAACAGAATAACTAAACATTTATGTGAAAAAATTTTGCTTAGTTAAAAAATTATGCAGAGGAGGGGCTGGAGTGATAGCACAGTGGGTAGAGCGTTTGCCTTGCATGCAGCCAACCCAGGTTTCATTCCCAGCATCCCATATGGTCCCCTGGGCACCACCAGGGGTAATTCCTGATTGCAGAGCCAGGAATAACCCCTGTGCATCGCCGGGTGTCACCCAAAAAGGAAAAAAAAACATATTCAGAGGAAAAATGAAGGAATTTGAGTTCATTATATTGAGTATCTGGAAATATAGTAACTATCAAATTCTAAACATGACATATAGAATAGTGAGTTAGCTGAATACTGAAAGCTTTTCTCAAACAAGTGATAGTTTAGGATTTGAAAGAAATTAGGCTATATTATAGAGATGAAATAGTGTAAGTAAAACCTAAACCAGAAAATAAGACAGGGATGTGGAGGAAAGAATAGTGGATGGTTTCAGAAGTTGCAGAATTGAAAGAAAATGAGGGAGGCAAATGAGAGGTGAATACATTTATCACAGAAATTCATTCTGTGCTCCATGTCTGCAAAGCCAAAAAGAGTATAGTAACCTCTAAAGACCCAATCAATTCATCTGGCTCCTGTCACTAACTAATCATTAGGATATTAGATGCAGTGATTCCAGGCTAAACTTTTGTGTACTAGTTGAGAGAGCTTGAGCAATTCTAGCTTTAAACAAGAGCCTTGTTGTTTAGGGAATTCTCACTCTGGTTTTCATATAGCTGAGTGAAGTCATTGATTATATTTCTGGCATGTTGCTTTTCTGCTTTGAAGTTTTGTAATTAGTCTTTGATATGAGTATACATTTAAAAAAATACTAGGAGGTAAGTCAGGAAAGAAGAAATACTGCATTCCCTAAACTAAGTAAAATGTTTAACGTGAATGAGATCAGACACCTATAACAAGTGAAATTTTTACAAGGATTGGTTCTCTATAGAAAATTATGCTCAGAAGTCTAAATATATTTAATCTGAACTATCAGTCCTGTGTGTTTTTTTGGTTGAGATAAGTATATAAAAGATATATACATACCTCTTGGAGAGCCCAGCAAGCTACTGAGAGTAATCTGCCCACCCACACAGCAGAGCCTGGCAAGCTACCCGTGGCGTATTTGATATGCCAAAAACAGTAAAGATAGGTCTCATTCCCCTGACCTTGAAAGAACCTCCAATCTTTGGGAAAGAAGAGTAAGGAGAGGCTGCTAAAATATCAGAGGTAAGTGTAATAGAGACGTTACTGGTGCCCACTAGAGTAAATCGACAAACAACGGGATGACAGAGACAGTGACAGTGACATGTTTGGTTTTTTTAATACTTATTTTGGTGATTGAAAAGACAGTAGAGGGGTTAAGGTGCTTGTCTTGTATGTGACTGATGCTGGTTCCATCCTTGGCAATACATATGGTCCCCTGTACATGCTCAGAAATGATCCCTAAGCTCAGAGCCAGAGTAAAGCCCTGAGCACTGCCAAACTGTGAACTAATGGTCTCCCATATGCATTTATAGACATATATTTCCTTATATGAATTCTTTAGACTATCTGATGCCAGCTGATATAAGAAAATCTCTAAGCAAAATTCATTTTTAGGGACCAGAGCAATAACAGTAGGTAAGATACTCACCTTATGCATGGCTGACCCAAGTTCAATTCCCAACATCCCACATAATACTCCTAACATCTTCAGGAGTGGTTCCTGAACACAGAGCTTAGGAATGATGATTTTTTTTCTAAATGAAAATTATCACTCAGGCACAAGAAATGTAATACCATTAGTTAATGATAAGATATGAACAAAGAACACATCGAATAAGATGCACTGTGATAGCCCCTGTTTTTTAAAATGATTCTCAGGCATGACCAAAAAATAAAAATAAAATAAATTTTCAATTAAAAATATGTAACTATTACAAAATATTGTTATAATTCTATCTTTTAGATGTGATTTCTTACAAACAAAATTTACTAACTACATACTTTTGGCCAAACCAAATTTGGTAATGGCACATTTGTCAACCACAATATCACAAAAAACTGAATTGATTACAAATATTTAAAGGTGGAGAGATTTTGCATTGTTGAAAAATCTAAATTTCCAGGGAAAAAGACTTCTAAGTTGGCAACAGTGAACATTGCTGTTTGGCAACAAATACATGACTTTTTATTTATTTATTTATTTATTTATTTGATAACAGTGGTATTTGCAATGAAGTATCCATCTCCTGATCCTGAGATCTCCCTCACTCCCATTGAGCTTATACTAGGCTGATTGAGAATCTCAAACTGGCACCTGTTGGCATTAGAGTCTGACACTTCACCCTGAATTGGATCTTACCCACCTTTGACAGAGTTTGCCCAGATTCTCATGTTGTCACATTGGAATTTCTATTGAGTGATGAAAGTTTAGTGCACTCATATAATTGAAGCAAAAGATTACAGATTGACTTCAATTAATACTAATGCCAAAATGTAGCTTAATATCGAAATCATACCACCAAAGTTATTTCTTAAGTAAAACTTATAAATGAAATGTTACTCCAGATTATTTCATGTAAGACTATTTGTACTGAATAATAGGACTCTACCAAATCAAAGTTGAAGTGTGATCAGTGCTTGGCAGTAAGATAAATCATTATTTAGACATAAGAACTATGATACTAATAGAAATGGTAAAATATAAATAAAACATCTTGTACATGCATTTTAATAACAGCTGTTTTTTAATGTTTTAGTTTCTAATAAATTTAGCATGTTTTGAAGCCACCAAAATATGATTTCTAAATAAAATAAAGCATATTTTTAGAAATTTTAAATGATGATTGTTGTTTTCCTATGAACCTGATTTTTAGATTAAATTGCTCTTTAAGTTGCATTTGATGATAAGATCCATAAGTGCATACTGACTATATCATAACATTATTGTATCCATAAGTGCATACTGACTATACCATAAAATTATTGTACCTTACAGAAAAAGTCAATAAAGTAGATAATATGATATTTTTATTGGGCCAATAAGTAAAAGGCAATTCTCAAACCCCAAAGCCTCAAGTATATTTTCAATTTAAATGAATACCCTCATGAGGCATTTTATTGCAACATTTTCATATGAATATATATATAGGTAAATGACTTCAAGAATGTAAAAGTATGTTGGAAATTATAACACCCTCTTTAAAATTTTTCATGTTGCTAGACGCTGCCATGACTTCTATGTGCCTTGTAACATCCATCTTACCAAATTAATATAAATTTCTTTTTTTAAAAACATCCAAGTTTTATTTTAGTTATTTATTTTCGGGTCATACCCGGAAATGCTCATGAATTACTCCTCGCTCTGCACTCAGGAATTAACTCCTGGCGGTGCATGTGGTGGACCATATGGGATGCCAGGGATGAAATCCAGGTCAGCCGAGTGCAAAGCAAATGCCCTCCCCACTGTGCTATCACTCCGGACCCTAATTTAAATTGCAAGAGAAAAGATCATTAAATTTTCTATCATATATAGGAAATGAGTGAATCTATAATATAACATTTTTTTTGAATTATAAGCACTACAATAAATAATTATATTCTCATATACATAGTTTGAATATTTTATTCCAGTATACCTTTAATTACATAAGTGTATTTTTGTTAGAAAACATTTATTTAGTACTTACTATGTCCCATAAATGCTTCACAGGTATTAATTAATTTATCCTCAAATAAGATAGAAAATCTCAGCAAGGGCAATGAGTTACTAATATAATAAACTTATGCTCTCAAAGTATGTTCCTGTACTAAACTTTTTAATATCTGCCAGTTTGTTCTTTACAGATAAAAAAAATGAGTCAATGATTTCAATAGTCATTAAGAAATGAATACGTAAAATGTATGTAGTGTACAAATGAATCTACTTACTAACTAATAGGGGTGAATACGGTTACTAGTATTAATCAGTAATAGTAACTACATTTACTCACGACAGTAATAACCATAATGCTTAGCTGACAACTATTGTAGTGAATTGCAAGTAAAAAGATAACTTTCTTTTCTTGTGGGGAGAGGGTGGGCTTGGGGATCACAGTTAATGGTTCTCTTCTCTCAGGAATCACTCCGGCCAGTGCTCATGGATCCATATGCAGTGCCAAGGATTGAGTCAGGCTCGGCCTCATACCAGGCAAGCATCTTAACCTCTGTACTGTCTTTCTGGCCTTCAAGAAAACTTTTCAAAATTATAGGGAAAATATGGTTAATAACTTTATTATTTTAAGACCTTCATTTACTTCCAAAGGCAAATTAAATGTTTGTAACATTACAAATTCTGTTCAACAAAATACTGAAAACATTTTATGTGAATTGACAAAAATATAGCATCTCAATTTTCATAAACCAAGTATTTAAAATTCTCCATGATAGGACACTACCATTTTAAAACTTCACTTATCCTCTTGTCATAATAATTTAACTAAAAAAAATCCTAAATACGAAGTTAATGGACACATGAAATAAAACTTGCCAGGTGGGCGTAATGATACTAGGTTTGCTCCATGAGTACGACAACAAGGTAGAAGAGTGTGACGTATAGGAGTAAAACCCTGACAATAGAAAAACCTCAGAAATTAGGGTGATTATTCATGTCTTTGTACAGAAATTGAGAGAAGGAAAGAGTAAGAAGGATTGAGACAGTGGAGGATTAATACAGAGAGATAAAGGCAGAAAGAAATAAAGAAATGAAGAGACCGAGCCAGAAAGGGAAGTGCAGTTCAAAAGACATCTCTAAACTCTCCTGATACAGTGCTCAGACATCTTTGCAGAATGTACCATGAGGTTAAAAACAAAGGGGTCCTGACATTAGGACTTCCTTTTGGGTGTCTGGGATGGAATCCCATGTCTCGTCTATGTGAAGCACGTGCTCCACAACTGTGTTCTATCCCTAACACCAATTTATTTTTCACTTTGGTAACATTAGTCTAGCAGTGTATGCAGGTTTAATATCATCATACCCACCACCAAAATACCATTCCTCGTCCCCCCCATCAGAGTCCATAATAGATTTTTTCAGTCCATTGCTCCCCCTTGGTAACTTCAATTCTATCGATAGGCTCTAAGTATTCATATGTTTAATTTTGGTTCTTTGTTATCTGTCCCTTTGCTTTATTTCTGCGTTAGACCATCTGGTATATGGTATTAGTCTCTCTCTTTCTAAATTATTTCACTTAGTCCAACCTCACCCAGAAACAGTACTTTTCAGTGAAAACTAGAGTGTCAGTTCTTGAGGAATGGAATTTCAAAAAGCATCAGCAGAGAATAAATGTCTTAACCTAGCTGTGGAACCTCTACTTGATGCCTTTAAGTATCACCCTCTCAGTATTAGATACTATGGTGCAGAAAAAGACAAACCACGAATTAGATTAATTTAAACTAAATGAAGATAAAACACTGACATAGTTGATGTAAAGAAAAAATGATTAGATTATATATCTCTCCTCAGGCTACTGAGGACCTCTTGGCATGTTTGATAACAAAGCCTTTGAAAATTTAGTACCATTAGACAGTGTAAGGAAATCAAATATGAGACAACAACCCCAAAAGATACATTTAGGGGTTAGAAGTTTAGTATAGCTGCTAAGGCTATACTTGCCTTGCACACAGCTAACCCAGGTTCAATTGCCAGCATCCCATGTGGTTCCCCAAGACTAGGAGTTTTTCCAAAGTGAGAGCTAGGAGTTACCCCTGATCATCACTAAGTGTGACCACCAGTGTTTTCTAATGTGAAGAATTCAGAAAAGGCATATACATTTTATTTGTGAGAATTAATATGTTATATGTTAAGTAATAAAATAGAAACCCCACAATAATAGTTACCATGTGTATGTGAATATAATATGCTTATGATTATTAAAGAGCATGAAGAAAATAATTTTCTTGAAAGAATTAATATTATTATTCAAATAATTCAAATTTGGATGGCTGGAGAGATAGTACAGCAAGTAAGGCATTTGCCTTATAATTGGACAAACCAAGTTTAAAACCGCAAACCACACATCCTCTTCTGAGTCCTGCCAAGAATGATCCCTGAACACAGAGTCAGGAATGATCTCTGAGCACAGAGTCAGGAATGATCTCTGAGCACAGAGTCAGGAATGATCTCTGAGCACAGAGTCAGGAATGATCCCTGAGCACAACCAGGTTTAACCCCCCAAACAGAAATAATAATAAAAATAACTTTAATTTATATAAATTGCTTTTGTCATTCGAAAAAAATCTAAGTAACATTTGAAAATTCATTACCAGTCAATGAACTCTGAACTTTTCTAACATGAATGATAAAAAATGGAAGAATATAATTTTACTACAGATTTTTAAAAATATATCAAATAACAGTAATAGTTATCACAGTGAGTAGATGGGCCATAAAATGAAGAAAGGCGACTAAGAAACAAATTCAAGTTTATGTGTGGATGTGTGCACATACGTATTCCTGTAAGCATGCTGATATTAATTTCAAAATACATGTGTAGACTCCCATATCAGCATGCAGTTGCTTTAAGCCAGAGAGTACTAGTATTTAATTGAATTCAGTTCAGTTCTGATACTACCAAAATTTGCATCAAGTCCACAGAATACAGAAAGAGATCCATTCTCTTAAGAGTTCCCTTTAGGGGCTGGAGCAATAACACAGAGGGTAGGGCGTTTGCCTTGCATGAGGCCAACCTGGGTTCAATTCCCAGCATCATGTATGGTCCCCTGAACACCACCAGGAGTAATTCCTGAGGAGTAACCCCTGTTCATCACTGGGTGTGACCCAAAAAGCAAAAAAAAAAAAAAAACAAGAGTTCCCTTTAGACACCAGCCACAGACTCAAGCTGTTATTTGTATTTCTTGCCAACAGGCTACAAATCAGAGGTTCCCACAATCAACTCCTCCATAGATTTCAGACACCAATGCAAGACAGGGTTATTACCTGTGCTTTTGATCAACTGGTAATAACTCAGACAAGCACAGGAAACTTTTTTTCAGGTTTGATTAATTTGCTAGAAAAACTTACAAAGCTCAGGAAACCCACTGAGTCACCTAACAGCAATTTATTCCCAAGGATGTAGGTCAAGAGCAGCCGGATAGGAGAGATGCATAAGGCAGAGTAGAGGGAAAGATTATAATGTTTGCAACTCCTCTTTATAAATGTCATATTTCCCCATATCTCTACTTATTCAACAACTAGAAAGCTCTCTGAAACCCTCTTTATAATGCCTTATTGTGAAGGCATGACTGATTAGGTCATTGACCACTGGCATTAAATTAGAGTTCTAGCCCTTCTTGCCTAACAGGAAAACTGCTCTAGGACTGAATTTTTCAAGATATTTTTCTTTTTCTTAACAGTTTTCTCCAAAGTTACCTTGACTAATATAACAAAAAATATGTTCAAAGGACTGTCATTTAGGATACTAAAGTGATTTTGGAAATTGTGAGCCTAGAACTATAAATGAAAACCAATATATAAATGTATAGATCTATAAATTGTTATATGATAATCAGTGTATATACATGTACTCAATATGTCTGTATAATAACATGATTTCAAACAAATGGTATAAAACCATGTTTTGAATAGTCAAGACATGATACTGGTTTGCTTCTCATTTAAAAAAAAATATCACTAAAAACTTTACTTCTAAGATCACAGAAATTTTGATACGGACTTGAACACTAAATGTTAAAAACAATTAACTCTGACAACAGAAAGTAGATAGCATTTTGTTAATTGTAAGGCATGGGTTATTTGATTCTTTATCTAAGTGACGAAATACACCTTAAATAATATATCTAGAAATAAAAGTTTAATGACAAAGTGAAACAGAAAAATTTCTACCTGGGTAGAATTTGGCTAATATTTTATTGTGTAAAGAAATTCTATAATCAAATTATGACAATAATCATGAGAAAGTAATAAAAAACATAAAATTATATGAAAGCCAAAAAAGTTCAAATTCTTTGGGGAAAAACATATTGGTGTTAGATGATCAAATTAAATATTGTTACTGAAAACATGTAGTTGGTTTATAGTAAGAGTGCTTAATACATTGCCAAGAGCAAGGTAAATTAATATGTTTTATGTAGAATGTTGTATTAATATATTTCCTAATGCAGAAAAATAAATGATAACAGCAAAAAAAATTCATTATTTGAAGGAAATACATCAATATGCTTTTGAGGACAATACACCTGTCCTTCGTGAACGGTAAGACCAAGATGACTGCCCACCAATGTCCTGATGGATCTATCATATCATCCAGAAGGGCAATGGAAAAGGTTATCCAGGACTTCTACTTGGATCTCTTCAACAGCCACATCCACCTGCCCACATACCAAAATCTGATGGATGGATATGTCTTTCCCAACATCTCCCCTTCCGAAATCTGACACGCCATTTCGTCAGTAAAGATGAGTACAGCACCCAGTCCAGACAAGGTCAGACCCAAACACCTGAAGAATCTGCTGCCAGTACTCTTCAATACAATGGCTCGGCTCTTCACACACTACCTGTCTGAATGCAAGGTTCTGTCCCATTGGAAAACCAGCAGGACCGTTCTGTTGTGCAAGAAGGGAGACATCCACGACATCAGCAACTATTGCCCAATCTGCCTGTTGTCTGTCATCTACAAGTTGTTCACTTGAGTCATCTTGAATAGAATAGGCAGAACACTAGATGAAGAACAACCATGCAAGCATGCCGGGTTCTGAAAAGGATTCAGCACAATCAACCGTACCCACACAGTGACCAAACTCACTGAGGTTTCTCGAGAGTTTAAGATGCCGCCCTGTCAAATGTTCATGGATTTAAAGAAGGCCTTTGATTCTGTTGAGACTGAAGCAATCATAAAAGCCCTAGCCAAACAGGGAGTTCAAACTCAGTACATCAGGAATCTCAGTGAGCTGTATTATGGATTTACCACCAGGGTCCTACCATTCTACAAGGAAGTGATCACTGATGTAAAGAGAGGGGTTCAGCAGGGCGACACCATTTCACTGAAACCTTTCAGTGCCACCCTAGAGAATGTCATGTGATGACTGGAATGGGAAGGAATGGGACTAAAGATAGACGGTTGGCAACTACACCACCTCTGCTTCGCTGATGACATTGTTCTAATAACACCAAACATAAGTTAAGTGGCACAAATGCTGGCTGACTATTTTAAGCGTTCTTTAAATCTTAGAATGCCTTCAAGAATATCAAAGAAATTGTTAAGAGGAAAAAGAACCTCCAGCTCCTGGCACATCTTTTCGATTCTACTGTTCCTCCTGCACTAACATACACCTCAGAGACCTGGGCCCTACACAAACAGGATGAGAATGCTATTCAGGTATCCTAAAGAGGAATCAAAAGAGCTATGCTTGGAGTATCACGTTTCACTCAAATGAGAGAAGGAATCCCGAGTTCCGACCTCTGTCAATGATTGAGACTCAGGGACACTGTCTCCTTTACCAAGGCATTGAAAATCAGAAGGGACGGACACATAATGCCATTTAGAGAGGACTGCTGGACTAGATCTGTTACCGACTGGATTGCACAGGACATCAAAAGACCACGTGACCACCCACCTAAGAGATATTTGGACTTTTATGTCAAGACCCTGAATGAATGGTTTGAAGCTCTTCATGTTCCTGGAGTGAGCAGACACCATTGGGCTACACTAGCATGCAACAGGGACAGATGGAGATGTTACTGATGCCCATTCAAGCAAATCAATGAGCAACGGATGACAACTGATACAAGGGATATAAGTAATTTATTGTTGAACACTTAGGTAGTTTTAAAAACTAAGAAACTACCTAAGTGTTCAACAATAAACAAATGGTTTCAAATTCATAATTACATGTAATTAAATGCTATTTTGGAGTTGGAGCAATAGCATATTGGGTAGGGCATTTTCCTTGTATGTGGCCAACCCAGGTTCGATTCCCAGTATCCCATATGGTCCCTTGAGCACTGCCAGGGGTAATTTCTGAGTACAGATCCAGGAATAACCCCTGTGCATCGCCGGGTGTGACCCAAAAAGAAAAAAAGAATATAAAAACTATTTTGATGGAATTATGTGTTTTATCATTTTACTTTGCCTCCATTTTGAGACTTGTTGTTACTGTTTTTGGCATATCAAATACGCCACGGGTAGTTTGCCAGGCTCTGCCGTGAGTTAACAATAAAGAAAGAAAGAAAGAAAGAAAGAAAGAAAGAAAGAAAGAAAGAAAGAAAGAAAGAAAGAAAGAAAGAAAGAAAGAAAGAAAGAAAGAAAGAAAGAAAGAAAAGAAGGAAGGAAGGAAGGAAGGAAGGAAGGAAGGAAGGAAGGAAGGAAGGAAGGAAGGAAGGAAGGAAGGAAGGAAGGAAGGGGAAGAAAGAAAGAAAGAAAGAAAGAAAGAAAGAAAGAAAGAAAGAAAGAAAGAAAGAAAGAAAGAAAGAAAGAAAGAAAGAAAGAAAGAAAGAAAGAAAGAAAGAAAGAAATTAGAACACAAGGGGGTGGTCTATGGTGCTTATGCACAGCTCATCATTAGTCAGCAGGAAACATGTTTATATCTTGGGGCTAGAATTGGCTAGAATTGGGATTAAAAGCTCGGGGATAGAAGGAAGGAGTTTTCCACAATGAGCAAAGTGATCTATCGAGGGGTGGGGTCCCTTTTTTTCAGATGAAGGAAAGTACAACTGTTTACAAATCGGTGCTTGCTTTTCTAACTTAGTATGGGGAAGGACTTCTGTGATAGACACTGGCTTCCACTCAAATAAAATGGATAGGTAAATTGGCCAACAGTCTTGAGGATCATTGAATGAGGAACATTTTAGAATGATCTGACTGTGTACGTTAAGTCTCTTGGGACTTTTTGTTTGTGTGTCTTATTTTGGAGTCATGGCAGAGAGTCTCTTGCCTGCATGCCTGGATATCTTTCCTGGGGGTCCTTCAGAGAGGATGGGCTCTAGCTTCCCTCCTCACCCCGAGCAGAGCTCCCGGCGGCCAAAGACCACCAGAACCTAGCTACAGTCATGCTCGAGGCCCCTCTCCACACGTTTGGACAGGCCTCATGCATGAAGGTACTGGTAGAGGAACCCAGTTGTGTGTAATCCCATCAACAGTCAGTACCCAGAGACTTAAAAGCAAGCTCCCAGAAGTGATATCTTGTAGCCTACTTCTCCCTCTGGGAGAAACTGGCAAGCTTCTGAGAATTTCCTGCCCACATGGGACAGCCTTGCAAGCTTCCCATGGTGTATTCATATGCTAAATCCAGTATCAAGCTGGATCTCATTCCCCTGACCCTGAAAGAGCCTCCAGTTCGACATCATTGAAAGGGCAAAACCGAGAGAGACTTCTAAGATCTCAGGGAAAGTATGAATGGAGAGGTTACTGAGCCTGTTCGAGAAATCAATGATTAACGGGGATTTCGTGATTCATGATTCATGAATTTGGAGTCACACCTTGCAGGGCTCCTAGTTCTGTACTCAAAGATCATTTTTGATAGTGCTCAGGGACCACCGCGAAAAGAAGCAGAGTTGACCATGAACAAGGCAAGTGCCTGTCCACCTGTTCTTTCTTGGTCCCAAAGATTATTAAAATTTCATGCTGTTTACATTTACCATGTGATTATGGAAGTAATGTGAATATTATACCAATCACAAGATAGAAACTAACATCTTGATTCTCTGTCATGTAATCAAGTCAGTTTAGATTTAGTTTTGTGCATGTGTGAAAATAAAAGTTCACACATGCACAAAACTGTTTTTTTGTTTGTTTGTTTGTTTGTTTTGCTTTTTGGGTCATACCCGGAGATGCACAGGGGTTACTCCTTGCTCTGCACTCAGGAATTATTCCTGGCGGTGCTCGGGGGACCATATGGGATACTGGGAATCAAACCCGGGTCAGCCGCATGCAAGGCAAACACCCTACCTTCTGTGCTATCACTTCAGCCCCAAAAGTATACCTGTTTTAATTAGCCCTTGCAGTAAACCCAAGCAGAGTTGGGCACATTAAAATGCTAGTGAAAACCTTGTTGAAGAAATCCACTTCTGCACAACTAGCATACGTCTAAAGAACCATCTATTATAGAATGACTGCATCTACTTGTGGTATATAAAAATACAGAGTAGAAGACTAATATTCAAAGCCAAGGGAAACAAGGGCTAGGAGGACTAGTCAATAGTTAGAGTGTACCACAAGTGCATGTGCGGAGGAGGGTAGGTAAGAAAGAGAGGGGACCAGTATGGCAATAATAACTGGAAATGGTCACACTGGACTAGAACAGAGTGTTAAAAGTAGGTAAAGGGATATACATCACAACCTTTCTGAATCTGTATTGCAAACTACACAACGCACAAAAGGAGAGAGACAGACAGACAGACAGACAGAGACAGAGAGAGAAGCACAGAGAGAGAGAGTCAGAGACATTGACAGAGACAGAGACAGACAGAGAGAGACAGAGAGAGCACACCTGCCATAGAGGCAGGCTGGAAGGTGTGGGGGGGTGGCAGGAAGAAAACTGGGGTAATTGGTGGTAGAAAATGTATATCAGTAGCGGGATGGATACTGGAACAGGGATGGATACTGGAACACTGTATGACTGAAAGCTAATCATGAATGGCTTTGTAAGAGTCTATCTCAACGTGATTCAAAAAAAATCTATTGATATCAGACTGTATGTGATTTGTTAATTTTCTGTGTGTGTTTATATGTTTGTGATAAGTTGTGATTCATTAAACTTTTTATGCTTTAATAAAACTTAAAAGAAAATGAAAATAGTAAAGTTAAACTGAAGGAGAGTTTCAATAACCAACAGCAATAAGACTGTACCCCTCAATTCCAACGAGAAAACTCTAAATTTATGTTTAGAGTCTAAACATAAATTCCTAGTAAATAATTTCAATGACCATCATACTGTCTTCCTTTAGGGAGCCATTTTACCTTACTGATCTTATCCTGTCACTATTTGTTTACCACTAGCTAACCCCATGCCACACCTAGCAAAGGTTGCCACTCCTAATCTTACTGATCTTATCCTATCAGCATTTGTTTATTACTAGCTAAATCCCGTGCCACACCCTGCATTTCTATTGGGGGTCCCAGCATGCATATTATACCACCTCCTCCCAGCAGGGAGGTATAAATACTGTAACTGCCATAGAATAAACGCCTTTTTTCCCTCCTCCGGGCTCTGCGTCTGTTCATTCGGCTGCGTCCCCTTCTCAGCCCCACGAAGGGTTCTCCCTGCTGAACAGAACAAGACCTCCACGTCAACTTCCACATCTTCCTTTGACTGCAGCACATGCCACCCTTGCCTAGTGGGAGTCCTAATTTGCTTTCAATTGCCAAAAGTACTCATTATGGTATGCTTAGTAGCTAGAGTTCATACATAATATTTGAAAATCCAACTTAATTTTTCTGAGTGAGATGAACACTTGGAATCTACAGTAAATATAATCAGAGATTTACAGAAACCTGGTGAACTCTGTTTATTAGACTTGCCTGGGAGAGCTTCAGCAAAGGTCAGAGGGCCACCATCTTCCTGCAGAGACAGATCATGTTCTAGCTGGTTTTGAGAAGGGAAGAAACAGTAGGTGACGCTTTAATGAATGGCTTATCATGTGAAACACACTTTGTGATAATAACAATGTTGGTAAGACAAGGAGGGAGATTTTTTCCCCTTTCTTTGGCACAAGGGTTTAGTGAGTCTTATACGGCTTTAGTTGTTAAATATCAATGGCTACAGCTAAGTGGTTCACTGAGAAATTATTCAATTCTGCAGAGATCTAAACAACTTTGATTTCATAGGCTGAATTGGAATTCCATTTTATTACTTTATTTTATTTTATCAAAGGCTGACTTTTTTTTCCTTATAAATTTAAGTGCCTGGGTGGGAACACTTGGTATTTGAATTATGTTTTTCTTTTTTTTTTCCTATTAGAGTTGGCTTTGGCATAAAGAGAAAATAAGTCTCACTCAGGTTCAAAATTTATTGTAAAATTATCTAACAGTGTGGAGACTACCTGGAATGCATATAGGGATTCAGAAAAGATGTCTTTCTTTCTTTCTTCTTTCTTTCTTTCTTTCTTTCTTTCTTTCTTTCTTTCTTTCTTTCTTTCTTTCTTCTTTCTTTCTTTCTTTCTTTCTTTCTTTCTTTCTTTCTTTCTTCCTTCCTCCTTCCTTCCTTCCTTCCTTCCTTCCTTCCTTCCTTCCTTCCTTCCTTCCTTCCTTCCTTCCCTTCCTTCCTTCCTTCCTTCCTTCTCCCTCTCTTCCTCCCTTCCTTCCTTCCTTCCTTCCTTCCTTCCTTCCTTCCTTCCTTCCTTCCTTCCTTCCTTCCTTCCTTCCTTCCTTCCTTCCTTCCCTCTCTTCCTCCCTCCCTCCCTCCCTCTCTCCCTCCCTCCCTTCCTTCCTTCCTTCCTTCCTTCCTTCCTTCCTTCCTTCCTTCCTTCCTTCCTTCCTTCCTTCCTTCCTTCCTTCCTTCCTTTCTCCCTCTCTTCCTCCCTCCCTTCCTTCCTTCCTTCCTTCCTTCCTTCCTTCCTTCCTTCCTTCATTTTTCCCTCTCTTCCTCCCTCCCTCCCTCCCTCTCTCCCTCCCTCCCTTCCTTCCTTCCTTCCTTCCTTCCTTCCTTCCTTCCTTCCTTCCTTCCTTCCTTCCTTCCTTCCTTCTTCCTCCCTCCCTCCCTCCCTCCCTCCCTTCCTTCCTTCCTTCCTTCCTTCCTCCCTTCCTTCCTTCCTTCCTTCCTTCCTTCCTTCCTTCCTTCCTTCCTTTCTTCCTTCCTTCCTTCCTCTCTCCCTCTCTTCCTCCCTCCCTCCCTCCCTCCCTCCCTCCCTTCCTTCCTTCCTTCCTTCCTTCCTTCCTTCCTTCCTTCCTTCCTTCCTTCCTTCCTTCCTTCCTTCCTCCCTCCCTCCCTCCTTCCCTTCCTTCCCTCCTTCCCTTCCTTCCCTCCTTCCCTTCCTTCCCCCCTTCCCTTCCTTCCTTCCTTCCTTCCTTCCTTCCTTCCTTCCTTCCTTCCTTCCTTCCTTCCTTCCTTCCTTCCTTCCTTCCTTCCTTCCTTCCTTCTTTCCTTCCTTCCTTCCTTCCTTCCTTCCTTCTTTCCTTCCTTCTTTCTTCCTTTCTGAATTCCATGGTACTTACCTTTCCATTTTATTTATTCATTTATATTGAATCACTGTGAGATACACAATTACAAAGTTGTTCTTGGTCGGGTTTCAGTCATTCACTGTTCCAACACCCATTCATCCACCAGTGTGTGTTTCCCACCATCAATGTTCCCGGTGCCCTCCCACTACCAACCACTGTCTGTATAGCATCCCATCCCAGCTGTCTGTATAGCGAACACTTTCCTTCTCTCTCTCTCTCTCTCTCTCTCTCTCTCTCTCTCTCTCTCTCTCTCTCTCTCGTTCTCTCGCTCGCTCGCTCACTCGCTCTTTCTCCCTCGGGGCATTATGGTTTGCAATACAGGTACTGAGAGCTTATCATGTTTGTTCCCTTTGCCTATTTGCAGCACTCATTTCTTACCTAGAGTGACCATTTCCAACTACCTGTATCGTAGTTGTCCCTTCTCTACCCCAAGTCCTTCTCCTCCAACATGTAAAGCAGTCTTCCTACTGTGGGGAAATCCTCCTGGCCTGTATTCCTACTGTCCCGGGGCATTAGTCTCTTTCTTGTGAGTGTTAGTGTCCTTTTCAAAATGTGGTGAACTCATTAGAAATTTTAGCTTAGAAAATCCTCCAGACGTTGGTATGTTCTTCTCATTCCATCAGCAAAACAATAATTGGTTCAGGTGATGGATGAAGCATAACAGCGGTCTAACTGTTCCTCTCAAACTTTAATGTGCGTACTCGTACTTTTGAGATTCTGGTGAGGTCTGCCTGTGCTCTACCTTTCTAACAAGCCCCACGATGGTAATGCTGCTGTCAGCAGATAAGTCTTTTTGCAGCAAGGTGTATGTAAGTGAATAAAACATTAATAATTGAAGAGGGAAATCCATAGAACATGGATCAGTTGAAGAAAATGAAATCAGAAGAGGGAATCCAAATATAATAAGAACTTAGCAAATGATCAGAGTGGAGTTTAAATCAATGAGGAAAGAAAGATCCCATCCATCCTTGGGTGTGGAGGAAACTGACGAGATCTTTAATGCGAAGATAACTGTATTTTGGTCTCAACCAATCCTAAGGTATTGAGAAATTTTGTGTAAAGTACAATAGTAAAAGTTAGCAAACTTATATAAGTACAAAGTAACTCTAAACTTATAATGAGGCCCATTTTGGGGCCATTTTGTGCCATTTTGAGGCTCCTCATGTTCCTGGAGCAAGCAGATGCCATTGGGTAACACTAGCATGCGACAGGGAAGAGTGGAGACATTATTGGCTCCCTCTCGAGCAACTCAGTGAGCAACAGGATGACAAATGATACAAGACAACCTTAACAATAGGGTTGAGGGTCATTTTAATTATAAAACCGAGGCAGGACTCTAAAAGGGATCATTAATGTATTTCACAGTGCGTACATAGAGTTTATTTTTAAATATTAATTTACTTAAAATTATATGGAAAAATAATGTGTGCATAGTAAGAAATCCTTTTAAATTAAGTGTCCATCTTTGGATGCAGCAAGTGCTTTCACTTCCACTCTGAAAATGCACAAAAATATAAATGAACTCATCATATTGATATCATTGAAAGCATAAATTTAAGCATTAGAGAATAAACAATGTTTAGATTAAACAATGATGTGTGAGATAAAATATCTAGACTATGAAATGCTATTAAAATATTGGGTTCACGGGTGGCCACACTTTGAGTGGCCGCATATTGCTCATCAACAAGAATCCGGAGCCTAACTAGACTACTTCCGGTCCCAGAAACTACTTGTAACCATGTCTCTAGACTGAACTAAGCTACAGCCCCATGCCGGCAGAGGACTGGAAATATCCTTTTTTCTCGTAGGGCGGCATGGTGTCAGCCATAAGATGAGGACTATTCATTAAGCAGGCACGAAGTTGGTGGCACTGGAAGGAGGTGGGGGGGAAACTCTACGTACTTGAAACAATGGGACTTCATATCTCTCCAGTTTCAGCAATGGAAAACTAATTATCAAATGCTGCATGGGCAGTAGGGCTATCTTTCTTGGGGGAAAATTCCAACAATAGTGAATGTTGTGTTGAAATATGGAATGTAATCAAGGTAAAGTGAAAATGAAGTGAAATTTATCAACTAAGCAGGCAGGGATGGGGGGTGGGGGGTGGGGGGTGGGGGGTGGGAGGTATACTGGGGTCTTTGGTGGTGGAATATGGGCACAGGTGAAGGGATGGGTGTTTGAGCATTGTATAACTGAGACATAAACCTGAGAAATTTGTAACTTTCCACATGGTTTTTTTATCAATAAAAAATAAATTTAAAAAAATAAATAAAATAAAATATTCGGTTCAGGGGCTGGGGTGATAATACAGCAGGTAGGGCATTTGCCTTGCATGCAGCCGACTTAGGTTCAATTCCTGGCATCCCATATGGTCCCTCAAGCACCACCAGGAGTACTTCCTAAGTACAAAGCCAGGAGTAACCCATAAGCATCTCCAGGTGTGACCCAAAAAAGCAATAAAATAAAATAAAAATAAATAAATTATTGTGTTCATAGAAACAGTAGGGATGTTAAGGTGCATGCTTTGCATGTAGCCAACTTGGATTTTGTATTGACATTAGCCAGGTTAGCAGAGAGTTATTAAGAGGTATCTCCTCTTGGGAGACCCAAACAATAAAAAAATTACTTAAAGTAAACTTCAGGCTTAGTACTTTAATGATAAGAAATATTCCAAGAAGTAATCTCATGACTTACTTTTATAAAATTTCATTCATTTATGTTTAATTGTTTACATTTGTGAATATGCATTGGTTTTGGGGTTTTATTTGCAGTGCTACTGTATCATGGTTACCATAAGAGTGACAGTCCCAATCCTTCTCTTAGGAAAGTCTCACCCGAAGCACCCTCGGGACACTCTCGGTGGACCTAAGCTCAAGTGGCTTTCACTGGGGCTTTCTGATCCCTTGGCAATTTTTTATACTTCACCAATTAATAAGATCATCTCTTGTTTGTCTTTTTCTTTCTGACAAACTTCACTTAACCTGACTTTTCTGACTTTTCAAATACACTCAATTTGCCTCTTGACTGTAAGAATTCATCTTTGCTCATAGGTGAATACTACCCTCTTTTGTATATATACCACAGATTTTTATCCACTCATATCCTATTGGTTTTGATTCTTTGTTTGTGTATATGTGTGTGTGATAACATTGCCACAGGAAGCTTAGGTGTATTTCGGTTACCCCCATCATAGTGCTCCCATTCTTCTATGTTTATTTGTAACTTCTTCCTTTGGGCTCTCTTAACTTGTAATATCATTTTCCTCTTCTACTTAACTCCTTTGCATAGTTTATTCAGAGCAATGTCCTTTTTGTATGGGCACAGGAAGACAGTAAATACTATGATTTTGTAACTTGGAAATTAATTGACTGTTGGGGCTGGACTGAGCTATCAGGGCCTGCCCACATAGGATCATAGGGACCCATGAAAATGGGTGAGATTTCTCGCGTGTCATGACTGGTTTGGATGAAGCTGAACATTTTCCCTCTTCAAACTGCCTTCAGAAAATAATTTCAGTATATTGATAGAGGCAGATTTACTTTTCTCACAGAAGCCTGGCTGGTCTTTGACATGCAGATCTCAGGTGTTAGCCTGGCCTGATCTTTGACATTGTAGATTCGGGGCTGTGGCCCAGCCTAGCCTTTGGGATATAGATTTCAGGTGCCAGCCCAGTTTGTCTTTGGGATGCAAATCCAAGTGCTTGTAGCCCAAGAAAGGTTTCAGTTTTGGTTTTGTATATTTTTCAAATACCTACTGGCTACAGATGCAAGGAACAATACATGTTTTTCTTCCTCAATGTTCTTTCTGTAACTTTGTTTGATGCTTTTGATGACATCCTGTACTGCGTCCTTTGGAGGCACCATGATCAATAAAAGGAGATTAGGGGATCTCTACCTTTGTCACAGAATCTGAGAGAATCTGGACCCTCTGAGACATAAATTTTTTTCACGTTCCTTGTCTCAGCGCATTGGACCTAACGAACGTTCACGCAACAATTGATTCTCAGTGATATTTACCTCCTGAGCATCTGTTCTTTCAACTTAAGCCTCAGGTGCCCTTACTTTCTCACTGTCACTGTATCACTGTCATCCTGTTGCTCATCGATTTGCTCAAGCGGGCTCCAGTAATGTCTCCATTGTCAGACTTGTTGTTACTGTTTTTGGCATATCGAATAGGCCATGGGTAGTTTGCCAGGCTCTGCTGTGTGAGCAAGATACTGTCAGTAGCTTGCAGGGCTCTCTGAGAGGGACAGAGGAATTGAACCCGGTTTGGCCACGTGTAAGGCAAACACCCTACCCTCTGTGCTATCACTTTAGTTATGTGGAATATAAAATAACATAATATGAAACTGACACCCAAGGACAGTAGACACAAGGCCCAGAAATATTACTCCATTTTTGGAAGCCTGCCTCATGAGCTGGGGGAGAAGGCAGCTGGAATTGAGAAGGGATCACTAAGAAAATTATGATTGGAAGAATCATCCGGGATGGGAGATGTGTGCTGAAAGTAGATACAGGACCAAACGTGATGGCCACTCATTATCTCTACTGCAAACCATAAGGTCCAAAAGTATATAGAAGTAAGAGGGAAATAGAGGCAGGGGACATCGAGATGGGCCTGGCCGAAGTGCCATAATGCTTAACTATAAGTTAAGAGCATGGTCATGGATAAATGCTGTCATGATCCAAAAAGTAATAAGTAGATTTGGACCCTGCTAGGGTTAGGAATGATTAATCTGGCCTGAGAACAATAGTCTTAGTCTGTGTTGAGATGTTCCCAGGAGAGCTGCCCTACAAGTCTCAATGTATCTGTTACTATGTCACACAAAATAACTCATATTAAGATGTTAATTAAGATGCTAGTAGAAGAAGATTACCCCTGGGTGGTGTTTCCACCCTTGAGCCTGATGGGCAGTCAGGAAGGGCTTTCTTATGTTGATTTTGCTACCAGACTGGGAGTAGCTTGGGCCCAGAGGGATAGGCATAGAGAAAAAAGTGGGGAGAGGCAGAAAAGGGGAGTCAGGGAGTCCTTGGAGGGAGGTCATAGTCAGAGGCAGAATCCAGAGAGCTGGGATTGAGGAATGAGGGGCTAGGAAATAAGAGTGTGTGAGATGGCAGAGACGAGAGATTGAATAAACAGCAACTAATCAGCAACCAGCTTGGTCCTCATTCTTCCTTTGTGTGCCCATCGCCAACAGCCATCCCGGTCCAGTCCATACACAGCGGCTTGAGAGCACTGAAAGCTGGCTGTGAGAGAGAGCTTCCCAGAGAACCCGCAAACACACATCCCTCTGTATGCGTATTTTTTATGAGTGTGTGTGTGTGTGTGTGTGTGTGTGTGTGTGTTTTCTTGGAATAAATGTTTCATAGTGGAACTTCAGAGTCAAAAAAAATTTTATTCTTAAGTTTTGCAGAAATCTTCAAAAGCACTTTCAGGAGAAGTTGAATTGAGAAATAATTCTATTATCAATGGATAAGAATTCCTTATTTTCACTTTCTGGCCAGCACAAATAGTTTATGGCCTTTTTGATACAAAGCCTTCTTGTTGCTGTAAGGTGATAATTCAGTATCAGCAATTTCCTGATACTCTAGGGCAAGGCAAGTTTTCCCCTACAATAGCAGGTCTTACTTCTGGCTCTTTGCTCAGAGATCACTTCTTGCAGTGCTCACTGCATCATACTTGGTACCCATGATTAAACCTTGGTTGCCCTGTTCAAAGCAAATGCCTTACCCACTGGACTGTCTCTCCAGCATGCTTCTTCCCATTTTATGATGGGATTATTTGTTATTCTTAAATTGTTGTTGCTGATCTTTCTCCATGTCTCATTTTTTTAAGTTGAAAATCATTAAATCCCACTAAATGTATAATATAAATCAAGCAATGTAATCATGTATCTGAATATATAAATGAGTAGATGATAAAGAGTTGCATCAGGAAAAGATGCCAAAGGAATATACCTGATAACCTTCCAGTATCTGTACTCCAAGCCACAATGAACAAAAGGAAAGGCAGAGAAGAAGGGGGGGAGAGAGGGAGAGAGAGAGAGAGAAAGAGAAAGAGAGAGACAGAGAGACATAAGAAGTATCTGCCATGGAGGTAGGGGATAGGGGCAGGAGGAAAACTAGGGACATTGGTGATTGGTGTGTTCTACCTGAAACTATAGTTATGTCAGAAAAATAAATGATTTTGATTTAATGGTGCTACAATATGTAATTGCACTGTGATATATTGTAAATATTATTAATAAATTTTTTGCAAAATAGGCATTATTGCTCAAATTTTACAGATGCAATGATCGATGCTTTAAGAAATGGAGGGAAAACCTTTGTATGTCAGGTCTATAATAAATAATCTTTTCTTTGTGTTATATTTCCTGTCTTCAAATACTGAGCTGAATAATCAAGGAGAATCAATAAGAACATGTGATAAGCCACCCTATAGTGTTGTATAGTTGCATTTGCAACTAGTGACTGATCCCTACCTCTTTGGGGATTGCCTCCTCAGAATCTTGAAGTCGAGCAACACTCCGTGTGAGTCAGGAGCAGAGAGTGACATTGATTAAATTATTTCAAGTTTGACTTGTAAGTATGGATGTCCCAAAGGGAAAGGGCCTGATGTGTTGCATTAGTATCAATAACCTAGTAAACTTCTCACGCACTTTAGGAATCTAGTAAAATAAATGGGAGCAAATTGTAGGCAAGAAGACAAATCTTTATACAATGTCCAATAATTTAAAAAGAGATTAAATAGTCATGGAAATGTTTTTTTCTTAATGAGCCATTACTTCTGTTCCACATTAGAAGGAGACAATTGTGTAGTGGTACCTGGGAAGCATATCGATCTTCCTGCCTTCAAATACTTTTCACAGAGAGAGAGAGAGAGAGAGAGAGAGAGAGAGAGAGAGAGAGAGAGAGAGAGAGAGAGAGAGAGAACAGAGAGAGAGAACAGAGAGAGATAAAGGAGAGAAGAGAAAAGAGAGAAAGAGAGAGAAAAATAAAGGAGAAAAGAGAAAAGAGAGCGAGAGGAGAGAGACAAAGAAAGAAAAGAGAGAAGAGAGAGGAAGTAATTGAACTTTAGAATGGTACTTTAAAAGAACCAGTACTTTAAAGAGAGCTGAGATTAAGCAGTTAAAATTATTTTCTTCAGCACTTTTACAGAATGTCTGCATGGCCCTTATTCCAATGTGCTATTCTGGTTCTTTCACTTGCTCCTGTAAGAATAGGTGCTATTTATTGGTAACTTTCTTTTCCTTTTGGGGACACACCTGGCAATGCTCAGGGGTTACTCCTGACTTTGCACTCAGGAATTACTCCTGGCAGTGCTCAGAGGACCATAGGGATGCTGGGAATCGAACCCAGGTCAGCCACGTGCAAGGCAAACGTCCTACCCACTGTGCTATCACTCCAGCCTCTATTTATTGGTAACTTTTATGCACACATTTCTAAGAGAAAATTTAAACAGTGTCTCAATCTCCAAACCAACCCTTGATATTTTCTCAGATTCATCTTTAACCTCTAAATTTTTAAGTCTTTTCATCTGAGTTCCACAAACTCTGTATGTTCCTAGGAAACATTTGATACACTGACTTGCGTATAATGAATCTTGAAAAGAAACCTCAATTTTCTAAAACATTTTAGCTTTGTACTCTTCATACTTTTAAAAATATTAAGATTATATCAAATATTAGCAAAATGTGATTTATTTGGTAGTATATAGATGTTTATCTATTAAATATATTTGCATAAAATAATATATTTTATGAGTAAATTTATTAAATTCAATGATCAACCATTTTCTATAATAGTAATTTGTAGCATAAACATAGTGGAACAATAGTTATAATCCTAAAATGTAGCACTGTAGCACTGTGTCCCATTGTTCATCGATTTCCTCAAGCGGGAACCAGTAACGCCTCTATTGTGATACTTGTTGTTACTGTTTTTGGCATATCGAACATACCACAGGTAACTTGCCAGGCTCTGCTGTGAAATAATCAAAATAAAATAGTGGTTAGTGGGCTAATTCTGAAATTTTATTTTGATTCTTTTTTCCAATTTTTTTTTTTGCTTTGAGTCACAAGCAATAACTCCGGGGTTATTCCCAGTGCAGTACTTGTGGATTACTCCAAATTGAACCATATGGTTCTAGAAAGAGTACCTGAAACTCCCACCTGCAAAATATGTGTTACTACCCTTTGTTTTTTTTTATTTTTTTAATTTATTTTATTGAATCACCAAGTGGAAAGTTACAAAGTTCTCAGGCTTATATCTCAGTTACACAATGCTCAAACACCCATCCCTTCACCAGTGCCCATATTCCACCACCAATAAAAACAGAAACAAAAGCAAAAACAAACAAACAAAAACAAAAAAACAAACAAAAAACAGTATACATCCCACCCCTCACCCCACAACCCACCCCGTACGTGAGTGATAATTTCACTTCCTTTACTCTTTACCTTGATTACATACACATAACTCACTATTGTTGTTAGAGTTTCAAAACAGACTCACGATTTTTGTTGGAATTTATCCCCTAAGAATACAGCTCTATTAACAGGGAAATATTTGATAATAAGTTTTCCACTGAAGAGAATGAAGAGATAAAATGTCACGTGGCCGAGGTAGCGGCCGCGCAGTTTACAATTTCTGTTTTATAGTAATTAAGTCCGCAAAGATTTAAGTTTGAAAATGAATCATTTTCCTTCCTGGAACAGCATGTAGCCAAAGTTAGTTCACAGTCTCCATACATGGGTGCAAACACTTGCTGGAACCCCAATTCCTAAAGCTGTCTCTGGTTCCCGCTCGTTCCACATCCACCGGCTCTGCAGAGGCATGGGCACCCGGGCCGAAAACCCGGCCAGCCGGAGCGGAGCACCGGCCCCGGCTCGTGTTACTACCCTTTGAATGTCAATTCCTTGGCTAGAAATGTGTTTAAATCCTAATATCTTACTTAACTGAAATATGACTTATCAGAGCCATTTAATTTCTTTTGATGCTTTCTTAACTTACTTATAAATGCAATAATATTTCAACTTATAAATATTTTATTAGGAATCAAATGCATGATTATGCAGCAACTGTCATATACATATCTCTCTCAAGTAATATTACATAGTATTATCTTAGTTTGCATAAATTATCTCTATTTCTGGGTTTGCACACAAAACAGATTTGTGCTTAGAGGAACTTTATCAGCCATAAACAAAAAAAATGTCAATATAATATGATGAGTTTCTAATAGACTTTTAGATTTAAAATATCAGAAGTCACAAATTAATCATTAAATTTTAAAGTATTTTAAAAATAGAAGGAAATATTTAGCCACAAGAGCATGGCCAGGTGATAGCTTAATGGGCTGGAGCACAGGGCTGTACTAGTCCCCACGTCCAACGCCTTCTACTGAACGGCCTCCTTCACTTCTACACATGGTGCGGGTGGCTCCCGAGCACCTCAGTGTTTTCCTGAAGTCCTCAGTCACAGCCTGGCAGAGTGGTACACTGGAACCCACCACTGAACTGCCAGGTCTGCAGAGCCAGGCTGAGAGAGATGGCGAACAGAGCTTAGGAGGTCCCAACAAAAATACTGGAAAAGAATGAGAGACATTTATGCAGAAAACAAAGTTAGAGGGAAAGTTTGAGATATTGTATAGTCCAGAGAATCTCAATTTTAATACTAATGACAGCTTGTACTGAACAATCCAGCTGTGGTGATGAGAGATACTTCAGTGGAAGGCATGTTTGACAGTATTTTTCACCTCGATCGAGGGATCTCCAAAAGAACCCGAAGCCTCTTCTGATTGAGACAAAACTTTACACATCTTCAAAAGACCCCCAGTAATCAAAATCACTTCTGTGATGTAGAGTGCCTGAAGCAAAAGAGGAGAGACCATGACACACGTAGGGAGGGAAGTGCATCATAGGTGTCCTGTTTGTAAATAGACGTGCTAAATGAAAGAATCCATGCAAACAGACTCTTCATATCTGCTTCAAATTTATAAAGATTATATTGAAATCATTCATTAGATGTAGGGTTTGCTAAAGGAAAGCAGAAGGGGTAGAACCCAATTCATCTTAGGTTAAGGAAAGCCTTCATTTAAAATAGAATAGAAACAGAAAACATAGAAGTTGCTATGAAGTTTACGTGGGACAGAAAAGTAAAGAAGTAAGCACCTGTTGTGAGGATGCAAGTCACTATATAATACATTTCAGTAAAAAGGAGAATGGAGAAACTGAGAATAAATAAGTAAAGCAAGAAAAATTATATATGTCATAGGGCACTTTGTAACTTTAGTGGTATAATATTAGTCATTAAAGATTGCCCAAATTTTATATATAGATATCGATACAAAAATATAGATTATAGCCTATGTTATATTAGTATATATTTTAATATGTAATCCATACATAGTGAAACGTTTATTGTGTTATATCTATAGTTATATATACTATAATGATATGCATTTTATTTCAAAAAATGGTTTTAATAGCACATGCAATTATCATTAAAGTATATAATTTCATTATTATTCTAAATCATTGCATAAATGAATTTTAATTGCATTTTATAACTGATTGATAAAGGCTGAAATAGAATTCATATAATCAAAGGCATTGATTATCTTAAGATTCTTATTAAACCTTCAGGCTAAATATTATAACTTCTTAATGGTAGTAGTGTTCATTTAGAACTAGGGTTACTGCAAAAAATCAGAAAGCTGAGTTAGAGTTCCAGGAAACACATTATCCCAAGTGTCTTAACATATATGCAAATGTGCCCGTTTCTGAAAGATCTTGTCTGGAAAAGTGGCTACAATTGCAAAATATTTTTAAGCACATATTTCCCACCTAGAAGTAGCAGTGTAATATGTTGATAAGAAGGATGTCCCCAAAAGTGTTTCTGTATACTACAAAGATATTCTGTCCTAAACAGAAAAAAAACTTAAATAGCAACTTCTCTCCATGAGGTCAGCTAACTGTTCTCATTAAATATGTTAATGGCAATTTGCTGAGGTAAATCTAACCAAGTCAAATGAGGGCATCACTGAAGAAATGTTTCTACTAAAGCTGAAATGTTAACATATTACTCTATAGAATATGATCATCTCTAAATATACTCTGATCAATTTGTTAGTTTTAACTACAGTAAGCCAGTTGGTTTTTATTTTTTAAATACAACTGCAATTTATTAAAAGATTATCACTAATAAATTATAGAACATTTCATTTATTGAGCAGATAGATTTTTAATATTTTATATATTCTGTGGTTGATTGTACAACTTATATATGTAATAATTTACATATTTATGTATATAATACTTTGCAAACATATGCCATTGGCAAACAAAAATATTTATATTTTATTGTTATATAACGATGATATGACCAAAATTCTGTGTAAATAAAAGTTATAAAACTTGCTTTCATGAAGAAAAATTTGGCAATAAGAAATAGAAATTTCGGTTTATAATTACACTTTGCCCTAAGAGAGCTAGCTAATTTTTATATCATGGGTTTGGTTTAAGGTCAGGTTGTGTATTTAGAAGCTTAAGCTTCTTGTTCAGTACCTATTTCTAGTTTGTTTATCACTTTACATATCTGTTCATTTAGATAATGATCTGACACCTGTTCATGGCAGATTGTTTTGACAGATTATATTGGCTGAGATCAGTTTGTCACTTGCCATCTGTCCAGTAAGGTGAGTTCAACAAGCTAGTAAGTTTAGACAATAACAGATATTTTTATGAGTACAGATTTTTTCTTTATCCTTATGAAGGCATTAGTTAATTGAAATATATTTTGACATATATTAAGGGATATAATAATTTATATCAGGCACATTACTTTATCAGATACTTTTAAACATTTTTTATTTAATCATAAATTTATTAAAACAAATCTACTATTTGTAAATTAAGCATTTTATATTGTTAAGATCTTAAACATTTTTGATTTGTACTATTTCATTTTTCTTATTTGGTGGTTTTTTGACACTTTAGCAAATTCAAATATCTTAAAATGAATCTTTTGGAGGCAAATTTAGAACATTGTTAAACAGTAAGCTTTTATTAATCCATGATAAGTAAACTACACTTAATGAAAAGCAGAGTCACTTACACAGTAACTGACTACACTGTAAAATAACTTCTTTGGATTAGTGGTAGTAGTTACTTAAGATTATTTTTGAACAAGCATAGGAATTTAAAGAAGGAGCTGGAGCGATAGCAAAAAGGTAGGGCATTTGCCTTGCATGCAGCTGACTCGGGTTTGATTCCCAGCATCCCATATGGTCCCCTGAGCAAGGCCAGGAGTGATTCCTGAGTGCAGAGCTAGGAGTAACCCCTGTGCATCGCCAGGTGTGACCCAAAAAGCGAAAAAAAAAAACAAAAAAAAAACAAAGGAATTTAAAGAAATCTCTGAAGCACATGTGAAAAGTTAAAAAGAATGTTCACAGCTTACATTTATTTAAGTAGGCAAGTAAATCTATTTTCCGAAATCAAAAAACTAGCAAATTCTACTGTTACGGTGTCACTGTCATCCCATTGCTCATTGATTTGCTCGAGCGGGCACCAGTAACATCTATCAGATAGTATCTCGCCCTCACGGCAGAGCCTGGCAAGCTACCCATGGTGTATTCAATATGCCAAAAACAGTAACAACAAGTCTCACAATAGAGATGTTACTGAGAGGGACGGAGGAATAAAACCCAGGTTGGCTGCATGCAAAGCAATCACCCTAGCTGCTAGGCTATGGCTCTAGCAAAATTGACTGGAATAAATAATAGTAACATTATTCCCATTTTTTTCTTTTACTTTTATAGTTATTTAGCCAATGTGACCTGCATAATTGCTGTGTGTTGGGTACTGGGAGAATGGATTCAGTCCCTAGTTCTGGTCCCTGGTCTTCTACCATGTAAGGGCTACATTTTATTGCTATCTTAAAGTGGCCAAACAAGGAAGTCCTGCCATACCTAGATAACCATTTGGATATACACACAGTTTGCAAATATAGGCGTTTGCCAATAACAATCGTGAAACCTGTGTTGAAGACTAAACTCAAACATCTTGAGACATTTAAAAACATATCTAGTGGCTTGTGAAATGACCTGCTCTTTAGATATGTATTTATTGGATAGGAGAGGACCAGGTTTTTTGCTACCCTTGTAAATCCTGCCTAGTTATCTGGCATGATAGGAATTTTCCACAGACTGTTCTGAGAAAATACTCCAACACTATTTGAGTACTCTATAGGACTGTAGGGAGTTCACAAAATAAGAAACAGGGCAAGTCCTTAAAGGCCTGGTGATATAATAGGAAGACAGAACCAACATAAATATATGGATATAAACAAAAGTAACTCCAAGAAATAAATATACACAACTGCTGAGCCAAAGATTCTCTCCAGGGCCTCTTTATTCTCTATGATCTCATGATTTGTAGAACCAGAGCCTTATAGAGGGATATACACAATCTTAAGAGTTCCTAGGGGCTTGAGTTTGAATACCTGGATATCCTCAGAATCCCTGGGGAAAGGCTTCTTCACAGAATTGATCCTTAGATAAGATATATCACACACAGCATCAATCTCATCAGAAGCACAGCCAAATTGCCATCATGTTGACATGATGACAAAAGTACTTAGGAAAAGAATGAATAATACAGCCAAATGGGTAATTTACACAAAATGGAAGAATCAATCAACTATTTTTTCCCTTTTCTTGATGGATGTGAGCAGTTGTTTTGGCACCATGTCAAGACTGCATCATACACAAATGCCCTGCATGAGTCATCACAGATTTCAAAGATTCTCAGATTCCAATCTGGCTACATTTTGAAATCTAGGATTAAAGATATTTTCCAATAAATCTGCTGACTTATTTGCCATTTAACTGATTATAAGACATTTATTCTTTGGTTTTTTTAATTAATTTTTTAAAAATAAGGCACAAATTTATAGTTTATACCACAATGCATGATGTTGTAATCTATTTTTTGAGAATATTTCATAAATTTTCTGTTAATTACAATATTCACAGTAATTTTATAAAAACAAACTTTCAGAGTAAGCAATCAAGAATGAAATAAGTAGGATGGCCCAGAGATTCTTTGAGATATAGTGTCTGAGTAAGTGATTAACTACCCAGTGAAAAAGAAAAGCATAATAAGAACCACACTGCAGAGATGATAACTATGACTTATTTTAAGTGATGCTCATTTGAAGTAGACTCAAGAAAGAATGAAAAACAAAGTTTTCTAGTCTATGAGGCATACATGGAAGAAATAACTGGATACCAAACCCTCTGCTCCCCAAATGGGGGGAAGCCTCTTTAAAATTATGTATTTTCCTGATACAGAAAAGTAGTACAGGAGATTCAATAAGAGAATATAAAGATGATTTAAAGAAAAAAAGGTAGCCTTTACTGGTTAAATCTGCCTTAATTTTATGTAAAGACAGAACTGTCTTTGAAACTGTGCATATTTTGTTGATAGTGTTCCAATACTGTAGGTAGTAAATAGAGCTTTCTACTGATAAGGTGCACACTGTCCTATTCTTCAGTTCACAAAGTTTAATTAAAATACATCAATTATAGTCACTGATAAGCATAATATAGTCATGATAAAAACATAGCATACTGATAGAAATCAGATCAGGAAAGCTGGCATAATGACCACTGAAGAATCCAAATATGACACATCATTGTCATCATCATCCCATTGATTGCCGATTTTCTCAAGCAGTCTCAGTAACGTCTCCATTCACCCTAGCCCTGAGATTTTAGCAGCCTCTCTTTACTTGTCCTTCCCAATGGTGCCACATTGGAGGCTCTTTCAGGGTCAGGGAAATGAGACAAAGCATTGTTACTGGTTTTGGCACATGAATATGCCACAGGGAACTTGCCAGGCTCTTCCATGCGGGCAGGAAGCTCTCACTAGCTTGTCAGTTTCTCTGAGGGGGAGAACTAGGCTATAAGATGTCTTCCAGGAGCTTGCTTTTTAGTCTCTGGCTGTTGGCTGTTGGTGGGATTACATGGTGCCAGGGGGCAGTCCCTGGGTGTGACCGCCTAGCTACTGGAAAATGGGGGATCTGGGCAGAAGAGGCCCAGTCCCGATCCGAGCAAGCTTGGGAGGTCTCAACCCTGGGTCCCACACACCTGGTTTCCTCTGCCCCTTCCTTCATGCGTGAGGCTCGTCCTAACGTGTGGAGAGGGGCCTTGAGCATGGCTGTGGCTGGGTTCTGGAGGTCTTCAGCTGCCAGTGCTCTGCTTAGGGCAGGGAGGGAAACTCAACCCACACCATCTGAGGGGCCCTGGTGAAGACAGCCAGGGGCTGGGGCAAGAGGCTCTGCGAGCATGTCACATAATGGAATTAATTGAATTAATTGATTATCCATTTATTTATTATTGGATTGTGTGCTACCCCCAGTAATGTGCAGGACTTATATCTGTCTCTGTGCTCAGGGATCACTCACTTTTTTAGAGCTTGGGGTACCATATACAGTGCTAGGGTTGACCGCAGTTCAATTGCGTCCAAGGAAAGTTCCTTCATAACTACACTATTGCTCTGGCCCAAAGTTTTGTGGGGTTTCTTTGGGGGTGTTGTTTTGTATTGGGGTGTTCCTACTTATTTGGAACATTGAGATTTGAATAGATGAGGTACAGGGCAATTCTCCTAATTTGTATAATATTGGCAGAGGAGAATGGCACAGAGCTCCAGAGTTCCGGTGAAGTGTCCTTTTTATTGATGGCATGCAAGCAAAATAGAAATAATGGGGATCTAACAGCTGGTTTTGACATAGCAGTTTGATAATAGCCAGGTATTCTTTATTTGAGAAAGCACATATTTTATTTTTTCTATTAATTTTTAAAGATAGACAAAACTTCTGGTTTGTATGTAGCGCTGCAGCACTAGCACTGTTATCCCATTGTTCTTGGATTTGCTTGAGCGTGCACCAGTAATGTCTCCATTGTGAGACTTGTTGTTACTGTTTTTTGGCATATTGAATACACCATGGGAAGCTTGCCAGACTCTGCCGTGTGGGTGGGATACTCTCGGTAGCTTGCCAGGCTCTCTGAGAAGGACAAAGGAATCAAACCCAGGTCAGCTGTGTGCAAGGCAAATGCCCAACCCACTGTGCTAGGTAATGCTCCAGCATTAAAATGCTCCAGCCCTCTGAGATTTTGTACTAGGTAGGAAATGAAAATTAGGGTTAAATATCTTTTTATAACTAAGAACGTGTATTTAGATGACACCAGACTACTATTCTAAAATTCTTATTTAGGACAATATTCTGGGGCACATTCAAGCAGAGCCAATGTTTATATATTTAAGACACCTAATCTTCAATAGAATAACTTGATGATGTAGGGAATTTGGTAATTATTTATGTGTTGATGGCATAACTCACGTAGCAAGGCTTAGTTTCCTTTAAAGAGAAACCCCAGGGAACTCTCTTACACCTTCTGTCATATGAGAGTACAGAAAAAATATAGCCCTCAAAGAAAAAAAAAAAAACAATAGTTACAGATATCACATTTGGTAATCCTTGGATTCCCAGTCTCCAGAATGAAAAAATGTGTTTATTGTTTAAGTTATCCAATCATTGGTTGTAGCTTAATTACAGTAATTTTTAGAGACCAAGACATCTCCCTATACTTCAGAAAGCTGAAATCTAAACAGGGAACTGGAAATTATAGAAAAACAAACAACATAATTCATTACATATTTTTCTTATTTTCATCAAGCATCCAGAGCAAGGTATGTGTTGGCGGTGGGGTACAATATCGGTAACTTTAATAAGGATTGTTATTCTCATTATCAATTCGAAGAGTATTATAGATATAAATTCCATCTCTGTTTGAACTTCAAAACTGCAAGAGTAATATTAAATAACAAAAAATACCACTGTAGCACTGTTATTCCATTGTTCATCAATTTGCTTGAGCGGACACCAATAACGTCTCCGTTGTGAGACTAGTTGTTACTGTTTTTGGCATATCGAAAATGCTATGAGTAGCTTGCCAGGCTCTGCCATGTGGGCGGAATACTCTTGATAGCTTGCCAGGTTCTCCAAGAAGGATGGAGGAATCGAACCTGGGTTTGTCATGTGCAAGGCAAATGGCTTACTCACTGTATTATTGCTCCAGTCCAGTTGGGAGCAATTCCTGCAAATTATAAGTCAAAGTATATTATCCGCTTGATCACTATCTATCTCATCTTGTATACTAGATAAAGTGGCCTAGTATTATAATCTGAGATGGTAGTTGTGAATAGAGGGAACGGTTTTTGAAAGTGTGCCTGTGTGAAAGTAAGGTGGCAGAAACAGGCAGAGAGATGCTCATCCTCAGTGTGGCTGCAATATAAGCCTTGATCTCTCCAGAGATACTTTTGGAACTAACCTGGTGCTACTTTAGAGCTGTCTGAAATTGAAGTTATGCCAGCTTCTGAGTATCAACATATGAAGTTCCTTGTTATAATTATCTTCCCCTAATGGAGGAGGACCTTCCCCGAGATCATTGCCTATAGTAGATCACGATTACCACAGGGGACACAGGTATGAGCTAGTTATCATAAAATTAGCAGAGAATCAGTCCGTTTGCTTTGATCATGATCAGCATTTTTGGACAGAGCAACATTGTACTGAGACAGTCTCATCCAGGGTGAGTTGTGCATAAAAGAGGAAACTTTTGAATGTTGTATTTAATGCAATAGCCACTTTGTCTAAACTGGTTTATTGAGCGAAACATATTCGATGTTTGTTAAATGAATAAATCAATGATTTTTATAAAATTTTAAATTATAATTATAGAAAGGGATAAAACATAGAAGACTTTTATTGGCTAAGTAAATTTTTAAACCTCTAGTGACTTTGAATTTTGGATTTCAGAAGAAATTTGAAATCTGACATGCCATTTCATCTGTATAGAAACATTGAGCTCCTGGTCCAGACAGGTCAGACCTGAACACCTGAAGAATCTGCCGCCATTACTTGTAAAAATACTGGCTCAGCTCTTCACATACTACCTGTCTGAATGCAGGGTTCCGTCCCAATGGAAAACCAGCAGGACCGTCCTGTTGTACAAGAAGAGAGATATCCACGACATCTAAAGAACTATGCTAGGAGTATCACGTTTCACTAAAGTGAGAGAAGGAATCTGGAGTCCAAACCTCCATCGATGGTAAAGAATCAGGGACGCTGTCTCGTTTGCCAAGGCGTCAAAAATCAGATGGATTTTCGTAATGCAGTTTAGAGACGACCACTGGACTAGAGCTGTTACGGACTGGATTCCACAAGACGTCAAAAGACCGAGTGGCCATCCACCTATGAGATGGTCAGACTTCTTTGTCAAGACCCTGAATGAATGGTTTGAGGCTCTTTGTGTTCCTTGAGTGAGCAGATGCCATTTGGCTACACTAGCACACGGCAGGGACAAATGGAGATGTTACTGGCACCCACTTGAGCAAATCAATGAACAATGGGATGACAAGTGATAAAAGTGACTTTTAATGCATAGAAATAGGTTTCAGAGGTAGTGATCAGTAGCTGTATTGAATAGACATTAGGGAAGAAGTTATTGTAATTCCCACCTTGAGATAGTAGCTTGTTTTCAGGTGAAAGTAATGTTTTACTTACAAGAGATAATAGCATCGAATTTGAAGAGACATCGGTAAGGTACAAAGGTTACAGAACATCTAATAAGAATTTTTAAAAATTGACATGTCAACAGAGCAGGAAAGTATTCTGAAAGAAATAAAGCTTTACCTGAAAGGTCTAGGTAAAGAAAGAAGAAAAAAAATGAAAGAAGCGCATTAAGATGGAAAGAGAATCACTATTCATGAAATCCGGAAATCCCATTGATCATTGAATTTCTCAAGCAGTCTCAGTAATCTCTCCTTTCTTCCTATCCCTGAGATTTTAGAAGCCTCTCTCCACTCAGCCTTCCCAACGATGCTGTATTGGAGGCTCTTTCAGGGTCAGGGGAATGAGATCCAGCTTGTTACTGGCTTTGGCCTATGAATACACCATGGGAAACTTTATCCCATTAAAACTACCTTGCTTCACTGAAAGCAACAACAAAAAACAAGGAAAAAAAGGTACATGTAATGTTTCATATTGGTGCAGTAATGTATTTTGTGATTTTGTATTAGGTATATCTATATTTGTATCAATATCTACATATATATCCTATTAAAATCCTTAGCACTATAGCACAGTTGTCCTGTTGTTCATAGATTTGCTTATGTGGGCACCAGTAACATCTCCATTGTGAGTCTTGTTACTGTTTTTGGCATACCGAATATGTCCCGGGTAGCTTGCTAGGCTCTGCACTGTGGCGTTATACTCTGGGTAGATTGTCGGACTCTCCAAGAGGGACAAATGAGTCAAATCTTGGTTGGCCGTGTGCTAGGCAAACACCATGCATGCTATGCTATCACTCCAGTCCTAAGATGTGAATGTCTTCAACATTGATTTATTTTCAGACAAAATAATGAATTACCTGTCTGATGTTAGAGGTAATAAGTAATTTAACTATTTTAAAGAGAAATGCATGAAATAACCTAATTAATTGACATTATTGAGGATTTGAACAAAAATACCACTTTTAGACAATTATTGAGGCAGTTTATAAAGATGGAGTTCAGAGGTTCCGATATATATGTCTATATATAATAATTTAAGAACTCAGGGAAGGGTTTAGTAAAAATGTAATATCCAGTTGTGATTTAATACCATTTCCATTAAATTGGATAATTGAGAGAAGTTTTATATTAAAGACAATTTATTCTTTACAGTCAATGAATGATGTATATATAATAAAGTGCAACATGTGAAAATTTGTGAAGGTTTAGAATAATAAGCATAATTTCTTTACTGGCCTAAAGAAGCTACTTTGAAATATTGTACAAAATAGGTAAGATATATTACTTTGTTTGTTACACAGTGAGTACTCCAGTTATGGTACAACTATTAGGATTTTTTTTTTCTTTTTGGCTCACACCCAGCAATGCATAGGTGTTACTCCTGGCTCTGCACTCAGGAATTATTACTGCCGGTGCTCAAGGGACCATATGGGATGCTGGGAATTGAACCTGGGTTGGCCACTAACGTGTAAGGCAAACGCCCTGCCCACTGTGCCATTGCTCCAGCCATATGAGGATATTTTTAATTAATATAATTTGGGAAAGAATGTTCTGATTAAAGATTCTCATTTTTTTTCTTTAAAACCTATATGGTTATGATTTTCCCACTGATAGAAAGGAGTGCACATGCTTAATATTTTAATTAGATATTCGATTAATTAATTCTATAATTTAAAATAAAAACCATAGGCTCTTTAATTTGAGTTGTAAGTAAAAGCACACCCTCTCAATCCTCAGAAATTTTACCTCGTGAGATCTCCAAACTATAAGATCTACTGAATCACAAAATATCAAGATGATAGGATTTCATCTTAAATGAAGGACACATTTTCAGATGCTTAGCACAGAGTTTTACCATCAAAAGTTAAATGAATGAATAAACAAATAATGCAGAGGCAGTGTCAAATTCATAGATGGGCAGACCTTTAGTTATTGTGCATCTGCAGCTTTTAAAATAATATTAGCTTCTAACTTGTGTTGCAAAATAAAGTAGTATTTTCTTACTGGTACCAACATGAGTACCTTATTGTTTTCTTCATTGATTTTTAGAGCAAAGCAAATGGTTTTAAGTTTTCCCTTGCCTGTGGCTAAACCAGAATAAGATACATTTCAAAGGCACCCATATACCTTTAAAGCAATGGCTGAGGAATCTCTCAAGGCAGTGAAAAAACAAAAACAACTTCCTTTAATAGTATTTTGCTCACCTTTCTTTAAAAAAGTAGGAGGGGGTTATGAAACTTGGGGTTTATTGAATCAAGCAAAGACTCAATTCCATAGTAAACTACTCAGGGGTGATGCTGGTCAATAAAGTCAAAGACATAAGAATTGAACTAAAATGACCAATGACTTTCATATTCTCAATGGGTTCTGCATGAGGCTCCTGTAGGTAAAAACACTAATATGATTTTACTTTAGAGATATTTTGTTTATTCCTGTTGAACTTGCCTCAGGAGTTCTCTAACATGAGAATAATCCCTAGTGCTTTTTATTGTTTTAGTTGTTTTACCAAAGAACTGTTGGAGGTTTTATAAGGTCAGTAAACCCACTGGTTAGAAATTAAAAATTCCCTCTAAATCTGATAAAAAAAAATAGCATAGATGTTTAACTTTCACTTCTTTGCTAATAATTAAAAAATATCTTTAAAATGTAATATTATTTTGTAAGTTTCAATTACAAGGCTATACATGGTTTTCTCCTGACAAGTGGCTTTTGTCTAAATGAAATATTATTTTAGCTGGGCAATTAAATGAAATTTACCATTATTTTAACTCTGCAGTTTATGCAAATCTGATAGTGAGATTTTTATAAACTCAATTTTATATACTTTGGAATCAGGACTCTATTATCTGCTTGGTTTGTTTTATTTAGACATTAGTATATATATTTGTATATCTATATATTATATATATATTTTCCATTTTTTTATGTCCTCAGTACTCTGATCCTCTGTTTCATATTTTAAAGTTTTTTTTAAATATTTATGTTTTTTATGCAGTTCTCTTTAGTGACAGAGGCTATGCATGAAAAGAGAAACATGGTGAGCCTTATCAAACCAAGAATAACTTTAAATCCATGTCAGGGGCAGCTATTTCCCAGAGTCCACATGCATATATCAAAATGAGAAAACAAAAGGGGGTGATTTGACTTCCTGTAATTAACAACACAAACACACAATTCACATGCAGACTCTGGGGTTTTGTCATGGTTTAGGTGCTAACCTCTCTAAGTTTCTTAGCCTCTCCACTAGTTTGAATGCCTGATCAAACAAATGAGTCCATGTTAAATAAGCTCAAAGTCTCTTTCTGATGCATGGTTAATGTTTCCTTCTCCTACTTCAATTACACCATCTTCATTATGCTTCCTTCCTCACTCTCACAGTTGTTAAAATGAAAAGCCTCTTTCTGAGTGCCACAGCTCCATTATGCAGGCCTATACCTGTGCTGGCAGCATGCTCTTCTTCTCACCTCATATTGCCTTTTGCTTCGGGAGGAGATCCCTGCCGTGCATCTCAAACTGAAAACTGAAAGAAAATTAAGTTGCTGTTTGAAGTTTCAGTGAATTATGGAAAACGGGCCTTTTTTTGGTTTACCAGGCATGTTAGTATAAGCCATTACCCACCTTCTATCCCATTCCCTCCAGTGGTTGCTGTCAATATGGAAATCTCATCTAAATATTTTTTTTGTCAGTTTGTGCCTAAAGCAAGGAAACACACAAAGACTTGGCATTTACCTCAGACTGTGGTGAAGCTGAAGAGTTGAATACAATGGGCCATACAATATTTGACTGACTTTCTATTTTCCCCATCTTCATAGCTCTATGAGACATTGAAATATTCCTGGAAACGAGGGGATAATGAACTTCTAATTTCTGTAAATTAAAAAGCCAAATCAAAGGCTTGAGAGATAATACAGTAAACTGCATTTGTCTTGCAGGGCTTACCATGGTTAGATTCCAGGCAATAAGGGTTCTCCACACCTACCCCTGGGGTGTGCCTGGAGTGCTACCTGAGGCAGATCCATGAATAAGCCCTCATCACTGGATATGAATAGGAAACAAAACAAAAATGAAAAATTCAAATAAATTATTTGGTATCAAAGTGTGAGCAAAGGTACAGAGAAAATAAATTTGAACAAAGTGCTTGCCAACCACTGTGAATTTGTTGTAGAAAAACACACTATTTGATGGCTTCTCATTTTGTTGGGATGATTTTTCAGTTGATGACATCTTGATAGCTTTGTATAGGAATATCTAAATGCATGCCACATGTAGGCACAATGAAAGTTTTAAAACTTTAAATCATAAGGACCTTAGGCACCACTAATTGAATTGTCAACAATAAACTAAAAATATATGTGAGTTAGGGATTTTTTAATCTTTGAAAATAATATCTTTGTCCTGCAAGATACAAGAATATCATTGGAAGATTCAGAAACTCATTATATAGCTTATGTGCTTCTTTAGTGGTATTATTTATATTGTGAAGCAGATAAAAGACATCTTCTCTGTTATGTTTTGAGAATTTCCTTCTATAAAAAGCACTCCAAAAATATTAACCCCAAAACTATATCTGGGCCAATACAATGCTAAGTTATCTCAAAGAAAATGGATTATTGGGAAGAGACAACATGCAAAGACATTCTTTATCATAAACATCTGATCTGATATAGTAACTGGATTCATGAATTTGGGAAGATTTAATTTCAATATTTTTGATCTGGGATTGGGATAAATTAGGCTTCTGGTGCTAGTTTTCTGAAGACATCTGTAGTTTATCTCAATTGTTTTTCACTAAATCATCAAAGACCTTTCAGATAAATAAAATAAAGAATTTGGACTGAGAAAATAAAAAATAAACAAAATCAACTTTCCTGTCTTGCATTTTTAAAAGTGAAGAAAATAAATCAAACAAAATTCTAAAAAAATCTATCAATTCTATGTACTAACACAGTGGTCTCAGCCAGAACTGCTGACCCAGGAGTGTATAAAGGTTGAAAAACACTGGTCGACTGTTTAATCTCAGGCAGGTAAGGAAGGCCAGGGCGGCTCTCCCCCGCACCTCACCTCTGGGTTGGGTGGTCTCAGGCCACTCGCCTGGCCAGACTGCCCAAGCCATGGGGCAGATGGAGGAGGAAATGAGGCCAGACCAGTTGACTGATCAGTTGCCATTTATTCCATTCTCCCCATGTGCCTGCTCCAGTCTCTCTGAGGCCCCCACTCTAGTCTCGCACTGCCCTTAATTCCTGTCACCTCCTTTCTCTCCCACTCATCTCTCCTCGCTCCATCTTGCTGCCCTGCTCTCTCTCTCCTCTCTTCAACTCTTTAGTCTCTCCACCACCAGAAATCTGGGCCAATGCTACACTTAGTCTGCAAAATCAACATAAGAAAGCCCTTCCTGAGTGCCCATCAGGCTAAAGGGTGGAAACACCACCTAGCAGTTTTCTCCTTCTCCTTAGTCCAATAACTTAATTAACATCTTAATTCTACTTCTTAATATTAGTTATTTTTGTATGGACACAGTAAGAGATACATTGAAGCTTGTAGGGTGGCTCTCCTTGAAACATCTTGCCTCAGACTACAGTGCTCAGGCCAGATTAATCTTTCCTAACCGTAGCAGGGTCCAAATCTAGTTATTACTTTTTGGATTATGCCATAATTTGTCCATGGCCATGCCCTTAACTTATACTTAAGCATAAATATATGGCACTTTGGCCAGGCCTATTTCAATGCCAGGGTAGCACATAGCTCATGACTTTCCCTGGGTCCATCAGTCCCTCGTTGAGACCCTGCTTTTGGGGTGCTAGGAAATAAGGGCAACTGAGGCTTAAGTCAAGAGAACAGATGTCCAGGAGGTAAATATCACTAAGAGTCAATTAACTCTCAAGTTACAAAAGCATAGCATTAACTGTCTTCTTGTGTTCATACAAAAAGGATGTTGCTCTGAATTAACTATGCAAAGGACTTAAGGAGTAGAGAAAAACAATATTTACAAGACAACATAACACAAAGAAAAAAGTTGCAAGTAAACACAGAGGAATGGGAGCACTGCAATGGGAGCAACTTAATGAACCTAAGCTCCCCGTGGCATGGTGGAAAGGACAAATCAATGTTATCCTGTATTCGCCTGCCTTCATTAAAAATGCCAGTCCATAGGAGGGCAGTTGTACCTTCACATATATAAAAGACTGGAGTGCTATACTAAACTACATGTGCTCATTTTTTTGTCTCATAGCTACCCATGTTCAAATGATTGACCTCATATTATTATATTCTCAATTTGGGATGTATTATAAATGCTAATTTTGAATTTATATATACATTTTAGAACAATATGCTTCACTAAAGTCTAAAATATAATATAAAATAAATTTTAATTATGCATAAGGACATTTTAAATCATTTTACAATTAATGTGTGCCTTACACAATTAAATCAATTTTAAGTTACTCACATAACTACACGTAGCTGCATAATTGTGGAAAAACATATTTAGATAACATATTGTAACTGTCTTGTTTGGTATTATGACTAATAAGTTAAAATAGAAGACTGTATGAGTTGGAGTGACAGTAGAGGAGTTAGACAGAAAGTCACAGGAATTGCCTCTAAGTGTGGCACTGGAGATATTACGTACACTACTAGGATGACCTGGTAACCCCAGAATTTCAGAACCTGGACAGCACCCTGGTTCACCGAATATCACCAGGAATGACCTTGGGTCCCCTGAGCAACTGTGTAGGAGTCTCCACCAATTTAGAATGGAATTTTATTCTGCATCATAGCATTATTAAAAAAAATCTAGAGCAATAGTACAGTGAATCAGGCACTTACCTTGAACCTGCTAACCCAGGTTTTATTCCACAATCTCATGCTATACCATGAATCCCAGAAGGAGCGATCCCTGAGGACAAAGCCAAGAGTAAGCTCTGAACACTGCAAGATGTGGCCCCAAAAGTGAAATAAATAAACCAGTCTGTGTTCTGATATTTGAAAATTTTGTACATAAATTTTTCTGAAACTATCTATTTACAAATATTTCAAATTCATTAGCAAAGTGATTATCAGGCTTATATTAAAAGTATGTCTTAACAAAAATATAGTAGTTAATTCATAGGTAATATTATCTTCCACAGGTTATTTTTGTGCAGATTAAATATTGGTGTCTGGTTATCTTATCCTTCTATTATCAGTTTAATATTTATTTTTCTTAGTAACTTGATACTAAATTTACTGTAACTAATCCATCAAAATTATTTCACAGTAAAAAATTTAAAATGCATATAATGTTTATATTTTCCATTCTATTGAGCTAGTAGAAAGACTGTTTAGTTCTTTTTTGGGGGGGAGGGGCACTAGTCATAGCCTTCAGGAAGGTGCCTATTCAATGAGGGCTGAGCTGACATCTGACTCTGAAGATTTAGAAGTTTATAAGTTGTTTCCTCTTTGGTACCAGAGGAATTAAGACCCATTTAGAAAGGTTTTGACTTTGTATAGAGGAGTTAAGAGATTTCACTGAGTATTATAAAACTCTGTAAAAATAATAAAGTAGTAACTACAGGACATGAAACATCTATCTGAATTCTTTCAAGGGTTATAAGTAATTTCCCTTGCATAAACTCGTATTCTGAAAGAGTTCTCAAGTAATTTAGACGCAAAGCCAGAAGAGCATATGAAAACCCACATGGCAAGCAGTATCACTTTTTTTAAAAAGTTTGTCAATTTAATGAGCACTTAATTAAAGTCAATAGAGTCTCTAAGTCTCCAAGTAATTTTCAGAAAGAGCTGTTGGGAAAGAGAACATTTTCTTTATGCTTGTCCTCTTTTTTTCTTGTTCTCTATTTGTCTGTTAACTGTGGAAAGCCTTTATAATATTATCTTTGGGGTTTTATTCTTATTAAATCTTTCTCTTCATCATGCAGTTCAGTTTGAGACTAATCACGTAAAATTGCTATTTAAATACCAATATTGCAGTATTAAGGGAAAAAAGAATGTTTTACTATCTGTTTAATTAAAAAGTAAAGAAAAATATTTTACAAAAATTAAGTTTATACCCTAATCATGAATTTACATATACCTTATCACAGATACGGTTTTGGCCTATTTGGTCTTTTATTATCATAAATATTAAAGAATTAAAGGAAGAAGAGGCACCAAGGAAATAGTCATAAGTTAAAGAATTAAATGTAAATAAAATCATTTAATAATTTATTTAAAATTACTAATAAATATGGGCTGGAGTGATCGCACAGCGGTTGGGCATTAGCCTTTCACGCGGCTGACCCGAGTTTGATTCCTCCGCCCCTCTGGGAGAGCCCGGCAAACTACTGAGAGTACTGAGCTGTGCGGCAGAGCCTGGCAAGCTACCCGTGCTACTAGATATGCCAAAAATAGTAACAAAAAGTCTCTCAATGAGAGACGTTACTGGTGCCCGCTCAAACAAATTGATGAGCAATGGAATGACAGTGACTAATAAATATACTTTTTTCTTTTTTTAAGTTCTATATTTTTCAAAGTTATAAAGTTGTTTATAATTGGCTTATTCCAACACCCATCCCTTCACCAGTGTAAATTTTCCACCACAAATTTTCCCTTTTTCCCTACGCATCTCCCCCTCCAACTCCATACACATACCTCTATGGTGGCAGGCAGGCACTTTTACTTTTCTTCTTTCTCTCTCTTTCTCTCTCTCTCTCTTTCTCTCTCTTTCTCTCTCTCTTTGTTTCTCTCTCTCCCCTTTTGAGCATTATATTTTACAACACAGGTATTGAAAGATTATCATGTAAAATATAACAATTTTAGAAAATAAAATTATACACATGTCTAATAATATGACTAATAATATAATATATAATAATATATCTAATAATGAGGAAAAAACTGTTGTTTATTTTTGACAATTTTTTCAATTGTTTTTCAATTTTAAGGAAAATTAAGTCTCCCATCCAAGAAACTACTTCAGCTACTCTGTTCTACAATTCCCCTTCCTCTGTTGGTATTGGTGGTTCAAAGAGGAGGTTTAAAACTCTCTTAGAAAACATGTTTTAATTTTTCAGATTCATGTATGTATCTGTATCTCTGATAAAATTGTGGAAATTAAGGTAATTATAGGACTAATAGAAAGGAAAAACTTACCCTTATATTGGGGAAAATTGGCGAAAGCCTAAATACTGAAGAAAATTTTACAGGGCAAGATATGACTTTCAACTCATCAGCTGTCAGAAATATATTTATTTTCAAAGGAAATGATAAAGTATAAAGACAAATGAGGTGCCTTTATGATCTTCTAAATATGATTTTTATTTTTATAAACACTTGCCTCATAAGAGGTGGACGGGGAACTGTCTCTTAAAAATATGTTATCCAGTTTCTTATATGATTATGCACCTCATAAAAGCAGTAGATCACTGTATCACTATATCACTGTCATCCCTTTGATCATTGATTTGCTCGAGAAGGCGCCTGGCCTGCTCCATTCGTCCTAGCCCTGAGATTTTAGCAGCCTCTCTTTACTCATTCTTACCAGCAGTGCCGAATTGGAGGCTCTTTCAGGGTAAGGGGAATGAGACCCATCATTGTTATTGTATTTCTCATATGAATATGCCATGGAGAGCTTGCCAGGCTCTGCTGTGTGGGCAGGATGCTCTCGGTACCATTCCAGATTCTCTGAGAGGAAAACTAGGCTGCAAATGTGGCCATGCACTCTAGGAGCAGTGCTTTATAGTCTCTGGATCTTAGCCGTTGATGGGATTACACAGTGCCGGGGCAGTTTGCTACTGGAAAATGCGGGGGAGGGGGTGTTGTGGACTTTGAATCTTATAATTTTGGTGAATATTGTGAATGTAAGTGAATTATTGTGTTCTTTTAAACAAACCCCCCAGAAGTTATCATGTTGCTTCTTGACAACCGTGATAAGTAGAAAATAGAATTCTTGTTCAATTTTGTTGATTTTCTTAATCATTGAACCTAAGCACAGCCTGTCCAACAGAATTTGAACTCCTGGTACACCATGGTTATATTTTATTGTGTTTACTTTATTGTGGCATTTGTCTGGTACCTAGCAAACATAAAGTAATTATTTATTATCAGGTTAATATAGAGAATTATATCTTCTGTACTGTTAATCTGCTTTTGTAACTCAGATATACTAGATAAATGAGCTCAAAGTATAAATTTTTTCTTCAAAAAAGATGGCCACCATAAAAAATAAAGGTGAATATCCCTTTACTATTTGAAACCACATATAACTTATAAAATTAGTTACTTTCTTCTAAAAGAAATATGAACAGTACCATAAACTCAGAGGCTATTTAATCTTCATTTTATTGCTCCAAAGATGTCCATTCAAACAACTGCCAATTGCTCTGTTTTCAAAAAACCTTCTGTAATTACTTTTAATTTGAATATAAATTTTATTTGTTGAAAGAAAACACTTACCCTTACTGATATGAGAAAAGAAAACAGCATAAAAACTGGCTGTGTGCATATTTTAAATCGTAAGCATAAAAATACTAATTAAGATAAAACATCATACCACAGTCTCTATAATAAAAACAAATTACTAATCCAATCATGAAAGTGAGCACATTCAGAAAATTGTTGTATGAATCATATAATTTTAAAAATTTGAGTAAAGGGAAACAATGTAGACTTCAGTTAATAGCTAACAGTCTAGGGAACTCTGAGCACCTTTTAGGATTTCTTTTTTTACTATATAAAGTAAAATCATCATATATCTGTTCTATTATGTTGTAAGAAACAACAAATATCTGTTCATTTCTTAAAAGAAGTTATGTACTCAGTAGATCCTCCAGCAATCAATATATGGAGATACTTATTTAAATCTGTTAATCATCTGAAGAAACTAGATAACAAAAGTAACATTATAGTGATTATTCTTTAAGTACGATTCTGAGGTAAGAGCATTCATTTTATTTTGTTTTGTGTTCACAACTGCAGAACTTTCTGTAGAATGAATTGAAAGGATGTCCCTGATAGTCTTCATGACAATGTCCTACCCTGTGATTTAATGATCTTAACCATTTCCTAATATACTTAACCAAACTTTTCTGACAAACTTCTGCTGCTGATGATGCCTATACTCACAAACAGATCAATTGTCTGCTGTTGCGTTGTTAGTAAAGCTCTATAAATGGATTGTTGTCCTCGAGAAGCATGAGTTTATAAGACTTACTCTTGGGGGCCATGAAGTATAGTTAGACAAGAGTTTGGCTTATTGCCTGTTTGGATTTTCAAACATAAACAAAAACTTGAGTAGAATTGAATTGGGAAATTAAGTTTTCATGATGATCATTAAATTAGTATTTCAAAAGTTCATTCAATATATGTCACAAATGAATGCAATAATTTTCTATCTTTCCCTCTCCTTCAGAATCATTTTACTCAGTATGATACTCTCCAAATCTATTTATTTATAGGCAAGTTTCAAGACACAACTGCTAATAGACTTCAAGGAAGGCATTGGTAGGAACACAATAGTAGTTAAAGATTTCAACACTGCTTTGTCACATCTTGATAGATCAGTGAGTATATTGCCATAAATTAAGATTTTGCTTTAAGTGATGAGACCAGTATAAATGGACTATGCAGTCATTCTTATGCAAGTGAAGATTATTTGCTTATAACTTATTCTTTGGATATGGGTTATCCAAGTGGTCCTTTTAAAATGCAACAAATATCTGGAATATCAATTAAACTTTAATATTTGCAGTTATTTTTCAGAAAGAGAAAATGAGTTTAAGGAATCTTTCAGTAAAGTCCAGTCCTTTGACAGAAGTTCCTACAGGCCATTTGGTTCACCTGGTAATTCTCAAGAAAGCATATATACATATATATATATACGTGTGTATATATATACATATATATATATATACATATATATGGTCTTTGACCTGGTTGAGACAGTCCGTCCTAATGCTGAAACCAAATCAGTAGACTGGATTGGATTGGATAAATATAAATATTTGTAGCTCAAATTTCTGAACGGTTCATTCCCTCTCATGGCTGAGAAATGTGTATCTCTTAGTATGAAAAGTTTAAGGATGGCATACTGTGTGATAGTGCAGATGACTGAAAACAAATTTAAACATAAGCAATGCATTGACTTAATTTTTGCGTGTTGTAAATACTCTTAAAATAGTATAGGGCCTTATTAAGTTTGAGCTTTGCGTCTTTCAGTTTACCAGAGAAAAGAGAACAAATGGTAAATACATAAGAAAATAAGTAACTAACCTCTATAACAACCACTTCAGTTCAAGCCCAGATATTTTTGTCAGTTGTTAATTATAGCACTATTTCTCTCAAGCATTTTCTTTTTTTTTTTTGAGGAGATAAAGAAAGAAATAGAAGAATTTCAAAGAGAAAGGCTGAACTATGTAACACTTTGGCACTTTTTTTTTGTAAGAAGAATGGAAATTTTTGAATGAAGGCAATTGGCAGAGCAGTCTACCAGAGAAAGGAGAGATGTGTTTTGATCTGGGGTGTGTGTGGCAGTCAAAAATCGACATACACAAGTTTAGAGAAAAATATGGATCCATTTTTAAAGAAGAAAATATCAAGAACTCTGCCTTGCAAAGTGGGGACTTTCCAGGGAAAGATGAGAAGGAAGTATAGTGGGATTCAAATTGTTTCATTTGGCTAAAGAAAACCTGCTCAATAATGCTTGCAGTATTTTCTTTTTCTATTCCCGGATAATATACTTGCATAAGTCAGCATATTAATTTTCAACATCTCTAGGATAGTAGATTTGTTGTTGTTGTTATTTTACTCATATCTAGCAGAGTTCTGGCTTAGGGAAAGAAGAAAATGTAATATTTTTACACTAGGCAAAATCAAGCACATAATGAAGTGACTGGTGACTGAAGTGATTTAAGGTCACATAATTATATTACTAATGGGAATTGCATTTGGGTCAATATTCTATTCTATACCTACATCGTTTCTAGATTATTTGCTCCAGATATCACCATATAGCTCTTTTGCTGAGTCTTCCATCATCTGATCAACCTTACTTTTGAAGTCTAAATTCGAAATTATTATTTCATCTACCCACATCAACTTTATCCTGATAATTCCTTGCAGGATGAGTGGTAGTTCCTATTAAGAGTAGGAACAGATGGTTTTGCTAAGTGTGAAACCCTGGGCTTCTCAGAAATGTCAGTTACTGTCTTGATTGCTTTCTTATTTTTCTATGTAGGCACTTGTTGACAGGAAACTTTGTGGCCACTATTCATTGCATTTAAGTAATCAAATAACCACAAACTGTCATTCTCACTTTCATTTCCTGTCATCATTCATTTTTAGCTGGTTCTAGTTTATCCTGGTGCTAGTTATCCCATATCTGTTTGTATCAAAAAGACCTACACAGATCTTGGGGCACTCTGAAGGGGAGAAAGTGAAGACTTGCATCCCAACTTACGGCTTTCTCTTTGTGTTATTCACCTGTGTTTCAAACACGCATTTATTTTTGTTTATAGGATCGAATGGAAATCCAAGCCTGATTGCTGCACGATTCTCTAAATCCTCCCCCTGTAGCAAAAGACTAACCCAGCTTCGCTGTGATTGCCGTAGCTTGTGTGAGAGTGAGGTGAGGCTGTCTTAGCTGCTTCCATCAGCAGCTACAGGAGAAAACTTTGTGTTGGAAAGAATTGGATGCAGTTGTCCTTCACAAGGACCTTTATCCCAGCTGTTTCTATATAAATGTATGTAGCTTGGAAGACTATCAAGAAACAGGTGTTTTTCTATTAATAGTCAGGCTGTATCAAAGGAAGAAGAAGGTACAGCAGTATTCGAAAATCAGGTGGTCCACGGTTGAATACATTGTACACAATAACTAATCACTCAAAGCTTATATCTATTTATAATAAAGTCTATAATTATAAGCCAGGTGGCTGTGGTTAGAAGATTCTAAGGTTTTCTAAACAGGTTACTTGACTCACCATTATAGCTTTAGAGGAGACATGGCCACCTGGGAGAGGATGGTGTGGGATCCATCGCCTATCAACAGCACACATGTGTTCAGCCCTAATCTCTTACTGTACTGTCTTCTAAATCTGAACATATAAACGATAGATTCTACAGATAACACTTTGCTCTGCAAATAGAAAAAGAAAATTTTACATGAGATTCTATAGGCTTTGAATCTAGAAGTGCATACATATATATGTGTATATGTGTATATATGTATGTACTCAAAGCTCATATATGTATGCACTTATATGAGCTTTGAGTGTATATATATGTATGCACGTCTAGACTCAAAGCTCATAGAATCTCATAATTATATGTATATATGTGTATATATACACACACATATATATTCCTGCTGAGTCTTATGTAAATTGATGAGACTGAAGTTTGTTTAAGAAGTGTTATGAGATCCCAAATGTTACTATTTGACTGTATGACTGTAGATTCTAGATTCTTTCTTGCCATTTAATTTAGAATTCAAAATAAATCTTTTGAATAGTGGTCTAATAATATTGTTGCATTATGAAAGTGAAGCGATTAGTGAGTTATCAAAGTTTTATTAAGTATATAACCAGTTTTATGGTCTGTGGAAAAAATTAAGAAGGGTTTGGGTGATTCCTGTTTTAAAGGCATTTTCTTCTTAGTAGTAAAAGTAGGATATGATTAAAAAATGATTAATTTTTTTATTACATATTTTAACCCTGCACAGCAAATATTTGCTCACACTTGTAAAAGATGCCTGATTGCTATACAAAGTTTATACCATTTCACAAAGAAGATGGGACTAGAAACTAATGGATTAAGAATTGGAATTAGGAATTCAACTAAAGGACAGTAAACTGTGTTGAGTATAGTGATCTTGAAATGTTCTGTTGTTGCATAATCAATCATCACAAACATAATCATTTAAAAACATGTATACATGATAAAATTTCAGTACCTGTATTGCAAACCTTATGCCCAAATGGACCAAGAGAAAGAGAGAGAGAGAGAGAGAAAGAGAGAGAGAGACACCTCTCATAGAGGCAGATTGGGGGGTGGGGTGGAGGTAGGGAAACTGGGGACTTTGGTGGTGAGAAATGTACACTAGTGAAAGAGTGGGTGTTGGAACACTGTATGACTGAAACCAAATTATGAAAATGATAGAAAGAAAGAAAGAAAGAAAGAAAGAAAGAAAGAAAGAAAGAAAGAAAGAAAGAAAGAAAGAAAGAAAGAAAGAAAGAAAGAAAGAAAGAAAGAAAGAAAGAAAGAAGGGAGGGAGGGAGGGAGGGAGGGAGGGAGGGAGGGAGGGAGGGAGGGAGGAAGGAAGGAAGGAAGGAAGGAAGGAAGGAAGGAAGGAAGGAAGGAAGGAAGGAAGGAAGGAAGGAAGGAAGGAAGGAAGGAAGGAAGGAAGGAAGGAAGGAAGGAAGGAAGGAAGGGAGGGAAAATCGTCAGTCTGAAGGTCATTGTCTACCAATAAAGCTTGACTGAGTTCTCTGTTCCTTCTCTTCTAAGGCTGAATAACAAGGCTGATTAGACAGCATTCATTGTTGTAGCTCAGTGTTCTCTTCCAAACCCGCATAGCATATGGCAGAATGAGATCTTTGACTGAGGAATCTATATATGATTGAGGGACACACTTTTTTGATGGTAGCTGCAAATTGACACTTGCATCTACTATTGTTCCCGCTCATGGTCATATGGACCTCTGCAGGATGTCTTACAATGAATTCCTTATTCAAAATCAGCAGGAACAAGTAGAATTCTCCAAACCTTCCTCTTCTCAAAGGGATTAGCATCCTTTAAAGTCTCATCCAACTGAAATAGATACTATCATATTAATCTGTCTTTTAACTTGAAATCTGCAGATTAGTCACCATATCAGTTTCAGGTGAAATTCATAATTTATGAATCATATTCATAAATCATATTCATTAATGCTAACCACAATTGTGATGTCATCCACTTTCCCATGTATGTTATCCTATTTTCTCTGTAACCATCATTTATTTTTTGGGAGATTTCCTCAAATTGATATTCAAGTATTCTCTGGAATACTTACTCTTAGAAATCATTCATGTGATTTTTAATTACCAGATTATTTTGAGTTTATAACATCTTTTTAATAAAATGTTTAATACAATGCTCTATCTTCTAAAATTCTCTGACTATGCTGATGTCTTTTACACGGATTTCTTCTGTTTTCTAGGTTTCTCTTTCCTTTGAAGTCATTTTTTAATTTTAAATTAAATGGTGCAGGGTGTTTCTTTAATTGTATTTAGAGGAACCTCCTAACAATGCACAGGGGCTTGAAGTAACTATCATTGACACTGGTCGGGGACAGATGACAGCTGAATGCTAGGACCTTAATGTGCAGTGCTCCTCACACCTAGGGCTGCCAGGGACCATCAGTCCACCCCCGGAAAGCTCAGAGAACAGCTGGGCCACATGTGCCAATGTCTGTGGGGATCCCCAAGGCTCGACTCTGAGTTTTTAGGGCCCTGTGGAGTGCTGGCATCAAACTGAAGTACACATGTGTCCCTGGCCACAGCGTGAGCTCCCTGGCCCCTGTTACAGATATTAAATAAAACTCTATAAAGACTTTTTCTTTTGGAGTAGAGGTTCTATCTCTTAAGAATTTCTTGCTATACTAAATATGTTAGTTTAGCAATAGAATATAAAAGACCCTACTTTATTCAGTAAAAGCTCAGTGTTAGATATTTGTCTTTTTGATACTATACTCTTCCCTAATGCTGTGGCTCTGAGCCAAGCATGGAACCTTGTAGAACCTCCCACCTTTAGGGTCTCTTCCTGTTACTATGCCCTAATTTCAGTGAGCTTATATATGTGCCCAATATTTTTGTGTTAGTGTAATGGTTTAATTTAAAACATGAAATTCTAGAGTTATAAAATCGGTTGCAAAACATATCTTACTGGTGTTTTATTTGATCTCTAAGACTTTTGGTAACTAAAATTTCTAGAGCTACCTAGCAAAGAGTTATAATGGATTAATCTTACGTGTCAACCTGATACTCTGAAACCATAGCATTACACCTTGGTAAAAGTTTGAGATAAGAATGGAGAATTGCATGGAAAATGTGGGAAATTTTACGAACTATATTGTTAATCCTGGACTGGAGCGATAGCACAGCAGGTAGGGTGTTTGCCTTGCACGTGGCCGACCCAGGTCCGATTCTCCACCCCTCTCGGAATGCCCTCTCGGAATGGCAAGCTACCGAGAGTATCCCCTCCACACGGCAAAGCCTGGCAATCTGCCTTTGGCATATTCGATATGTCAAAAACAGTAACAAGTCTCACAATGGAGACGTTACTGGTTCTTGCTTGAGCAAATCGGTGAACAATGGGATGGCAGTGCTACAGGGCAGTGCTACAGTGCCCTTATTCCCACAGTTTAAGAGGCTTGTTTTGTAGGGAGATGGAGAGAAGGGTAATATGCAGTTTTATTTCATTTAATATGAACTATGACGTTTCTTTCCCCAATCTGCACCTTGAGAGACATTTTTAGTTCTCTGCTGGAATTCCCAGTGAATACTTAATGGATTCCGTTGAGCAGAAGCTTGCAAGAAGGTGTCTATTTGGAGATTCCAGGGTCTCCCTACCCTTACCAGTGCACTTAGTCACTCAACACACTATTCACCTTAGTTGAGCTCTACTTCCCATATTTTGGCTGTATTTTATCAGGTAACACAGTGGTTATATATATTTTTTCTGATTCTGCACACATTTAAATCCTGATTGTGACCATTTTTTTTTTATTCTAAAACATCAGCAGCCAATGGTTTTACAAAATGAAGAATGATTTTTTTGGTGTTTTTTGGACAATTTTTATTTTTCTTATAAGATTTTATGGGATGCTCTTTCTAGACATATACAGTTCTTAGCAGAAAGTAGACTCTTTTTATATCCATTAGATATGAGTGTAACTACATCGATAGTATTGTCTTTGTGTTAAATAAAATCAGATTAATTAGTACTAGTCCTCCTTGGGCTATGCCTATTTGGGCTGAGGACTTAATGCTGACTCTGGTACTCAGTTTTGTGTATCTTGAGAACTATATAAGAGCCAGGGATCAGACCAGGGTTTGTTTGATGCCTGCAAAAATACTGCCTTACCTGCTCTACTTCTCTGGCCCCAAGATAGATTGATTGTATCATTTTTCCTTTGAAGAATTAAGGAAGATATTTAAGAAATAGTTTTTCAGTGTAAGACATTGGAAAAAAAAACACAATGGACATATGTAGTATAATATATACAAACACATATTTAGTATAGTAAAATAATTAACATATAATGCCAAGACATCAAGTGAAATATAGTCTCTTACAGTATGAATGCATTTTCCCAGTAACAATTCAGTGTCTGCTATTGGCAATGTCGGATTCCTATTGATTTCTAGCCCACATTCAGGATGATCATTTCTGTTTATCACTCAGTTAATATTTTTCATACTTCTATCATTTAAAAAAATTCAGTATTATGTAGTAAATTTAGAGCTAAAAGGATAGTCCAGAGGCCATGAATGCATGCTTTATTTGTGGGAGGCCCAGGGTTGATCCCTGGCTCTCTATGTTTCCCTGAGAATTGGCAGGAGAGCGCTATGGGCATCAACTCAGTAGCAGCCTCTGAATAATGTCAAATAGTCCCCAAACAAACAAGAATAAAGTAGAATATTTGGACTTATAGGTTGAATTTTGGCCAGAAGAAATTTGTTTGATTAACACAAGTAACATTTGTACTATTGTTTCTAACCTAATTAAATCACTTGTATCACTTGTCTTCCTGGTGATCTTCGATGTGCTTGAGGGGGCACCAGTAATGTCTCCATTTGTCCCTGTCACATGCTAGTGTAGCCTAATGATATCTGCTCACTCCAGGAACAGGAGGAGCCTCAAACTATTCATTTAGGGTTTTAACGAAGAAGTCTGACCATTTCTTTGGTGGGCAACCACGCGGTCTTTTGACGTCCTGTGGAATCCAGTCTGTAACAGCTCTAGTCCAGCAGTAGTCTCTGAATTGCATTACATGTCCGGCCCACCTGATTTTTGATGTCTTGGCAAATGAGACAGCATCCGTGAATCTTGATCGTCAATGGAGGTCGGAACTCCAGATTCCTTCTCTCACTTGAGTGAGACATGATACTCCTAGCATAGCTCTTTTGATTCCTCTTTGGGATACCTGAATAGCGTTCTCATCCTGTTTGCTTAGGGCCCAGGTCTCTGAGGCATACATTAGTTCAAGGAGAATGGTGGAATCAGAAAGATGTGCCCAGACTCGGCGGTCCTTCGTCCTCTTAACCACTTCGTTGATGCTCTTCTTCTCTGTTGAGACTGAAGTGGTTATCGAAACCCTAGCCAAATGGGGCATTCAAACTCCGTACATCAGGATCCTCTGCGAGCTGTTTATAGATTCACCACCAGGATCTCACCATTCTACAAGGAAGTGATCATTGAAGTAAAGAGAGGGGTTCGTCAGGGTGACATCATTTCACTGAAACTCTTCAGTGCCATCCTCGAGAATGTCATGTGATGACTGCAATGGAAAGGAATGGGAGTGAAAATAGATGTTCAGCAACTACACCACCTCCTCTTCGCTGATGACATTGTTCTCATAATATCAAACATTAGCCAAGTGGCACAAATGCTAGCTGACTTCGACCTCGAGTGTGGAAAGGTCGGACTGCAGCTGAACCTCAACAAGACAATGTTCATGAAAAATGAACTAGTCCCTTACACTCCATTTGCTCTCAATGGAATGAACAACTCCGAATGCAGCAGCTATGTGTACCTGGGTCAAGAATACAACACGAGGAATGACTTGGCGCCAGAACTGTGCAGGAGGAAGAGAGCAACATGGAAAGCCTTCAAGAGCGTAAAACTGAATGAAATAATTTTTTTTTAAATAAAGTGCACATGTAAAATGGTAGCTTTTATTCACATTCTCCTTTTGAAGAAGCAACCATTATGACATAAAATATCTTAAATATTACAGATATTATTATTTAAAAGTCCAAGTCATGTTAGACTTATTATTTTTTAATGTAAACCTCTTCAAATCTATTTCTTTTGTTTGAAAGTCTTTATGATGTTATGGATATATTTTATAATAAATATATATTGTGCAAGTTCATATTAAAAGAATATCATGACATGGTAAAGACAAATTCAATTTTTTTAAAACTTCTTATTTCTTCTCCCAAGTACGTATGGGGGAAATGATCTCTTTAGAAGATTTGTTCTTTGCATTGTAAAGCATGTTTTTGTGACTTTTGTGCTTTTATTTATTTATTTATTTATTTTTTAATTTTTATTATATCACCATGTGGAAAGTTACAAAGTTTTCAGGTTTATGTCTCAGTTATACAATATTCAAACACCATCCCTTCACCAGTGCCCATATTCCACCACCAAAATCCCCAGTATACCCCCCGCCACAGCCCCCCCAACTGTATAACTGATGAATTTCACTTCATTTTCTCTCTACCTTGCTTACATTCCATATTGCAAAACAAAACTCACTACTGTTGTTGGAGTTTCCCCCCAAGGAAGACAGCCCTACTAAGGAAGCATTTGATAATTGGTTTGTCATTAAAAGATTGTATGTTTTCTGTTTTTAGAAAAGGTCGCGGCCGCGCGGCTCAGATGTGTTCCAGTCCCGCAACCCGGAGCCGTGTTAGTTGCTTCTCAGTGTCGCCAGGGCTCCATCCGGAGAAGGTGTGCCTGCTGTACTTCCTCCGTCTGGATCCCTGGTGTTGTTGGCCCGGATTCGGGTCCGGAGCATTTCTCACCAGACTGCCTGGCCTCTTCTCTGTTGAAGGTGGGACGCGACTTTTGTGCTTTTAAATCTCTCATCATAGGTCCCTCATGAAAGCTGACACACATGGTAAAAGATCTAGATGGATTATAGTAAATTTGTGAGTATTTTTCTTTTTAATAAAGTCTTTGTCGGGCTTGTAAATGCCTTAGGCAACATTTTGTCCTTCCTCAACCTTGTCATAAGGCCAGGTTATGAGCAGAAAAGAACAAACATTTTTTATAAGATTAATTCATTTGTTTAAGTCAGGATCAGGATATGTACTTCAAGCAGCTTTTAAATAACAACAATAACACCCCCCCTTCATTTTGGGGTGTGTGTTTTTAGGTTCCTTTTATTAAAGAAAAAATAAAGCACTTAACATATTCTCTTGAGGTTTATAAACTTCAGAATGTTATGAAAGATGGGAAATTCAATCACAGAATCTGGAGCATAGTTCACTGATGGTATCCTGGGACTTGATCACTTGCTGTTCTTTTATGATGGCCTGAGAAGGCAGTGTATCAATTCAAAAATAAAAGTGTGTGCTAACATTGGCATCATAGCATTTTCTTCAAAAGACATCACTCTACAGGGGCCAGAGTGATAGTTCAGCAGGTAGCACATTTGCCTTGCACGAGTCCGACCTGGGTTCGATCCTCGGCATCCCATATGGTCCCCCAAGCACCGCTGGGAGTATTCCTGGGTGTAGAGCCAGGAGTAACCCCTGAATGTAGCTGGGTGTGACCCAAAAAGAAAAAGAAAGACATCACTATACAGAGTCAACAATATCCTAATGGTCTTATCTTTGGAAGAAGCTATGCAACTTTTTTCAATACTCACAGTCACTTTAACTTATTAGTTTGTCCCTTTACTCCAAATATTAGCTTATATCAAAGGGTGTACTACTGGTAAATCTAGAACTTTATTTCTCTCTCACTTTCATATTTGAAACATAAAACTTTAAACATTTTGTCAAAAATAACCTTTCTAAATTTTTCTCTAGCACAACCTGGAAATATGCATTGATATTGAAAGATAAACATATTTAAAATAGAAAGCATACTTGGGAGTTCTCTATGTTCATATTTTACTTACTATAAAATTGAAATTAAGACTGAATTTTACTTATGAACTCATTGGATATTAAAGTGGGTAAATACAATTACCTAGACAGAACAAATTTACTTTAGAGCCATTGTCCCTCCCTGTATATCCTTCGTGGTTGTCATGTCTAGATCACTGGTAATGTCCCTGGAAGGAGAGAGTAACTATAGAAACAGACCTTTTTTTGTTTGTTTTTATTAATGTTTGTCTATTACTAAGCCCAAGTAATAATCACATGTTCACAGAGGGCAGAATGCTCAAAGAATGAGGTTCCAAGAATGCTCAAAGAATATGGGACCTCTGCTTACAAGAAGGTTGTCCCTGGATGGTTTAAAGAGACGGCTGTTGTTTTGTCTCCAAATGACCTGCCTATGTGAATTCATGGATATCCATATCTTCAGTAAGAGCCAGCATTCAAGGATCTTAAAGTATGATATCACTTAATTTATTAATGTGGGGTATTAATCAATAGTTATTAACGAAGCTCATGTTGAGAGACGTCTGATGAACACCAGAAACAAGTTCATTCTCAGCTGCTCTCTGCTATGCACTCTGAAATGTGCAAAGGAGGGGCATTTCCAGTCCATGCTGCCTTACTGTGCAACAGGACAGACACCAATACCTGGCTCTTCCTCCATACTTTTAATACTTTTAATAACTGATGAGTGCAGCACGTTTCCCTAACCCTAGGCTAAATGAGAATTCAAAACTTGGACTAAGAGGCAGAAAGGGAGCAGGAAAAAATAAATTAGAGCAATGCAATGGCAAAATAGCATACTACTCAGATGAATTCAGTGAAGTCATGAGATTCATTAGGTTAGTAAAGAATGTTTTGTTTACATGAGATTATAAAAACAAAATGATGACCAGTAGTTAAGAAATTTAACCTGAGTCTCATTACAGTACTATGTAATTTGACTCCTGGAATATTTCAGAGCATACACAACTGTATATGAAATAAATATAGCTAGGAAAATTTGATATAAATATCTAGGACTAGGACTTTATTCAAAATAGATAAACATGACTTGGTTGGGTTCACATTCTTACATCACAATCTTGATAGAGATGGGAAGTAACATCTGACTTAGATTCTTCTCAGTTTTGCTTTTTACATGGAAGTGTTTATTTACTTTTCACTTACAGGGTATGCAGCTACCCAGTGTTCCATCCCACCGAGACTCTGTGCCACTTGTCATTTGGGGTTACCTTTGTATTGCGCTGAAATATATAGTAGTGGATAATTATTTCTTTGAGTTTCTCATTTTGTCAAAAGCTAAATGAAAACTTATCATTAGAGTAAAATACTATACACAAATGTCATAGCAGCTTAATTGCAATAGCTAAAGTCAGAAGGAAAACAAAATACGTCCAGGTTATCATTCTGATTGAAGGAACTATACAGAGTATCATGGTCAGGCAACAGTTTAGGGAATTTACAGCCTTGAAGCTAATTTTACAAGAATTACAAAAGCTCCTTTAAAGGACAAGAGAAATATCCCATCATTTGCACTGAGTATGGCAAACACCAGTGATGCATATGGCTGTCCTCTACTAGGTTAAGAAAGGTTAAAAACACATAACAATTAATCATCACAAGTTGACTTTTATTGATTTATTTTCTTATAATTTTATTTGCCATTCTTTTAAGATATTTTTAAACCAAGTAATATAAAATAAATTTGTTATGTGCCTGCTGGGGGTGGGGAAGCTTCATTTTAGACAGAGTAGATATGATGATAAGGCCTAAGTACAAAATAAAATTTAACATAATATATGTTAGATGCCAGAGTTAAAAACTCAATTATGTAAATGAGAATAGGAAGTATGCTATATCATATTAAATGATTTGAATTTCTTTATTTACATAGGCTAAAATTGTATAGCAATCAATCACTACAAATTGACTTTTGTTGATTTTTCTGATAATTCCATTTGCCATTTTTTTAAGTTTTGTTGGAGCAAGCAATGTGAAACAAATTTATAATATGCTTGCAAAAGAGGCAGGCTGGGGGATGAAGGGAAGCAACAGAGATCCTGTCGAGAGAAGGGGGCATTGGTGGTGGGATTGTTGTTGGAACACTGAAGGCCTAAAACAGCTCTAATGGGAACAAGTTTATAAATCTCATTGTCTTAATAACATGAGGGAATGGTTACTTCAGCCATAGTACATACATATCATTCATTTTAGTGTAATTTTAGCAACAAAATTGAATGGATTTTTGATTCACACAACAAATGATATGAATTTCAAATCATTTAGACAGGTGGAAGGAAGCCAATGTGACCATAAAGTTACAATCTACATCACTACATCTGAATAAGATTTCTGAAATCACAGAATTAAAACAATGGAGAACAGTTAACTGGTTGCTTAGAGTTAGGGAGGAAAGGGGCAAGAGTATGGTGATAAAGCATGCAGGACCAAGGTGGAAAGGGCTACAAAAGGGAACTATAAGGGGTTATATGGTAATGTCAGTTTCTTTATCTGAATGTGATATTGAAACACAGGCCTACATATGTGACAGATTTGCAAAGAATCAAATATATATGCACATTCATATCACTGTATCACTGTATCACTGTCATCATGTTGTTTATCAATTTACTCAAGCAGGCACCAGCAATGTCTCTATTCCCCCCAGCCCTGAGATTTTAGCAGGCTCTCTCTTACTCATCTTTCCCAATGATTGGAGGCTCTTTCAGGGTCAGGGGAATGAGACCTATCATTACTGGTTTTGGCATATCGAATCTGCCATGGGTAACTTGCCAGGCTCTGCCAATGCAAGTGAGATACTCTCAGTAGCTTGCCATCTCTCCGAGAGGGGCGGGGGAATCAAGCAATACATACATACAATATATATACATACTCAATATATATGAGACAGAATCCCAGCAAACTACCGAGAGTATACCGCCCGCACTGGCAGAGCCTGGCAAGCTACTTGTGGCAGATTCGATATGCCAAAAACAGTAACAAGTCTCACAATGGAGACGTTGCTGTGCCCGCTCGAGAAAATTGATGAGCAAGGGGATGACAGTGACAATGACATATTACAGTGATTTGTTGTCTGAACTCCATCAAATTTGATGTGGTAATTACGGAAAATGGGTAGGAAGTGTCTTATGATCTGTCGCACAGCCGCCAGGTCCAGAAAGTGGCCTGGAGCATGGCGGTGGTTGGGCAGTTGAAGTCAGCTGCCAGGGCTGGATCCCTTGGGGCAGAGAGGGTTCTCATATTCCCCCCTCTGGGGTGCCTGACTGAAAACAGCCTAGTGCAGAGTCCGGTGGCATAGCTATGGGGGTCTCATTTTATACTCCCGTCTGGGAGGAGTAACCGTTGAGATCTGGAAATGTGAGTGGAAATGACAGATGATTGCAATATTAGTTTCCTGGTTGTGAACTGTACTAGAATTTTAGAAGAGACCTTCGGTGGTAAAAACTAGCATACAGAGTCACATATTTGAATCAACAAATCTCCCTCTTTTTTTGGTGGGGGGGGTCATACCCGGTGATGCACAGGGGTTACTCCTGGCTCTATACTCAGGAATTAACCCTGTTGGTGCTCAGGTGATCATATGGGATGCTGGGAATCAAACCTGGGTTGGTGGCGAGCAAGGCAAACACCCTACCTGCTGTACTATCACTTCAGCCCTGAATCAATAAACATCTCTATTTTTGTAAGTGATGGTAAGCAGCAGTGTAGACAGAGGTATGAGATGATCCCATAATTTGCTCACTGCCTGGTCACTGTAGTATTCTGAGGGTGTAGTTCCTGACTTATACTGCCAGTTCTCTATCCTAGAATAAAGCCCTTCAAAGGAAATGTTCTGAGTTTCAAGTTGGAAGAACAGAATCAAAGGAGGCATAAAGCAGTGGTTAAGATTGAGTGCCAAAAGGAGAGACCTTAACAGTTCTGCAGACAAAAATTTCTTTGATGTTTTCTAATGACACAAGGATTGCCAAAGTCACAGTTCACAATAATATTGTTAACTGTCATCTTTGCAAGTATATTTCTTTCCAATGAGTACAGTAGGCCTATATGTTCTCTATTAGTTTATGTCCTGGGTGTGAGCTCGGACAATAACTTTCAGGGTAAAATATGGTTTGACCTCACATAACTGATCATAAGAAAACATTTTCCTTTATTGCTTCTATCTCTCTTTGGTTACTCTGTATCACAAACACAATAATATTCTGTAACTAGCAAACACAGTACTCTAGGGGGGTTTTCAGACAAATGACTGATAGTTTATGCAGAGGTGGTAAACATTGCCAAAAGACTTGTTTTTTTGAGCCATTGTCATAAAGTATTATGAAAGTTTGAATTGGCAATACAATTAGGTAAAATATTAATTTGAAGAAAAGGAACTATTTAGCATAACTATATCACTTAAAATGTAATAAATGGACATTAAGAACAGGGCTCTGCTTTTTCATTTATTTTTCTTCTTTTTGGGTGACACCTGGAGATGGACAGGGGTCACTCCTGGTTCTGCAATAAGGAATTAACCCTGTCGGTGCTCGGGGGACCATATGGGATGCTGGGAATCGAACCCGGGTCTGCTGCGTGCAATGCAAACTCCCTACCCACTGTGCTATCACTGCAGCATGGACTCTGCTTTTTAATTTGTGTTTCTGTTAGTTATTAAGTCCAAGAAGAGCAGGTAATTTAGGAATGTAAAAAGCCTTAGGCGCCTCCATGTGTCAGAAAGGTGTAGGAGTCCACAGGCTCAGTATTGAAAGGCTGGACCCCGGGGCTCCAGGGAGAGAGGAAAAATCTCTATTTGTTTATAGTCTTTAGCTCTAATTACATAATTACATTGGAAAGGGGACTGACTTCTGAAGAAAAGCTACAAAGCAAACAAGGTAAAATTGTAACAGGTCATTCCAGCTATTATCTCTTTGGCCCTTGGCCTGTGGTCTGTGTGTGTGTGTGTGTGTTTTTGTGTGTGTGTGTGTGTGTGTGTGTGTGTGTGTGCACGTGACAGTGCATGATATTAAGAAATAAAGGCAGACAAAGGTGCATGCAGAACTATCATTTTACCTTTAGTGCACTGTAGCATTCTGATTTCCTCATTGAAATTGGAAGGTAAATGTAGAAATTGGAAGGCAAATTGTAGAACAGAGGACTCCCCATGCAGGTAATAGAACAGACATAATTAGCCTCCACTACCTGTAATCCTTGGAGATGTACCTTGAGCTAAAAGCTAGAGAAAGTCCCTCAGGTCTGACTAATAGGCCCTAGCCGTGTTGGCTTCGGATCAGGTACAGTGTGTCAGCTCTGCTGAATGCACCCTATTGATCCAGAAGAGATGGTACTTTCTGCCATAAATTGAATTCAAATTGTTTACAAGCAGAAATCACCTGGCTCTCCAGGTTCTCTTGATTTATTATTCAAAATTATTTTCTTCAAAGCTAGATAGTAGACTGTTAAAACTAAAGGTAAAAAAAAAATTGTCTTTTAAAATACTTCTTCCTGGGTCACAGCGAGTGTGAAGTGGGTAGGATGCTTGTTTGCCTTGCAAGCAACTGACCAGAGAGTCAATATTCAATACCCCAGATGGTCCCCTGAGATACATCAGGAGTGATCACTGAGCACAGAGTCAGTCGTAAACCCTGCACACCACCAGTGTGTCTCCAAAGCCAGAATAATAAATTCTCTTCTTGAATTTTCTATTCTTCTATTGATTTTATTCTAAACCACTTCTATAAGTTAGTTAAATATGTGATCAGCTCACTTTACATTTTAGAAAAATGGAGACCTCATTAATAACATAACTCCACCTCCTAAGGTGCTAATTTATAAACAAAAATATTATATAAAACAAAGTGAACAAATAATTGCTGGCAAATCAATCATAAGAAAGTAAGTAATTAGAACTATAGATGAAAAGGCTTGGGGTTTTGAGTTAAGGGCAATTTAAAAGTGTTTTCCAAATATTAGCCCTGGAGATATTTTATTCAAATGCGTATAGCCTCTACCCTGAACTTGCCTATTCTCCTTTCTACAAATAATGAGACCCGATAGAAAGTTGGATCCTCCATACAAACTTGAGACTTGAGATATGTTCATTGGCTCCCTTCCTTTTGGAGGTCATTGATGTCTTCTAAGAAACCCTGAAAATTATTAGGCAAAGCAATATTTGCTTTTTTAACAGTATCATACATAAATAACAGAATTATAATTCTATGCCTTGAAAAAATTTGCTAGGACCCCTAATAAATGAAATAACCAAATCTGCTAGAAAATTCATCCAAATATTATGAATTTTTAACATAATTTCCACACATTAAGAAATATTTTGTTCATTCTGCAATTGACCACTGGCTTTCTACTATAATCCAGGCACTTTTTCTGGAATTGGAAAGCCATAAGTAACAAAATTTATGGAATATACCATAACTATAGAATTAGATAACATTCACATAGACAAACAATAATAATTTTTAGTATATTAGAAGATAATGGAGTCATTCAGATAAGCATTTTTCAGAAAGTTGTATTTGAAGAGAGACTCTGATAAGAGGGAGAAGATAGTTGTGTGTATGAGGAATAATATAGACATAATAGCCCTACATGTATAATAAGCATTGATTTGCATTGACTAAGCTTATTTATTACTTAAATAATTTTGGATGATTTTTGTTGTTGTTGTTGTTGTTGTTGTTGTTTTTAGCTTATATATATATATATATATATATATATATTTTTTTTTTTTTATTGAGTCACCATGTGGAAAGTTACAAAGTTTTCAGGTCTGGTACATCTACACCATGGAATACTATGTAGCTGTCAGAAAACATGAAGTCATGAAATTTGCATATAAATGGATCAACATGGAAAGTATCATGTTGAGTGAAATGAGTCAGAAAGACAGAGTGTGGGGTCCCATCCTGTCCCGCAGGGAGGACCCTTCGTGGGGCTAAGGAGGGGACGTAACCGAATGAACAGACGCAGAGCCAGAAGGAGGAGGAGAGAGAGAGAGAGAGTTTATTCACAGCGGTTACAATACTTATACCTCTTGGTGGGAGGGGGCGGTATGCATGCTTGGACCCCCATAGGAACAATAGTAAAATGCAGATCAGGCATGGGCGTTGGGCAGATCAGGCATGGGCGTTGGCTAGTGAGAGGAATGGCCAACTGATAAGATCAGTAAGGTCAGCAGTGGTGACCTTGTTACAGAAATCCCAAGTAAGCCTCCACTTGACTAGAGGATAAGAGCCGGGCTTGTAAAATGGCTCCCTACATCTCCCCTTGTTTTGTTTTAAATTAAATGTGATCAGGGGAGGCATTGTCCGGTATCCCTTATGACACAAACACGAAAGCATGAAAGTACACATCTCAAGGGGGGAGATGCGGGCGACACATGTGCTCGGCCACATGGCACAAGCAGCACATGGGCTCAGGCAGCATATGCGCGCGCTTCCTTTGTTCAAGGTGTCTTTTATAGGGTCTCTTCAACCTGCCCCCACGTGGGGGCTTCTTCTCGGGTAAAAGTCCGTTGCTAAGGAGGTTACCAGGGAGGTTGGGAGTGGTGATGGTCTTCTTTAGAAGGTCTTATCAGGTCTGTTTTCTGTATCCACAGGGTGGGTCAGTCTCAGGATTCTCCTTCCCAGAGACTTTGTTAATCTGTTTCATTGCCAAGGGCCTTTCCCTATCTACCTGCCTACATCATATTCCCCCCTAGAGATTTCACCACCTTAAATCTTTAAGGGGAAAATGGTCGGTGATCCATCTTCTGAAGCTGCTTCATGCTGACAGAGGGGCGCAGACCCTGCCTGCACAAGGGGTGAAACCTCAAGCTACCTTAGTTTTAGTGGACCCCAGGCAATGAACTGGTTGGGTTCCTGAAGTTATCTGAAAGAAAAGATCAGATCAATTAGACTGAGGGATGGCACTTTGAAATGATTAGACTCTGGAGATGTGGAAGGTCCTTTCTGACCTAGTAAGGACAAAATAGTTTGCTGTCTTAGGAAACATAAGAGTTAAAGCAACAGAACCCAAAGCAACATAATGCCATACCCATTTCTGTCATAAAAACAATGGAAAAGAATAACTGCTCCACCCATGGTTGATAGAAAATGACTTCCTATGTCCAGATTTTTCTAGTGGCCTAGAAGCACCACACCACTTCTCAGGTTGGAAAAGCTACCTATCCACTGAAGCTGTCATTTGGAAGCAGTAGATATTTATACCTAGAATATGAGCATTTGATCATTTACATGATGTCAAAGCTGCCAATCCTCTCCTTGGTAAATTCCTTGATGCTGAACAAGTGTTAGGAAAGGAAGCTCAGAATTTCCACTAGGTTCATTAATGAAATAGAAAGCATAGTACTGAGTTCCTTCCCATGAAAGATGGCTTTCAGACTAGTGATAGCAAGTTCAACATTGAGTCCCAAAGACTAGGCTGCTTACTTTACAGTCAGCAAAACACATTTTACCTGAATTACCCAGAAGGAATACCTTTTAGATCAAGATTAGAATACATTTACTAGATTACTCTGTAGAATTTGAATCTGATTCTTTAAAAAGCAAGTTACAGAAACATGGTTTTCTCTCCACCTTCATTTTAAAATTTGCCTGATGGCTTAACAAATCTGACTTGTTCTTTTGCATAAATACAGCAAGATTGGAGAACTCTCCATTTGGGGTACCCCATTATTTACTGAGAAGTCCTGGGGGTTGGCTAAAGACAGGAGGCACACCAATAATGGCATTAATTCTATGTGGCACGTCAGAGTTACCCAGGCCTGGCCATAAATGTCCCACGATGAACTGGATGGTCTCGAGCTTTCAGGTTGAACTGGAGGTGGCCTTTTACGTAGATGCATCCTGGCAGAAAGGAGTCCATCCCCTCCCTTTTTCAGGGCTGGGAGAGATCCTGGTTTCCAGGGTTTTTCTTGATGCTGAGTAGGCCCAGACTGTGCCAGTCACACAGATTCCCAGATTCCTCATTTCCATAGCAGTGATGATTTCTATTCTTTCCTTAAGCCAACTGGCCTCTAGGGTCTCCCTGAGGTTTGTAGGGTACTTGAAACAGTACCTGTTAAATACCTGCTCCTGTCATTTAGACCAATCCCTTGACTCTTTCCCTGAAAGAGGGCTTTGGGGTCCCATAATTGATTTTCCTGTCTGCATGAGGGGTAGACCCTATTACAGAGAGGAAAAACTTTTGTCTGGATTTATGCAAACCAACATAGTGCCACGAAGCATCAAAAACATACCGAAGGTACAAAGAAGAGAAAAACATTTCACTTTACTCACAGTGAGATACAACACACCCATTTGTTGTGGGTCCTAGTCAAAGACGCTAAAATCTGTAGAGAAAAAGGTGTACAGTTTAACATCATATTTAACCCATTCAATCCCATGTTGAAAACGTTGACTTCCCATTAATAAGAGCACTGTACTGGGAGTCCAGTGTACAGTTAAACATGTCTAATTCATTTAATCTCATTTGAAAAACCCTTGATTTCTCGCAACTTTTGAAGAATTCAATTATCTAAGAGCACTGTAACAGGAGTCCAGACAATCCATCCAATATCTTTTCCATAGATCCTACCAAAAAACATACTAGAACAATTCTGCATGTGATTTAAAGAGTTTCTTAAAACAGTGATCAGTTTCTTTCCTTCAAACACAACCTCAAACCTTCTACACATTCCTTTATATTCATTCTGTCCTGTACCTTTCCTTCAACCCATTTCAAAATCAACTTCACTTTAACAGGACTACTTTCCTTTTTCCAACTGATGATATCTGCACCCATTATCTTTCTGACTTAAGACATACATCTATATTCCTTATAGTCGTCCCACAAATTTAAACTCTTATTTTACTAAACTCAGTACAACATGATTTCCCAAATTTGGACACTAATTATCAATCATCTCATTTAACACGACAAAATTACTCTGCCATACCATTTCAAAAGCATTGTCAGTTCTATAGATATTCAAAAAGGTTTAGAAAGTTCTTACAACATATATTCACTTGGCAAAAGTTCACTTCACATTAGAAATTAACCAGGAGACATCTTAGAATTCTGATTTCTAGGAAAACACAAATATAAAGATTAAAACACTCATAGATTACCATAAAACATTAAGGATCTCACACTTGCGTACAAAGTTCTCAGATGGTCCGAGCTAGGTATGATACCTGGTGACAAAGCTTTGCAATGAATAAAGTTATCAGAATAATAACATGCATTTTCATGTACTGGACAGACTGACTTAACAATAGTCAGTAAAAGTTCCCACATCTCAAACTTTAACCAAGGCCCAATACTATGGCTTTAGACTATCAGGCTGACATCTGAGATTAATCTATTATAATTCTTTGCTAAGTATCAATAGAAATTTTAGTTACCGAGTCTCAGATCAAATAAAACACTTGTAGAATAAATTTTGCAACCAATTTTATAACTCTAGAAAAACATATTTTAACTAAACCATTACTCTTCGAACCTGTTTTTAACCACAACTATTTCAGCTCACATTCTAATAATCCAATATAGATGCATATGTACATTTACACAACAGCATAAGACCTTTAAATCATCAATTTTTATGAAACATGAGTAAATCCTCTTTGGCTTAAGTTCAATAGTTCTCGTACCTTAGTTAGTTCAAATCACAAGCTTTCTAACTTTATCAATTCCACAAAACAAATATGCTTTCAAACACAGAAAAAGCCCTATGGTTATTTATATATACATATATATTTTTTAACCAAACTTTGATAATAGCATAGAAAGAAAAGCATTTGGACTGTCAAATGTTTATGGAAACACAAGTAAACTTTGCTTATTTTGAGGGTTTCTGTACCTCTGTTGCTTGAAAAACAGCTAAATTCCTCATTAAAATTGGCTGAGGCTTATAAGATAAAGCCTTGCACTCTCTGAATTCTTATTTTACTTTTAGTTTTCTGGCTCTAGCTCTGTAGCTTTTTCTAGATAGTACAGCTACTGGAATTCAAAAGAATTTCAACTGTTAATAACTATTAATGTTCTTCCAATAAGAAATTTAGACTAAAAATTTCAATTTCGTTGTAGGCGCCACATTCTAATTAGAAATCTTTGTTTAAACCTGGTCTAACAGGTTCCAAAATCACATAGATCCTTTAAATTGCTGAGCTGCATATCACTCTGCAATAGATAAAATTTGTTTTAGATACTGTGCCAATTTTCTCAAGAATCCTTTATTAATAGTTCTATTAGATTCATCTCCAGGGCTAGTTCAATTCAACCCTTGCTCCAAGCATTCCAAGAAATCTGGTCCATTTAGTGGACCAGATTTGATTCCTAGTATTATGAGGCACCAAAACTCTAGTTATATAAAATTAGGACAAAACACTTCTGTTTTTCTGTTGTCAAATAATATATGTGTTTTTCAACTAACTTCAGAATTTAGAGGACTAGGTGATATAGGAAATCATTAATCAATCAGATTTATTAATCTGATTTAATCTTGTTTTAATTCTTACACTTTTACACTATGATGTTTTTATTTCCTTCGGGAGGAAGTTTGTCACTCAGTCAACAATGTTTCTAAGATGTGAACTTGAAAATCTCTTCAGCTAACTCTGCAGTACACCTATAGGGGCTAAAACTTAGCCCATGTTTGTTTGAAAGGATTCGTGATATCAACTAGACAGCTGCTTTTTTCTCACTCATTTCACTCTATTACTGGTTAACTTAGTGGAAAAATGTAAATTTTCCAGGGATTTTAGGTTGAAGGTATCTCAGCCAACATAGATGTGTGCTTGACTTGAGGTCTAATTTAGCGCCTGTATCATATTGATCGACATAGACCACCAGGGACACTTACAATCTTCCTTTGCCAAAGGTAGATAGTGGTATAAGAGGAAAGTATAATAAATGCCTCTGTCCAGTCCCATGTCGATATCCAGCGGCCTTTTGTGTTTGTGTGTGTGTGTGTGTGTGTGTGTGTGCCATTTTGAGTGCACCAGTATTTCACATTTATTGTAGTGTGATGAAACACCTTTCAAAATGTCCAGAGGGACTCTCAGCAGTAAGCGTTTAGGCGGTACAAATTGGAGCGAACAGGAGGACAGTTAGCAGGGAATATTTCTGAGGTCAAAGTCATCTTGGGTTGGAGCTGAATCAGCTAAATGCAGAGATAAGAGCTACAGTACCTGCTGCAAAGTAAATATAGATTACCTTCCTGATGACAAATTGATCCACTGGACAAGGATCTTTCAGAAACACAGACAAGTGCAAAAACAAACAAAAAAATTAAGTAACTCACACTGACCACTTTTTAACCCTTTATCCTATAATCATCCTCTTTCATTGTAACATTCTCTTAAACATCATGTCATTCAAAAGACTCTATCGAACAAGTCAATACCTATTTAGAACACAAAACTTCAACTTTACCAGGAGCAATTTTGAATGATAAATTAATTCCTCCTCATTTAACTTATGCTTCTATACAATCACCACATTATCATTTCTGGGTCCGAAGAGCATAGCAAGCACTATTAAGTAATTGTTGTGATGATCACATCTGGAAAACTTATACATGGGTAGAAAATCAGCCTAATTCACAAGCACCATTTTGAATTAATTTTGAAATTACTTTGGAGCGCTACTATGAGCCTATCTGCTTTTACATGTTTGTTTACAAAATTGCTGTGTTCAAAAGATCTCTTTCAATCTGATTACTTCACTTTATTAAAACTGAGTAGATTTCAGGAGGAAAGAATAGGAGCCGGTGAGTAAGGCCTTCATTAGTTTAGTATGCAACTATTTATCGAACAAATATTCCAAGAAAAGCTCAATGACAGATTCTGGCATATCAGTTTCAAACAGTTACTTTCCTGAAGGAACTCATGATTTATTTGTAGAATACAAGTGATTAAAAAACTCAAGTAGAATATGGTAATGTATATAAGAAGAATCTTATAGAGAAGAGTTTCTAAGTGTCCCAAGATGGTAGTGGAAAGAGATTAGAGAAGATTTTCTAGAAGAGATTAGAGAAATGAAAAACAAATAAACAAACTAAAAAACAGACTGGCAGAATTAAGAAAGAATGGAGATGAATTAAGGAAGAAGAGAAATTAGGGATAGGAGAAACAAATTTAATAAATGTAGAGGAGACATAGTTACTGACATATAAAATTTTTTATGATTTCATACAACCTAAACTAAGAGCCAAATATTTCAGATGGTGGAGAACCCCATGATAGAGTAAATTTTTGTATTAAATCCCTCCCAGAAGCAACAGGGTAGAATTTACGTAAGTTTATGAACAGCCACTTATTGATATGATTCCATGTCTCAAAGATTATGTCTGAGCATTAAATCATGGTGATTGACATAATTAACAGAAGAAATAATCTAGATAACTCTCAGATAGTTTCTTTCTAAGATGTCAGAAATACAAAAGTTCTATTGTGTCTCTGAAAAAGAGGAAAAAAGTCATTAAAATTTAAACAGACTTGAAGTAAACAATATAATTTTTTTTTTTTTGCTTTTTGGGTCACACCCAGCGATGCTCAGGGGTTACTCCTGGCTTTGCACTCAGGAACTACTCCTGGCGGTGCTTGGGGGACCATATGGGATGCCGGGGATCGAACCCGGGTCGGCCGCGTGCAAGGCAAACGCCCTACCCGCTGTGCTATCGCTCCGGCCCCAAACAATATAATTTTTAGTATTTTATAAAATACTGTGAAAAAGAACCAGTTCTAATAAATAATCAGGAATTTTTTGCATTTGTATTTGGCTAATAATATTGATTCCTATTTTGTATATGAAAGCTATGAAATACTAGAGTTTTGATAACACATCAGTAAAAACATGTCTTCAATTGAATCTGAAGAGTCTAAAAATAAACTCTGCACTTTCCTTTTATTTTATATTTTTAATTTTATATTTCCAAGTAATTGTTTCTCATTTTAAATAAATTTATTCTTAGTGAAAAATCTTTCAGGTATCAATTACCTTGAGGATCACTAGTATGTAAAATTTTAACAGTCCAAAATCTTCCATGTTCTGCAAACCCAAATTCTGAGGCGATTTGAAGTGCATTCAGGAAAGTGCAGAGTTTATTTTTAGACACTTCAGATTCAATTAAACACATGTTTTTACTGATGTGTTATCAAAACTCTAGGATTTCATAGCTTTCATATGCAAAAGAGGAACCAATATTATTAGCAGACTACAAATGCAAGAAATTCCTGATTATTTATTAGAACTGGTTATTTTTCACAGTTTTAGGCTAATTATCTTTGTGTATGGACCAGTAGAGCACTATTCTGATATGCCACTCAAAGAGTGATCTCCCTGTTGTGATCAGCCACCCTCAACTCAACTCAATAAAAAGAGAGATATCCAAATGTATTCTAATGGGATTCTCTCCTAGGTATAGCCTGACAGTTTTTTCCTTTGGTGAATGTAGGTGGGAATGAAGTGAATCATCAATAAGAGCAAGTTCCTCCATTTCTTAGATGGCTTGAAATTTAGAACTGTCCAGAGGTGTATAAGCAAATATAAAGGTGCATTTCAATAAACAAATGAATATTGTATGTAAATTAGAGGCCCTGGTAGCAATAGACATGTTTTAATCAAATTCCTCATGTTTATTGATATATACATATTATCCAAAAAATACTAAATTCTCTATGACATTAGCATTTTACATGTTTGTGGAGAAGATTGTGGAAAGTGCAATTTCATTTTGTCATTTAGAAGGAATTGGCAGAGGCAGAGAAAGAGGAAGAGGAGTAGGAAGTAAAGAAAAGAAGAGATAAAGAAAGAAATCATGATAGTGGAGAGACAGCAACTCACCTCTTTTCTGCCAATCAGGAATATATCAAACAGGACTTGGCTCTGATTTCAATCATTAAAACACATGCACAAAGAATTTGTTACATTCTTTTAAAAAATCATGTTTCATGTATGGAATCACATCTGTGAACATGTTAGGGGGATAGAATTATTAGTATATGTTTCCAAGTGTGTTCCATTATATTCTAACTGCAATTTTCTGAACACTAATTTACAGCTATACACCCAGCTTATTCCTGCTAAACTGAAGTAAATACTGTATATATTTCAGGAATTCTGTACAAAATTATATATTTGATAACAGAGTGACTGCCGATTCAGTAAACATTGCATAGCTGAATTGTATTAACCACTGTGCCACTTGATTTCTGCGCAGCAGGCAGAGGAAGGAAGAAAACTTTTATACATTAATATTTTGAGGTCAAGTCCTTGAATTCTCTGCCAGTCACTCTTTGTGCTGATTAGAGAGGGCTCAGAATGTCATTGCCAGGGCTGGAGAGATAGTACAGCAGGTATGCTGTTTGCCTTGAATGCGACCAATCCACGTTCAATCCCCAGCATCCTGTATGGTTCCCCCGGCACAACCAGGATTGATTCCTGATTGCAGATCCAGAAGTGTAGTCCCAAAACAAAACAAACAAACAAAAGAAGAATTTCTTGTCATCAGGAGAAGAAAGTACATATTAATGATAGATGAACTGGGCTAATGATAAATAAATTATAAAGATATCCCTTAGGATAAAATCAAACCAAGAATGTGAAATGGAAGAGAAAACTAGATCATGGCTGACCAGTTTAGCGCACTTCAACCTAGGTCTCCCAGTAGGTGTCAAAGACAAAGTACCTCCTAGAGAAAACCTGGGTGATGTTGACTGGGGCCACTTATAGCAATACCATCATCTCACCTCCGGGCATCATACCCTCCACCTTTGTTTCCAGGTCGTCCGAGTGCTGCTGTTTTCTTTGCTACAGGCAATAACTAAGGAAAGTGAGACATGTAAGACTTCACAACAGTTCCAGTTCTGTCATACCCAGGGCATCTGCACATACTCATGGAAAGCATTTTCATTCCAAAGACTTTGAATGTCTGGATAATAGACGAACAGGAGGGCTCATAGCATGGGTAACAAAGTTGTTGTTGTGTTTTACTTTTGTCAACATGAAACTCAGCAATTTCACCAAACATTGATTTTCTGGCCTGTTCGTAGGCACAACAGGGGTCTTTTTAGCTGTGCAACACAGACATATGTTGAGCAGACTTTGATTTTTTTCTAACAAGTTTATTTTACAGGATAGGCCAGTGCCAGCTTGTGTTATTCCCTGTCATTATGTAGATCTGGAGCATCACTTTGTTTTGAAAACTCACCTGTTTCTGCCCTTGATTTTCCATCTTCCGTCAATGCATAGGCATTCCCTGGTCCTTCCACAGACTGGGCCGAGTAGTTCTGGGACTATTATTTAGATCTTGTATGAAAAAATCACTGCAGTAAAGAATTCTACTGGACATCATTCCCTTGCCACTATTATTGTATAATCTCCTTATTACTGACAGGCATGAGCTACACATAGTGAATAGACCCATTTGGTTAATGTAAACTTTTCCAGAGAAATCTCTGAAGCAACTTTTCAAAAACCCACATCATCTTGTTTATTTTATTCTTTTTTTCCAGCTGGTTTGATGTCAGTCATCAATCGAGCAGGAGACAACTCATTTCATTTCTGTGACACACCATGATGGACTTGTGTTGCAACCCTGACTTATTTTGAGAACTTCAATTTCTCAGGCTGAAAGCTTGAACGTCCCATGGTTGGAAGAGCTATTGATCGGATGTAGATGGACAGCTTGAGAGGAATTGATACATTCCTTCCAGCACTTTCTTTTCCCCTTGCCTTTCTTGGCAACTGTATAATGTCGTCTTTCGCTGAGCTTCTTGTCAACTACAAAGGAATTCTGGCCTCTGGACTATACTCCATTTATATGCTTTTATTTTTTATTGTTCGCTTTGTCTTCAGGTAGTGCTACTGTGTTTCATTTCAGATGGATCATTTATTAAAGTATGAGTTAGTTATTTTTAGTCTCTCGTAAAGCATGCTATAGTAAGTCTAGGCACTGACATTAAGTGATATTTCTAATGTGTCTTCTTGGAGATTTCAAAAGCAAGAAAATGTAGCTTCTCCCCCCAAATATAAAATACAATATGGCAGTATTTTTTAAATTTATTTTACGCTGTTACTTAAAATATTAATTAAAAAATAAGCCAATACTTGAGTTTAAACATTCGATTAAAAACCCATTTATTAAATTTCTGGTAGAAATGATTATGAATACCCTTCTAGGTTGGGAACAAACAAGGTGGATATTCCTGCTTGGAAATAAAAAAATTAAAATTATCCTGATCTACTGAAATGCAAGCACGAAAGTTTGTAAGCCTGTAATTGTACCTAATGGTGACTCACTAACTAAAAATAAGATAAAATAAAATAAGCCTGATCTAATATTTCATCTTTAGTTAAGAAGTGAATTAATTTAGAGATGAAAATTAATATGACTTTTTAGATCTATAACCTCAAGATACCTAAAAGCCAATACTGGAGCTTCCCTTTACTCATTTCATTGAAATGTCTTATTTTTATTTTAATATTTATGAAAATATTTATGTAAATTATGATAAGTGGTAAGTTAATGTGAGGCACTTTAAACACTCATCATTTAAATCTCACAAGGTATTCATAAAGTACAATTTATTGTTGTGTACATTTTACATCCAAATTATAACTTGTTCTAGCTCCACAACTTAGAACCACAACTTAGCACTACTTTTCCCGTTGCTCATCGATTTGTTCGAGCAGGCACCAGTAATGTCTCTCATTGTGAGTCTTATTGTTACTGTTTTTGGCATATCAGATACGCCACAGGTAGCTTGCCAGGCTCTGCAGTGCGAGCAGGATACTCTTGGTAGCTTGCCGGGCTCTCCGAGGGGGATGGAGGAATAGAACATGGGTTGGCCGCGTGAAAGGTGAACGCCTTACCACTGTGCTATCACTCCAGCTCATCTCTATAAGTAACGATAATAAATCAACTCATAGACTCAAGTTTGTTCAATTTTGGAACTTGGTGGAAACAAAATAAAAGTTTATATCAGAAAGAGACATCAGTAGAGGAGCAATCTTTGAATTTATGGTCACATTATTTAGAAACCTAAAAAAAGGGGTGTGAGCTAGAGATTAGCAAGAATGTGTACTATTATTATTTCTATGAATGACCATGGGCTGGAGCAACAGCACAGCAGGTAGGGCGTCAGCCTTGCATGTGGCCAATCTGGTTTTAATTCCTCCGTCCCTCTCAGAGAGCCCAGCAAGCTACCGAGAGTATCCTGCTCGCATGGCAAAGCCTGGCAAGCTCCCTGTGACATATTCAATATGCCAAAAACAGTAACAAGTCTCACAATGGAGACGTTACTGGTTCCCGCTAGAGCAAATCACTGAACAATGGGACAACAATGCGACAGTGCTCCAGGAATAATTGTACAAGAGGAACAAAGGATAGAGTCACTGCAGAATAATGAGAGTTAGAACTGGGAAGAGCAATATCCTGAAAAATATGCATCAGAGTCAGTAGTATGGCAACAAATTGCCCTCTAATTTCTACCACCCTATTTCCTACATATGTTTCCCATTGACTGCACCTAACTAACAACGGAGAGTGGCTGATAATTTTTAGAGATTATTTACTCAAATCTCAAACAGATCAAAGATGGGTAGAAGAGGAGGTGATCTGTGAGAAGAGTAAGCAGCAAGCACCTACATATAAACAATTGATTGTCCAAAGAGCTAGAACTTTCAAATGGCAGCTCAGCCTATGCTCCATGGTCCATTTCTAGGAAGTATTTTACCTCACCAATAAACATCAATATCTACAAAAAATATCAGACAAGCCATGCAAAATAAGTAAAATATTTGCATATGTCTTCATCTGCTTTAAAAGATATTTTTATTTCTTCCTGAAAATGAATTAAGTATATAGGACATATTTTGTTTAGTGTTTATGTAAAATGGTCCAAGAAATATTAGCATGTCTGAAAATCTGTTTAAACAGTGGGGGAAAAAAAGTCCAAGAACTATATCTTAAAATATAAGTTTTCCAGTTTACCTCTTAAAATAAGCTGTATGAACATTTGTATTCATTTATTTCACCAAATGATAACTCACAATTACTTTTTCCTCGATTACCTTTGTCTTTGTACATTTGCATATCTGTTTATTATTTATTTACCTAAGGGGGCTTCCCAAACAGTGCTTAGCAGAACTTGGGGGCCCAGCTTAGTGATTCTGCAAAATTTAGGCTCATGGGTCAATGTTACAACTTACAGATGTGATGATGCTCAGGTCCTGCTATGTCAGGAATTATGGTCACCCCAGAAATCCCTGGGACCTTCAGGACCGGTGCTAGCGCTGCTCAAGTGTCTCCAAGGTTGCACTCGGCAATGCTTGGAAGAGTGTGTAGTGCAGGGTTCAACATGGGGTCGGTTGCATATAAAGCATGTCTTACTCCTGAATTGTCTCTCTGGCTTTCATCTTTAATTTGAACATCTTCTTAACCATAACTTAATCTTCGGTAACACTAATTATACTGATAAATTATAAAATTAGCCAAGAATTGTGTAATTACAAAGATAAATTAGTGAGCAGTGCCATGGTGGTGGTCTCTCTCATCTGCTGTGTACCTTCCATGGTCACGAGCTGATTCCCCATTCCCACCTGCAGCTGCCACCAACAGATGCAGGAAGGAGGGAACAGGGCCACCAGGCTGGTCGGTGATCAGTTGCTGTTTATTCCATTCTTCCCTGGCTCCTGTTCCAACATCACTAAGTGCCCCATTCTAGTCTCACACTGCCTTTCATTACTGTCTCCTGTCTCCCACACTAGTCTCTCCCTGCTGCATCTTGCAGCCTTGGTATCCCACCCAACCTTGAAGCACTGGGGGTAGCCACTATACCCAAGTGAGGTAGCACAATCAACATATGAATGCCTTTCCCTCCAGGGAGGCTCTTCTCAAATAAGACAAAGATCTCCTGCTTGAAGCCAGGAGATTGCTCAAGGGCAAAATACCATGGAGGGAGGTGTTTCTCCTTTCCTTAGTCCAACAACCATTTAAACATTCATCCTAATTCTGCTTCTTACTAATATTATTCACTTTGTATGGACATAGTAAGAGATACATTAAGCTTGTAGGGTGGTTCTCCTGGGGTCATCTCGCTAAAGAACCCAGACTACAGTGCTCAGTCCAGGTTAGTGTTTCCTAACCCTAGCAGGGTCTGATGCAGTTGTTGTTCTTTGCATCATGACACAACTTGTCCATGATCATGCTCTTTACTTATAGTTACATATTATGGCACTTGGTCTGGCCCGTTTCAATGCCAGGGTAGCTCACAGCTTGCCCTGGGTCCATCCAGTTTTCTCATTGAGCCCCTTCTTTTGGGGTACTAGAACTAAGGGCAACTGAGGCTTAAGCCAAGAAAACAAATGTCCAGAAGTGACTATTATTCAGAGTCAGTTAACTCCCGACTTACAAAAGCATAGCATTAACTGTCTTCCTATGTCTATACAGAAAGGACATTGCTCTGAAGTAAACTACCCAAAGAACATAAGGGAAAGAGAAAAGCAATATATCACTTACAAATTAAAATCCAGAGATTTTTGAGGAATTTGACTTACAAGTCACAGGCACTGCTTAGGGGAAATAAGTGATTAAGAGGTAGAGAAAGCAGAGCACAGACAAGTTAAAGATGAATGCTGAGGAAATGGAAGTGCTTCAGGATCATCATGATTGGTCTTACTCAGTAAACCTAAGCTCCCTGTGGCCAGGGAGGAAGACAAACCAATGTTATCCTAAAAAGAATGAAATTTAAAGATTGATAAAAATGATCATTGACAATCCTTTATGCTTACTCCCAGACTTTCATTGCATCTTTTCACTTAAGAGTCTGCCATTGTCCCCCAGAGCACGCTGTCTAGGTGCTTGCTCTCTGACGTACATGTGATATGTATTCCATGCTTTTGCTCTCCTTGATTGGTTCAGCTTGAATGCCAATTCTGCATAATCATAGCAGCTTTGGTCTGGTTTCTCTGAAAACATTTTACTGTCTGTCTTCTTGTATGCTGAGGTCATATTGATAATTTATTTTAAGTCCACAAATATAATTATATATTCTGCCTTCAATTCTAAAATGTCCAGGATTAAAAATCAAAACAAAATGAACAAACAAAAAACCAAGCAAACAAACTTCTTAACTTGTTAAGCAATTAATTCATAGGCTGATTCCAACTTATTCCTCCAAACTCATCACATTCCATGTACTATACTCCTATAGAAATCAAGGTCATAGGGAACTTTCTTTGCTATATCTTATTCCTACTTACCTAAATCTCTCTTTTATCTTTATCATTTTGCCAAACTGCCTTAATTCGCCCATTCATCTGTCCAATTGATCAATTTGTCAATCTCCCATTGTTCTTTTCATATAGTTTTATACTTGATTTAGCTGTTACTTGGGAGCCTTGGGAGCTAGGAGTTTTTTGTTTTAATGATAAATATAGGCTGTTTTTACCCAAATTGTTTGTATAAGTAATGGAGATAAATATACAGATAATGACACCACTCATACAATGTTGTATGCAGTGACTTTGTTATAAAGAATAGGACCACATTCTGTAACAGAACCAAGCAAGGAAATGTAAATTCAATTGATTGAGGAAGTCAAGGAGAAGTCCAGGATTAAAGGTTCTCTGAGAAAGTAATGCCTACGTTTGAAGTAAGAAGGAAATCATCTAACTAAAATGAGGAGGGGGGAAATTTACTTACCAAGCAGATAAAGTGAACATGAAAAACTTTGTAGTTGGAGAATAGAAAATAAAAACACTTTTTTTTTGCTTTTTGGTTTTATTTGATCAATGATGATAAGACAGGAAAAGTATAAGATTTAACTGCAGGTGAGAGTAATATTTAATTGAAATTTAAATGAAAGTAGAGCTTCTGATGCATTGGGAAATCTGGTGAGAATGTTTCCCTCTTCAAATATCAATTGAAAACCATGAATTGCCTTAGGAATTGAAAGTCTTTTCTAATACCCATTGCAAAGATTTAGTTGCTAGTGGTTAAATTCCCATATCTTACAAGGTTGGTTTGGGAGTGAGAATTCATATTAATAACTGTTCCAGTGGAGTCTTTCTTTGGGGTAACAGGTTAATAGTTTTGCTAGCCTTAAACACATCTATTAAATATGTCTTTCAATATCATTTTATAAACATTTGATTGTTTTATTTGTTCTATCAATCCCAGTTTCTCAATGTTTCCTTTGAATACTAAAGCTCTCTGAATATGCACCTTTGAAAGATAGAGACGAGAGAGATAGTCAGGGGAACCAGGCACTAGCCTTGCACACAGATGACCCCAGTTTGATTCCCAGGTTGTCATACGGCCAACCATGTACTGTCAGGAGTGATCCCTCAGCCCAGAGCCAAAACTAAACCCTGATTAAACCCCACTGTTACTGTGCAAAAGCCAAACAAAACAAACCAAAAAAACGATTCTGTCACCTGTGTATAGTGCTCTTTCCAGAAGCAAGCTACCCTATTCAGGGTCTCATCTGATTTTTCTGAACTTTGCCTTATTAAGACCAGCTAGGAAAGGGCTGAAATAATAGCACAGCGGGTAGGGCATTTGCCTTGCATGCGGCTGACCCCGAGTTCGATTCCCAGCATCCCATATGGTCCCCCAAGCACCACCAGGAGTAATTCCTGAGTGCATGAGCCAGAAGTAATCACTATGCATCACTGAGTGTGACCCAAAAAGAAAAAAAAAACAGCTAGTAAATCTAACTGACCACCCCATGGTAATCAGGATATTGTTTAATAGCATATTATTTAATATGCTACAAATCAGGAGAAAATATTGTTAGGAATAAAGATTCATAAGTCGTTTGTTACATGTATTGTTTGATTTGGTTTTGAGCCACACTCAGCAGCACTCAGGGCTTATCCTGGCCTGTGTCTAGGGATCACTGCTTCAAGTCTTAGGGATAAAAAGAAGTGCTGGAGTCACACCCTATGGGCAGTGTCCACTGTCCTGGACAGTGGATAAGAGCCTAAAGCACTGTTTAGTCACAATAGGAGCTTCATTTAAATATTGAATCTTCTTTCATAGAAACGCGTTATTCTTATTTTATATTAAGGTATTTCTAGTTCTATAAAATCTGAGTTTTCTGTGATATTAACAGCTAGATCTCATAAGAAACTTGCATTTCTGAAAATACCTAGTGTAAGGCTTCAGTTAAAACATGAGTTAACTATTAAAGTAAAATGTTTGAGAAAAAACGTCTAAATATAGAATCTTTAAAGTAAAATATTTCTGAAAGTTTTGACTGTGAAATATATCAAGAAAGAAAATAAATGTTGTCTTTAAATTCCTATAAATGATAACTGGAGCGGTAGCCCAGTGGGTAGGGCGTTTCCCTTGCATGTGGCTGACCTGGGTTCGATTCCTCCATCCCATATATTCCCCTGAGAAGTGCCAGGTATTCCTGAGTGCAGAGCCAGGAGTGACCCCTGTAAATTGATGACTGTGACCCAAAAAGCAAAATAAATAAATAAATTACAATTAATGATTAGTAGGAATCTTTAGATATTCCAGATGACAGCTCTTTCTTTTCTTTTCAAAAGTTCAGTTTGAATAGAAATACTAGAAATTTCAGTTGATGGGTGAGAGGCACTACACAAACAGACATAAAAGAATGAAATTAAAATTACAACCTGAAATTGCCTTAAGGTCACTTGACTAAAACTTTAGACAAGACAGATTTTTACTTGAAATTAGTTCTTATGCTGTTTTAAGAAACCACGGTAAGATTTGTCAAATTTCGTATATTTTCTGTTTCTCTATCCTAGTTATAGAAGGAATTTTACCCTCTTTCTGTTCAATGAATAATTCACTTTGAATTCAAATATGCATTTTTAGAATTGACCTCTCAAATATAACTACTTTAAGTACTACTTTTCAATTGCCTTATGATACTACTTTTCAATTGCCTTATGATAATTCATGTATGAAATGACATTCAATTGTTAAATATAATTCTTAGTCAACCATAATTATTGACTAATTTGCATGTAACTCACCCAATGTGCAAGATGATGATACTTGTTATTATGCTGTATTTCATATGAGAAACATATTCTTAAAAATATGTTACAGTTTTCAACGGAGAACTTGACCTATCCACCTTGATCATTTGTTTGAGGACTCAATGAGCCAAAATAAACACCTACTGCTAACTCACCTTTCCTATGAAGAGCTCATTATCTTCTTTCATTTTTTTAAGACTTGCCTTTTAATTTACAAATGGGTTTGAATTTGTCATTTAATTTGCATTTTAATTTGTATTCAATTTTTAGGAGTGGGAAGCAAATCAACAACTTCAATTTCCATTGATGTGATTGACAATACAGCAATATCCTGTTTTTATTTAGTGACCATCTGTTTTCAGATTGTTAGTAATCAGAATAATTGAATCTTCACAGCATTCCTTTAATGTACATAAGTTGTCTTTTACTTTTATTTAGAGAACTGATGTGCTTCACCTTTTCAAGGTGATAGAAAATAGAGTCAAACATTAATGGAGTCAGAGAAGAATTGAGTCTTTGTTACCAGTATAGAAAATTACAGATCTGACATAGAATCTCTGTCACTCACCTTAAAAATCAGGGGAAAGATACTTCAAGTAAAAAAAAAATGAAGACCAGAAAACAAATTTTCTTTCTTTTGTTTCTCATTCATCCCTTCCCTTCCCTTCCCTTCCCTTCCCTCCCCTCCCCTCCCCTCCCCTCCCCTCCCCTCCCCTTCCCTTCCTTCCCCTTCCCTCCCCTCCCCTCCCCTCCCCTTCCCTTCCCTTCCCTCCCTTCCCCTCTTCTTCCCTCCCCTCCCTTCGCTTCCTTCCTTCCTCCCTTCCTTCCTTCCTTCCTTCCTTCCTTCCTTCCTTCCTTCCTTCCTTCCTTCCTTCCTTCCTTCCTTCCTTCCTTCCTTCCTTCCTTCCTCCCTCCCTCCCTCCCTCCCTCCCTCCCTCCCTCCCTCCCTCCCTCCCTCCCTTCCTTCCTTCCTTCCTTCCTTCCTTCCTTCCTTCCTTCCTTCCTTCCTTCCTTCCTTCCTTCCTTCCTTCCTTCCTTCCTTCCTTCCTTTGTACCTTAACTGTTGTACAATATCTAGATACCAAGTATACATTTTTCAACATAAACAAAGGAAGATGCTAAATATGCATTTGGAGACTAGTACAATGTCATATAATCGAAGTTTATATAAATGCCTTAAAAATCCAAATCATTATGCCATTCCTCTGGCTCACCTCTGCTGGAGATGTGATTCTCTTTACTTAGAGCTCCTTTGACATTCTGGGAAATGGTTCACATACCCCTATTTGGGATGCATACTTGTTCTTTTTGACTCTGAAGAAGCCTGTGTTTTCTTTAGAACACACATTTTCTTTCTCTCCTCTCACATTTCTCAAAGTCATTTCTTTAAATTAAAACTTTTGGGGGCTGGAGCGATAGCACAGGGGGTAGGTCATTTGCCTTGCACGCAGCCGACCTGGGTTAGAATCCAGCATCCTATATGGTCCCCTGAGCACTGCCAGGAGTAATTCCTGAGTGCAGAGCCAGGAGCAACTCCTGTGCATGGCCGGGTGTGACCCAAAAAGAAAGAAAATAAAAAAACTTTCTTGAGTCACTTAAAAAAAATTCAGATCACAGAATACTTACTTTGTCATACCCACCTTTCTAATCAGTAACACAAATTGGTTTCATTAACACTTGTGGAATAATCAGTAATATTCATTATTGCATCTATTCATCTTTAGACAAAATGACAATTAGATAAAGTTATATATAATCACACTTATATCTTCATACTGGCTGTGATAAAGTTCTGTTTGCAGATCTTTTATTGTTATTTTTACAGAACTTAATGAATGAAACAAAGAATCCCTGTATATTAGTTTTTAAGTAGGCAAATCTATAATTATTTTAGAATAAACTTTAATTTCAAAATATAAACCAATCAATTCCAAATAGGCCACATGGAAGAAATATTGATTCCTTTTTTTCTATTATAATCTAGATCATATATGTGCATATATAGTAGTGTTTATACAGTTGTCATCACCATGTAAAATTTTACATTGTATTTACTTTGCTTTATATTAATCAATAACTTCTTTTCTTCTTATACAGTTTTCATAATTATTGTTATTGATGACTACAGAGTCAAGTTTATAAGCCATGATTGCCTTTTGGGAGAATCAAAATGTCTACATTTCATGTACAAGAAGAGAACTTTAGTTAAAAATGAGAGCAAAGGAACTAAATAAGAAAGGTTGAAGATTCAAAGAACCTCATCATTAGAAGGGGAAAAATAAATTCTATTGTTTAAGTGGTATAAAATGCTACAATTAAATTTTTTAAACCACATTCAATCAAACTGTTATAGTTGGTATTTATTTTAAAACAGGAGAACTGAACAAATATTCTTTAACACATGGAAGTTCATTATATTATGTATTTGTTTAAAATTTCTATATTCAAAAGATTAAATGAGACCAAGTGGTAAGGTTTTTCTAATTTATATTTTCATAATTGTATGTGCTAAATAAAAATAATTTATAGGTGCTGGAATGATAGCACAGCAGGTAGGGTGTTTGCCTTGCACGTGGCCGACCCAGGTTCGATTCCCAGCAACCTATATGGTCCCCTGAGCACCACCAGGAGTAATTCCTGAGTGCAGAGCCAGGAGTGACCCCTGTGCATTGCTGGGTATGACCACACACAAAAAAAAAGGAAAAAAAAATTAATACTACTTGACCAGCTAACCACTATAAACTATGTGGCATGTTTGAGCAAATTTTAAAATACCCTTTTCTGAGGCAGTGGCATAGCATACAGGAGGTAAGGCACATGCCGTACATGCTGCTGACCTGTATTTAATACCAGCAACTTATGGTCAGATAAGTCCACAAAGAGTTATCCCTGAGTATAGAACCAGGAGTAAGCCCTGACCACATCCAGGCATAACTCCCGAATCAAAGTCATTAATTAACTAAATGAAATTACTTTTTCTAATTGCCATAGGCAAGCAACATGCTTTAAGATGTAATGCTTTATATTTGATGAGATAAAGAAATATTCAAAAGTATGAATAATAATGATTTATTAATATTGATTAGATGTGATGTTTTATATAAATGTAAAACACTAATAAAAAAGTGTAACTGTACTTAAGACATTTAGACATATTTTCAGGCCTATCTTTAATGGTTATTTCTAAAACAAAATCTCCTAAAATAAATGTCATTGAACCAAAGAGATATCACAGAGATTAAAACATCTGTTTGGATCTCTGGCACCGCATATGGTGCCCTTGGAGTAACTCCTGAGCTCAGAGCCAGGGTATCCCTGGGCACGCCCTGGAGTGCTCCCAAACCCTCCACTCCCCAAAAATGTATTGAAAAAGAAGAGAATATTCATTAGAACTTAAAGAAGTCCAATGTTATGTTTAATGGATTGATTAAGTTTTGTATGTAATAATTAAAATCATTATACATCTCACTAACATTTCAAACAGTTAAAATTTAAACAACAATAATTATATGTGATGGTATGTAATGGAAAAATTAAAATAACTCAAGTTTAATTTCATTTTCACTTGTAACACTGTTCAAACATAGAAATATTTAGCATCACTGAACATGAAAACAGAAAATAAATATGAACAAAACTTAATTTCAAATCTTTACAAGTTTGTGCTTCTAATGAAACACATTTAGGTGGGCCTCATTTTTTTGAGTCCAGGGTCAACTGTAATTTGGAGTCTGCAAAATAACCTTCCATGTAGAACATGAGGTATATGAAAAGAGAAATAATTAAAATGATAAGGTAGAATGAATTGTACTTATATTTTTATCAAACTTAACAGCAAGCACAGTGTTTAGAACTTACAACAAACACCTTTAAAAATGATAAGACATTTTCTTACTTATATAGGTTGGTATTAGTGATGCATAAGTATAATTACAATGCAATCAATTATCTACATAAATTATCTTTGGACTTGGCGGGGTGTCAGTGCAAAGAGATTACTCAATCCCTGTCATTGCTGATCTGTTCTTTCCTTCCTGGCCCGAGGCCTCCATCACAGTCAGATTCTGCTGAATGCTTGGTCAGGCCAAGAAGCATCCAAGCTTTGTCCCCTTCTTTGTGTTAATTGGAGCTGGAGGTCCTGGAGCAGGGTTTTATGCCATGTGCCTATCATTGTTTAATCCAGATGTCAAGTGGGACAAAAAGAATAAACCAGAACTCTGTGAAATCTGGGTACCAGTAAGCAAAACCCATTCTCCTAACTGAATTTAGGTCCATGAGAACAGAACTAAACCAGGGTAGACCTCTAAATGAAATGTTTTGCTCTAAAGCTACTTCTTACAAAGGTCTTTCAGATACCATCTTCAGACTATTTTTTTTCACTTCATCAGGAAATAATTTCCCTTTAGATGCAAAAAATAAGCTTCATGGTAAACTGGAATTGGATTTTCCCTGGTTAATTAATATCTGAAACTTGAAAAAATATTGTATTGCCCATTGTGGTTAGATAGAGCCTACACTGCTCCTGCCAGCGAATCTCTATGTGTCACTGAGCTAGATAAAGTTTTGTTATTTCAGATGTGGAAATTTATTTCTCTTATAGTACTTCCATTTAAATAAAATACTCAAATGATCAATCAGTAAACACCCAATCCAAAAAACACCAGACAATGATATGTGCATTAGGACAGGAGGAAGGTGAAATTAATGTTAAATTAGACCCACCAAGTTCTGCATCTTCTATGTAGTAGAAGGGACAGTTTTTCTTTCTTTATTTTTTCCTTTTTTATCCTAGAAAGGACCTAGAGCCCTGAGTCCTTTAAATCTCTACTGAAACTAAGGATTCTGAATTCTCCTACAAGTTATCTCCCACTCTCCAAGCTGACATAAGTGTCTTTCCAGCTCTGCCCATTTGTTAACCAACTAACATGATGCCATTGATGTTAAAGTTGTCAATTGACATTGATGTCAAATTTCAGTTTTGTACATGAAGGGATAATGAGGTAACCCAAATCTTATTAGGTTATTTCAAGAGAGAGGTAAGAGAATGTATTTTTAGATTAAAATGTGAATGACCTTTATTGTCACATGAAAATAGCAGAACATTAGAGTATTGTATACTTAGCCTTCCTTGAATTAAAGAGTTAATGTGAAAAATTTTCCAGTAGCCAGGTATATTCAAAGAACTGGAGGGATCACAGGCATACCTATGTATACAACACTGGGAACCTTAGCGCCATCACTGCTTTCTGAATTAATCAGAACTTTTGTTCAAATCTAAAACATGAACAAGAAAGTATGACTTTTTACAATCTTTCTATTTTTAGAATTCTTTGTTTGGTCATAGATATAAATAGCAAGTCATATGGTACTTCATTAGCAATTTTGGCCCTAATAATACTATACTCTATTAACCATCTTCATACTGACACACATCCTTTGAGTATGGCAACTGTTACAGAAGTAGAATTTTCCCAAATCTTAAAAGTTTAGCACAGGTACCTGACTTTTCTTGGTAGGATACCCTATGGTACTTATGGTACTTAATGTTCCCAGTTTTGTGAGTGAGTGTCTCTTCTATTTTCCAGACGAGGTGATGTTCTGCGGATAAGAACATCGATGAAATTCTTACCAGTGCATTCCCATTAACCAGGGTTAATGATCCTTTCTCCTGTGAAACATACACTTCTGATTGGTTTTCTGGCTTCATAATAGAACGGGCCCAGCAGTACCATTTCGAATCAGCCACTTTTCTCTTTCATCCTCTCCTTCCTAAATCAGCTTTGGCATTTCTGCTTCACTTTTTCTGGACCTCACAATTTTTCTGACCTCTTAACAGCCATGCTGGCATAGAGTTTCTTCAGTGCTTTAGATCCTTGTATCATTGTATCTCTGTCATCCCATTGATCATCAAGTTGCTCTAGCAGGCCAAGTAATGTCTTATTCATCCTAGCCCTGAGATTCTAGCAGCCTCTCTTTACGAGCCCTTTCCAATGGTGCTGAATTAGAGGCTCTTCAGGGCCAGGGGAATGAGACCCATCATTGTTACTGTATTTGGCATATGAATTCGCCATGGGGAGCCTGCCAGGCTCTTCCTGGGCAGGCAGTAAACTCTCTATAACTTGCCAGTTTCTCCAAGAAGGAGAAGTAGGTTATCAGATGTTGGGAGGCTGCATCACATTGAACGTTGTAAGAATATTAGATTTTGTACTTTGAAACATGTTTCTACATTACTGAAGCTGTTTTATCAAGCCTAATATTCCAGCTCCACTAAATCAAGCACCTTCAATATCTAATCCCAGTGTTTTTTTCTCCAGCATCTTCCAGAATGCACTAGTTAATTTTGGCAACTTCTTCAGTACACATTTATTCTCTCTCTTGTGAGGTGTAGAAATTTCTCAGGATGGGGTTTGGCCCTAGTATCTATTCAGCCGACAGAAGAGGAAGTAAAAATATCTTCTAAGAGGAGCACCTGTTGCCTTGCTGTAAAGAGACTTCAGAGAATATATACAACATCTGGTGAGTGATAACTCTCACTAGAGATAACTTTCACTGGATCAGATATATGAATTCTGTGGCTTCTGTGAACTCTTCAAAGAAAACCTGATCAAGACATCCATCCATCTATACCCAATTTGCTTTTTATATTCCTAGGTTTTATCAACCCTATGAACTCTGCTTTGAGTATTTGGGCATCATTATATCTCTGCACCTCTAAATATTATATATTCTGTTCTGTCTCAGTCTTCATCTATTTCCTGCCATTATATGTACCATAAATACAACTCCTCCTGGGAGTTGTATTGTCTCTTGCAGGGTACTAATACAAATTACTAGCAATCAACTTTGCTGTCTTTGGAGATGTTGTTTCTTACAGTTTTAAAACATATGATGGTTATATATATGAGAGTTCGTCCTTCTACTGGGATATTTTTCTAGGTTACCTCAAGAAATATTTTTAGTAACTGATGCCATGTAAAACTTAAAATGGTCTCTATCGCTGGGGGGCAGGTGACGCTGTTCCTGAGCCCCTTCATTTGTTCTTGTTCTTACAACATTTTAACGATCACTTGCATTATCTTAGGTTCCTCAAGAAATGGACACTAAAATGGAATTTAACATTTAAAAGGTCTGTTGGGAAAGATTTTAGAATGTTCTATCCCTTAGGGCATGACTAAATGGAATTTGAAGGTATATGTTGCAGGATTCAATGGAGTGGATAGATTATCAGTGGAGCCGGTGAGGGCAGAGTTGATGGTAAAAGATGGGGCTTTATTTTTCCCAAAGGAGCATCATGGTAAGTAGGCACAATCCTAAATATAAGAGACAGCATTTGATGGTGCCTAGACCAGGGTGTAGGCAGCTGAACCCATCAGCAGGGCCTTTAACATAAATTGGCAGAGACTTGCTAAAATGGAGCAGAAGTCACACCTGCCTGAGATTTTAAATAGGTTGATTAAATGTGCATCTTTTTTTAAGAATACATGGATTAAGTAAAAACACAAAATGATTTTTAAAACAATTACATTAAAAAAATACAGTTGTTAAGTGGGAGATCACAACTGTTGGACTACTATTTTATTATGAGATTTACTGTATTTGAAAATGCTTATTGTAAGAAAGGGAGACATTATAAAGATTTTCATATAATCATTATTTAATATCATGATTTGAATTCTAATAAAAGATGTAAAAATGATAAAAATGTATTACAAATAAAAAGAAATGCTTTAGAATGAGTTCAGATGGTTAATGGAAAACAAATTCAGGCAAAGTTTAATGTAAATATACTCTGGATCTGCAAAAGTTCATAAAATTTATTAAAAATTATAAAGAATTTGAAAATGTCATAAATATGCATAGATGTTCCTGATAGAAGAATTTCATACTGTAATCTGGGCATTTCTCTCAAATTAAGTATACATTCATGTAATCAAAATGTGTACTTCAAACAGTATTTTTTAAAAATTCTATTTGTTTGTTTGGGGACCACATCTGGCAATGCCTAGGGTTATTTCTGACTCATTGTTCTGGTATCATTCCAGGAAAGCAAGGCAAAAATCTAACCACCATATGACCTCTGTAGCCCTCGATTTTTAAAAAGCTGTGTTTCTTAAGCACAGTTTATACACCCAGAATTTCTCAGGTCTTATTCCTGGCACTGCACCTTAGGAGTCCCTTTTGGAGGAGTTCAGGGGACTATATGAGGTGCTGAAGATTGAATCTGGGTTGATCGTCTGCAAGTGCTTTACCTGCTATATATCTCTACAACAGTATTTTATAACTTGAAGATGATTTTAAATTCACTTGAAAAATAAAGTAGCACATTAAAATAGAAAAATATAAATCTTAGGAATGTAAAATAAATATTAACTTTAATAGTAATGATAATTGTATCCCTATCAAGTTATAACTACATAAATGTTATGATCATATTGCTTACATAGACATGAAGATTAATGAATGAGAATATCATTGTCTATACTTATTCATTTTTAACTAGTTAATGCACATGACATTTTGAATCAGTGGAAAATATATAACAACAATAAACTGTACTGCACATTACTTCATTAACATATTGACAACCATGTGTACCACCAGTGGCTCACAGTTGGATGTGAATTAACATTGGTTACAGTGCCAGCATCAAGTTATTAATATCGATGGTTAAATTATAATAGTGGCTGATATGTTTAAAATGTTTGATGTGAAATTATTACCCGTACTCTAGGGCTTTGTGGTTATTAAAAAAAGAAGAAGAAAAAAAAGCTGAAAAATGTTCCTAGAATGTGGGACTTTCAGATTTAAAACAGGGCTGTCTCAGGAAAAATGGGGGCAATTTAGTAATCATAAACAATGCCATGGTCAGGAACTGAAGGTCATTCTGTAAAGGACTGACAGGCTTGTTTGGGGGCCTATCAAAAGATGCTCTCAAAACTCTCTCTAAGAGTCCTGGGGGCAGAGGGTGAGTAGGCAGTTAAATGATGTAGGCTCTGATGGGATGAGGAAAGAATACTGTAGTTTGCTTCAAGTGTGAATGGGCCCCAGTGGGGGATTTTGAGGGGGGAGTGACTCATGTGCTTCCATATGGTATGCTTTTTCCAGCTGTCACAGAGAGAATAGAGATGCCTCCTTCTTCCTAGACAACAGATTGGGAGGAACTGCACCAAAACATGCCTACAATTAGTTTTGAGTGGTGAGTGCTCTTTGTTTTGTATTTAACACCACTTTTGAAATGGCACCTACTAACACACAGTACTATTTTAAATACAATTATTCTATTTTAAATAGACCTTAAATATATTTAAAAGGAAAATATGAAAGAGCACATTCTCATTTAATTAAAGATAATTCTATTAAAATAGTAAAGGTTTTTATCAGTTTTTCTTCATTTACTTCAATTGATGAAGGCAAAACTGTACCTCCTTTTTTCCCCTAAACGTCAAATTCCAGAGTTGGATCAAAACTCTAATTCTACTCACTTTAATATAATAAAATAGGACTATTTGGACTTTAAAATAATGAAAAATCACTCAACCTTTATCAACAAGATATAGTTGCTATACAATTCCACTTTGAGGTTTTGGTATAAAAGAGTGACACAAAACTTAAAATTATATACAAACTAAGAGATAGATTAAAACTTTAAATATTTTACACTGCATTGTCATGAATTTTAAAACTTTAACCCACACACATAAAGTAAAAATAAAGCAAAATTTCCCTCAAAGTACTAAAATATTAACTGCACTCATTTATTCTGTTTCTGGTGTTTTAATAAGTTCATGAACCTTAAAATAAATAAAATGCATAGAGGTGCTATTATAAATTTTAGTCCAATACTTTATTTTATATATCTAGTAATAACGCTTTCTAGAGATGTATATTTGGATTAAATAACACTGTTTTTACCAACAGACACATTATATACCACACACAATATACATATATGTGCATGAATGATTTATGTATATATATTGAATTAATATTAAAAGATATTACATTCAAAACCTTTCAGTAAGAGTGATATTTTCAAAGATAATAATTATTGATCTTTTCTTTATTCTTGTTAACCGTATTGTTACTTGTACTCCTTAAAACTGTGCAAGATGATGGCTAAGTAATCACTTGTTTTTCTGCATGTTCATGTGACCACAATTTATTGAAATCTACCTCAAATTGTCAGCATCCAGTTCCATTAGTCTCTTAGTAAGTTTCTAAATGAAGGAAGTAATAGGGATGTGCAGTTATTGCTGGCGGCTGCAAATAGACTGCCTACAGGTCTGTTTTTGTAAAGAAAATTTTCAATTAGTGAAAGCCATGGGCATCAGCTTTCAAAAAAGAGGCAAAAGAACTTCCTTATAAATCTTTGATCTTTTTTTGCTGCATCATGTTTTTTATGAAAGAGAGTTACAGTGCTACTGCTTAAAAAGCTTCTACAAAATCATTTCACTTTCAATCCAGCAAGATTAAAGACTTAGAGTCTCGATTCAAATAATGGTTCAGAAATAAAATGTTAAATTGAGATCCTGTTTATAAGAGATTTGCTACATTTAAAATTAGTTAAGAAGTAATAAAATACGTGAAAGAGTTTATTTCATTCATTTCTATTTGATTTGATAATATCAATATTTCATAGATTAGCTTTGCATAATCATTCCTCTCTAATCTTTCTCTGCCTGGTCATCACTTAATGAAACTAGTAGTGCTTTTAGAGAGGAATACTTGATTCATAAAATCTCCTTTCAAAAGTTGTTTTCAAATTTTGATCCTTTCCAATGAGGGATATGTATGTATGACAAAAGAGAAGAGCCCGTAGCTAGGGTCTGAGAGAGAGTACAGGGAATAATGATTATTGGTTTTCATATGACCTACACTCATCTTATCCCCGGCATCACACTGTCAACTGAGTTCTGTGGGATCAACCTCTAAGCAGAGTGATGGGAGCACAAAGCTGGGAATAGCAACCAAGCACTGTCAGGTGTGGTCCAATCTCCCTTATATCACCCTAATTAAAGAGAGAGAGAGAGACAGAGAGAGAGAGACAAAGAGACAGAGAGACAGACAGAGACAGAGAGAGAGAGGGAGGGAGAGAGGTATGCTCTGGATTCATTGGCCAAGACTTTTCCTACAAAATTTTATTTTACTATCTCATGAAGAAAACACATTAGTAACTGGCTCATGGAATATACAGGATATGGTTTCTCAGAAGGTTCAGATAGAGTAATTAACGTTAAGTGCCACGAAAGAGAGAAAATTAGGATTTAAGAGACAAGAAAGGGTTAATCCTTCTTTCTCTGGATGTGGTTGATCCCGGTTCAATCCCTGGCAACACGTGTGATCCCTAAGAACTATCAAGAATGACTTCAGAGCACAGAGCCAGGACTATGACCTCACTGTAGGATGAGGCCAAACACCCATTCCAAAATAAAGGGAAAAGACATAAAGTTAACTAGGTACACTTAGAGCAGTATTAAGGTATCAATAAAGCATGATCAATGCCTGGAAATGGAGAGATAGTTTTCCTTGGAGCACTTTGACAATAGTTAAGCATTTCTAGCACAGATTATTGAGAAGAACTGATTATTTATGTAGGCTATTGATTTGTACTTATCAAAGAGATTTGCCATCTCTCTTTATACATGTGCATAGATGTTTATATATTATATATACTGTTATTGAAAATAAAAGTTAATGTTTTAATTTCTACAATTGCAACATTTTATGATAAAATCTCTCCTTGCACTATTCAGTTTTGAGAGAGTATGTGGATTAAGGTACTTGCCTGGCAAATGACTGAATTCCGGTTTAGTCTCTGGCACCAAATTCAGTCGCCAAGTACTAGTACTGTCAGGAGCCATCCCTGAGCTCAGAGCCAGAAGCAAGTGCCAAGAACTTCTGGGTGTGTTCTTGGGACTTGCTGTCCCCCAATTTTCTCTTGCACCATCCCAAAACTATTTCTGTTCTTCATCCTAAATCCTTCATATGGAGGAGAGTTTTGGTTAGTACACCTGTAGCACTTGTTAGTAATGGGAAATCCTTGGGAAATAAGAGCTAAATCATTGTTAAAATACTAGCTCCTGAGTAGGTAGTGTCTTATCATAAATGTGAGCAAAATTGCAAATAATTAAATTTTGAAGGGCCAGGAAAATTATTAATGCTTTAAGATAAATATAAAATAAATCTGAAATATGTTACAATGCAGTATGGTGATTTAATTATAATGATTTAGTTTTACTATAACTTATGATGAAACGTGTAGAATAATAAAAATCATGCGCTACTTAAATTTCAAATTAGTTTTAATGTAAGTTTTATTTCATTTAAATAATAAATCACTTATAAAAGCTCAATATTTCTGCTCTGTATTTTCATTACATGATTTCTCCATAAATTATAAATAACTACAGAAATCGCTGGTACAGAGTACTTCTATTGGTTGTTGATTTGGATCCACACCCTAAGGCAGTAAGGCAGGGCTCAGTCTGCACAGCTGTCTCTGCATTCAAAGATCACTCCTGGTGGTTTTAGGGTCCATATTTAGTGCTGGAGATTCAACCTGAGCACTAGGGATGGAACTCTACATTGGCCACGTGCAAAGCAAAGCCCTTCTTTTTTTTTCAATTTTTTAATCTTATAAGGTAGTTCACAATATTTGGTTATATTTAGTATTCAAACACCAATCCCATCACCACTATACCTTCCCACAACCAAATTTTGGATGTTTTCATCCCAAGCCCCAAGCCCTGTCCCAAAGCACAGCCAAAATAATATATTTTGCATTGTCTGTTATGAAAAACCACTGAAAATGCCACAGAAAAGCATTCATAGAAGAAATAATGTGAAGATTGTTCTATTTTGGCAGGTACCATTAAGACATTCTTTAGGATATCACTAACATGTTGCTAAAGATTGAGTGATGTGACCTTTTGTATATATATCTGAAAATATGTATGTATGCATATATACATATATATATTTCACTCTATGATTTGTTGCCTACTATTTGGACCCAATCAAATATGGTGAGGTACATATGGAGAATGGGTAGGAAGCATCTGCCTGCCTCACACATGAGTGAAGTCCTTACTTTCTGGCTCCATGTCTGGTATGGAGTACAACCACAGAAAGACAATAAAGAAAGAAAATCTTCATAGTTGTAAGAGAAAACGTAAACTGTGATTTGGCGTTCTGCTCTTTCTACTTTTATAGTTTTACCTGTTCAAACAAACAAACAAACAAAAACCCCGGGCAACTATTGCTGTTGGCACATATAGAAAAACAATGGAATGTTTTTCCTTAAATTAAGCTTAGTGATGAATTATACCCTGATAGATGGGGGGTTAGGTAGAGCCACTATTTCCCATTCTAGGAGGGAAATAGGAGAAATGAGTCCTTAGCAATTAGGTAAATTCTGAGAAATGTTATATTACCAATGATTGATTAGACCACAATTTGCGGCCTATCATTCCGGACATTACAAAAGATATCTGCACTAATATTTTAATCTAAATTCCTGAGGCAAGGATAAAATATATAGCATATATTTCTTAAAATTACTAAAACATGACTGATTTTCTACTACTGTAAAGCACTTTTTGAGCTCTGTAATAACATATGTGAAAGATTTTTTTCTTCAGAAAGTAAAAAAAGATAGTTAAAAATTAATATCATAATAACTTTAATTATATTTCTTTTTGTATCTTAATCATTTACCTGAATTTTTTAAAAATTATTTTTGTAAGGGAGGCCTAATGGCAAATGCTTAAAAGTCTTTGATTCCATTCCATTTTTAAAGAAAATGGTTAGATAATATATGGCCACATACAAAGTGTCTCCCTATAAATTATAGACTTTCAGTCTCCATCTGGATCCTGTCCTGTCACATCAAACATTTTATCATGCTTCACTTCATAACACCTTTATTCCATTCAAAACAACTTTGTTTTTTATAGCCTTAATATATATAGATAAAATATTTAGTCAAGCCCTGTTTTTGAGGATATAGGCATGTGATTCCAAAGTTGTTTGAGCATATAATATCTGGGAAATTTTTACTTATCATTAAAAAAATAAGCGATAAGGCACTTGCTCCCTGGAAGGATAAATTGGCTTAATGAAATCTGTTCAGTTCTAATATTTTTCAGTTGATCAAAACATATTTTCATAATGACCTTAGCTATTTATTTATCACTAGTATAAAAATGTGATTGCTGTTATTTGGATTTGCTTTCATTTATCCTGTCCACCTCTAAAACTAAGTTTTACTTTTTTTCACCTTTAAGATATATAGCGTGGGGCTGGAGCGGTAGTATAGCAGGTAGGGCGTTTGCCTTGCACAAGGGGCCCACCCAGGTTCAATTCTCAGCATCCTGTATGGTCCCCTGAGCACTGCAGGAGTAATTCCTGAGTGCAAAGCCAGAAGTAACCCCTGTGCATTGCCAGGTGTGACCTCCCCTTCCCCCCAAAAGTAAAATGAAACATACAGCAGTAGTACATGGAGTAGGGTTTTTCCTTACACTCGGCTGACTCAGTTTCTGTCCCTGACACCCCATAGGGTCCCCAAAGCCCTGCCAGGAGTGATCCTTGAGTGCAGAGTCAAGGAGTAAGCCCTGAGCATAAATGTATGTGGCCCCAAAACAAATAATGTTAAATATATGGTTTTCTGTACTGGTAATAATAATTATTTTGTTGATAAAATATAGAAAATATATTTACATAAGCAGCAAAGTGTTTCATGACACTTGCATTTTGAAAGCATTTTATGCCATGGTTCCACATCAAAAGTAAATGGCAGAATACTTGGTGTGGGTGACTTGGAAAAGTGGAAATTTGCTCTACAAATTAAAGACCAAGAACAAGAATCCCCCCACACACACACAAAAAAAACAAATTCATAGATAAATGATACTACTTTGGCAGCAAGATGAATATATGAGGACCAATAGCCAAGCAGTTGGTAGATTTAGATCATATGAAGCCGAAGAAAAAGAAAAAAGTCAAGCCAAACCATTTAGTACTGTGTCCTATTAGCACTCTGTTCACAGTCATGTTAAAGATCACTTCCCTCATCTTCCAGGTGTATCAATCACTGACAAATTAAAAAACAAGCTAGCACGTGGCAGGACAGGTCTCAGGACAGTAGTAATTTTTCCTTTTAAACCATAAAATGTACTTGACAATTTTTAATTTCCAATGAAAGATGAAGTAAGGAAAACTTTAATTGACACAAAGCTGCTTTATTTAGAAAACTCAAATCATTAATTATTATTCAGGCAAAACTTCATTCCATTTGATTTGGGTCTTGGAAAAAGAGAATTATTAAATCCCCTAGTTTCCCTCACTTTGGGTCCAGTAGTAATCTGTGTGGTCTATCACGATCATGAAATCCCATTGATCATCAAGTTGCTTGAGCAGTCTCAGTAACCTCTACATTCGTCCTATCCCTGACATCTTAGAAGCCTCTCTCTTCTTGGCTATCCCAACAAGGTTGCATTTGAGGCTCCTTCAGGTTCAGGGGAATGCAATTCAGCTGGTTACTGGCTTTGGCATATAGATATACCATGGGAAGCTTGCCAGGCTGTCCCATGTGGGCAGGAAACTCTCAGTAGCTTGCTAGTTTCTCCCAGAGGGAAAAGTAGGTTATAAGATTTCTTCTGTAAGCTTCTGGGAGCTTGCTTTTAAGTCTCTGGATGTTGGCCATTGATGGAATTGCACACACCTGGGTTCCTCTGCCAGTACCTTCATGCTTGCGGCCTTTCCGAACGTGTGGAGAGGGGCCTTGAGCATGGCTGTGGCTAGGTTCCGGTGGTCTTCGGCCGCCGGGAGCTCTGCTCAGGGCAGGGAGGGAAGCTGGAGCCCATCCCCTCCGAGGAGCCCCGGGGAAGACAGCCAGGCGTGCGGGCAAGAGGTGTGGTCTATGTAAAATATTTTTTTAAATATTTTTTGTTGTTTTCTCCCACTAATATAACAAACCACGTAGTTTTCTTTTGTTTGTTTTTTTCTATAAGTAGGATAACATAGCCTCAGGTAGTTTAGGTTTATTGTGTTACTCCCGTCACAGTGCTCACATTCCTCTGTGTTTATTTGTAGATTCTTTCTTAGTGTTCTGTTGACTTGCAAATATTGTTTTTCTCTTCTCCTTGAGTCCTTTGCATAGTTTATTCAGAGCAAGTGGTGAGTTGTGTGCCACCCTGGCATCGAGATGGGCCTGGCCAAAGTGCCTAATGCTAAACTATAAATTAAAAGCTTGGTCATGGACAAATGCTGTCATGATCCAAAGAGTGATATCTAGATTTGGACCCTACGAGGGTGAGAAATGATTAATCTGGCCTGAGTGCTGTAGTCTGAGTCTGTGGCAAGATATTGCCAGGAGAGCAGCCTTGCAAGCCTCAATGTATCTCTTGCTATGTCCATACAAAAATAACTAGAATTAAGATGTTAGTGAGTGTTTGGACTAAGGGAAAGAGAAAAACACCTTAAGAGTCAGGAAGGGCTTTGGAATGCCAGGCCCTCTGGAAGGGCTTTCTTATGTTGATTTTGCTACCTGGCTGTGTGTAGCCTAGAGGGCAAGGTGAAGAGAGACAAGTAGGGGGAGAGACAGAGTGAAGGGAGAGAATCAAGGCTGTGGTAGATCCAGAGAGAGGACGGAGCCAGGAGTGCGGGAGGTGAGAAAGATGTAAGATTGAATAAACGGTAACTAATCAGCAACCAGCTTGGTCCTCATTCTTCCCTCACCTGTCCTTGGCCAATGGCCATCCCGATCCAGCCCATACACAGCGGTTCCAGTGAGACAGAGCTGCCCGGAGAGCCTGTGAGTGCACACGCCTGTCTGTCTGCGTGCCTTAGTTTTTTACACCTATACTTTTCTTCTTTCCTTTTGTTTGATTTTTTTTGTTTTGTTTTGGGGCCCCACTGACTGAGCTCAGGCTGTACTTCTGGCTCTGAGCTCAGTGCTCATACCTGTTTTGTCCTCAAAAAGCAGATGAAGTACCGCAGGGGAATGGACACATTTCTGACCTGTGCGTAAGGCAAGTTTCTCACCCACTCTTCTGTCTCTCCACATGACCTCAGTGTTATTTTGTAACTCACATGACAGGACAAAATGATTTTTTTTTCACCACAGATAAGGCCATCTGAATTTTTTAAATGAAATGTATAAAGGTTGAAATCTAAATAATTAGGGGTATAACATGTCTCCACTTCGATGTTTTCCAGATGTGAACTTAGTAAAAATAGCTGGACAGTGGCAAAGAAAAAGTGCATTTAGAATAGTTGCAGAGAAGACTTTTGTATTTAACTAAATAAACACATATGTATACATTTCTTTGAAATTATTCTCAAATATGTGCTAGTGATACATTTTAATAATTTCTCTGGGTTTATATAAAATTTGGACATTCAAAAAATAACAGCTATAATGCCTGCTCTTCAGTAATTTCAAGAAGCTAATGAAGATGATTTCCATGCAAAAATTATTATCCTAGCCTTCCATGATGTGTAGCAGTTACGTTGCCCTTTAAAAATGAAAACCGAATTCAGAAACATTTTGATAAGTTGTTTAATATATTTTTTAAAGCCTTCACAGTACTATTTTTATTATGGGGGTACATTAAATTGTCATAATAATTTTTACCAACACTTTTGTTTATATTTCATGCATTCATCATTCTAACCCCATACCCATCACCAGAGGACACACTTATTCCATGAGTATCCCAAGGGCCCCTCCCAGCTACTGGGCCCCCATCCAGGTAAGCTCAAATCTATAGACAGAATCTCCAGTTCTGATGATTGTGGACATTGCTTGTTTCCTTACTATGTATTTTTATATTTTACAGACTGAAATCTCTGAGCTTGCATGGGGTCTGGGATGGGCCACCTTTCTCTATCTCCCTGTTCTCCCAGTAGCCTGGCAGTCACACCCAAAAACTGCCTTTGGTGCCATATAAGCTCATTAATGGCCATCATCCAGAGACTCAAAAATAAATCTCAGAAGAGAATAGCAAGTCGCAGAAATGCCTCCACACCCTGCACCAGGCTGAGTTCATTGGGGCTCCCAGATGGGAGCGGGTGAGCACACCACCCTCCCCAACAGAGCCCTGGCATCCGAAAACCTAGAGAACCCAATCGCCACCCTGCTCATGTCCATGGGCTTTATTTAGGACAAGATCCTACTCATGAGAATGAATCTGCTGAAAAACTCAGGTATGCAGGTTTTGTAACTGAAATCCTCAAGCCCACGCAGAGTCAGGAGCAGGTGACCTACCCATCTCTCTTTTCTTCTGGGAATCTGGTGTTCATGCCCACGAACTGTATCAGGACACTATTTTGGCTCATTAATGGTGATGATCCATTATGATCCTATGATCCAGGGACTCAAAAATACATCTCAGAAGAGAGCAACAAGCTGAAGAGATGCATTTATCTCCATCAGTATCACCATATTTAAAATTTTAGAATTTTAGAATTCCTGGATATTTCATAATCCATGCCACTGATGTGCCAAGAGTAGCACACCACCACATTGGTGGGGTGAAAAGTGGAAGGCAACTGATCTGGATCGATACACACACACTCAAATATGTGTGTATATATATATATATATGCATACAAAACTCAACTTGTGACAACATGTTAGTAACATCTTATGAAAGGGTTTAATGTCTTCAAGGTGAGATACAACAATTTTCATGCACTTTCCTCTAAGGAAACATATTTGGATCATTGTTAGTGGATTACTCTTAACAAGCAATGCAAAATAAATTATTTAGGACCTGCTTTGGGGGCTGGCTTGAATGTTGGTGGGAAAATTTGAAATGGTGGTGGTGGTAAGGTGTAATGGTGGTAGGTTTGGTGTTGGAAAGTTGAACGTAATAGATGAGTGTAAGCAACCTTATAAAAACAAAAATTATAAAAATAAAACTATTTTTATTATTTACTGTGGTGGTAGTGACACGTTTTGTCTAAACTTCTAAAATTCCACAGAATTGTAAATCAATGATAATCAGATTTTTAAAAAAAACTTTATATATTTATTTTAAACAGGTTGATAAAGTAAATAGTAATATTGGTAATTCTATGCTATGGTATTTTAAAATTTGCATAAATAAATAAATCCTATTACTATACAATTTAATAAGAGTGAGTAAAGAAACTTAAGAGAAAATATTACTAGGCCTATTAAAGTAGAAGTATTTTAATTTTATTTATTTATTTATTTATTTTTTCTTTTTGGGTCACACCCAGCGATGCTCAGGGGTTACTCCTGACTTTGCACTCAGGAATTACTCCTGGCAGTGCTTGGGGGACCATATGAGATGCCGGGGATCGAACCCAGGTCGGCCGCGTGCAAGGCAAACGCACTACCCGCTGTGCTATCGCTCCGGCCCCAGTATTTGAATTTTAAAAAATGAATATTGGTTTTATGTTAGATAATATTATATTATAGATAATGTCTAAGTTTGTTCATTGTTAAGTACAAATTTATAATATAAAATCTCTATCAATATAAAAATAATCACGTGAATAGAAATAGAACATTCAATGTAAATGAAATGCCAATTTACTTTTATAAAATTTTTAGACCTTTAGCAAGCTAGAAATGAACAAACCTTCTTAATCTAGTGGAAAGCAACTATAAGCACCATGAGTAAATGTCATGCTCAATGCCAGGTTCTGAAACATTTTTCTTTTAAAGAATCTCAGTTGGAGCTGGAGAGATAGTCCTGCCGGCAGTGTACTTGCCTTGAATTCGGCTTACCCGGATTTTTTGCCTGGCACCACCACTTATGTTTCTTGAGCCAGGGCAGAAGATTGATCCCTGAGGGCAGAACCAAGACTTACTCTGGGGACCAGTTGGTGTGGCTCACAATAACAACAACGAGAGACAGAGAAAGATAGAGAGAGACAGATAGAAACAGAGATAGAGAGACAGAGAGAAACAGAAACAAAAAGAGACAGAAACAGAGGGGGGGTGCTGGAGTGATAGCACAGAAGGTAGGACATTGGCCTTGCACGAGGATGACCTGGGTTCGATTCTCAGCATCCCATATGGTCCCCTGAGCACCACTGGGAGTAATTTCTGAGTTCAAATTCAGGAGTACCCCTGTGCACTTCTGGGTGTGATGCAAAAAGCAAAGAGAGGAGAAAGAAGAAGAAGGAGGAGGAGGAGGAGGAGGAGAGGAGAAGGAGGAAGAGGAGGAGGAGGAGGAGAAAGAGGAGGAAGAAGAGGAAGAAGAGGAGGAGGAAGAAGAAGAAGAAGAAGAAGAAGAAGAAGAAGAAGAAGAAGAAGAAGAAGAAGAAGAAGAAGAAGGAGAAGGAGAAGGAGAAGGAGAAGGAGAAGGAGAAGGAGAAGGAGAAGGAGAAGGAGAAGGAGAAGGAGAAGGAGAAGGAGAAGGAGAAGGAGAAGGAGAAGGAGAAGGAGAAGGAGAAGGAGAAGGAGAAGGAAAAGAAGGAGAAGGAGAAGGAAAAGAAGGAGAAGGAGAAGAAGGAGAAGGAGAAAAAAGGAGAAGGAGAAAAATACTTATAGCTTCTTATAAAATACATTTCAAAGCTATGTATTCCCAACACTGTTGCTTGTCGATGAAGCTCTCATTATAACAGAATTGATAACCCTGATGATTGAAATGATAATCTAGCTGCAAAAAATATTCTTGGTGAGGTTAATTTTATTGACTTATTTTGCAATATCCCACTATTCTCACCTCTGGTTCTTAGAGTCTCATTTAATAGATCTGCTAATTTTATATCCCATCCCTATGTCACTAAATTATTTGCCTATAATATGTAAAAGCTAGATAACAATAATGGAATGCTTTTAAATTAAATTCATAAGAGTATCAATTTTGAAGTAGCACATATTTTGTAGGCCACTGGTATATCAGGTATTGAATGGATTTGTTGGAAGTGAGGATGCTGGTGAATGCACAGACTTGGGAGACTTATCTTCTCATTCTAAAGTATTTGTCATATGGGTCCAGCCAGTAATCTGTGAGAAGGGCAAAACCACTTTTAGTAAGTCTCTTCTTGGCATTGCAGGACTAATGGTTTGGTGTTTGGTCCTTGAGGGCCACCAGGGCTATTACTAGTGGTCCTGGCAGTCAAGAAGATTTGGGTGATTTCAGGTATCAAACTCGAAGTTTCCCACATGCGAGCATGTGCCTTATGATCAGACCAGTCTGACTGGCCTTAAGGATATTTTTATTATTGTTCCTCTTTGTTTGTGTGTCTGGGGGTGAGGTTGGGAGGGGACACTTCCCTCAGGTGCACCAGGGACCCAACTGAAAATTCTTTTTTTTTATTTATTATTTTTCACTAGTGAATCACTGTGAGGCTACAGTTACAAATTTACATATTGTCGTGCTTATGTTTCAGTCATACAATGCTCGAGTACCCATCCCTCCACCAGTGCCCATTCTCATTCTCGACCACCAATGATCCCAGTATCCCTCCCACCCCCCACCCCCACCATCCTATCCCTTCAACTGGAAATACGTGGTCAACTGGCCCTGCAGTTTAACAGAAGGGCCCGAGGTTGCTATGGTTCTCAGACCCGAAGTGCTGGAGCTTTCCCAGCCCCTGGACATCTCCGGGAGGACATACCCAGCAGTTCTTGAGACCATGTGGGTCAGGGGTTGAACCTGGGTTAGGAATAAGCTTGGTAAGCATCCTAACTAATAGCCTTCTAAAGAATTTTTAACTAGAAAGTTTTCATTAACCACATCATCAGGCATCAAGCTCGTGTTATCTTATCCCCCTAATAAGAAATTGAGGGCCTGATAGATAATGATGTAGTTAATACACATGTCTTGCATGATAGATAATGATGTAGTTAATACACGTCTTGCATGTTTCTGACCAAGGTTGAATTCCCAAAACTGAATATGGTCTCCCAAGCACCACCAGGTGTGAAACTTGAGCACAGAGCAAGGAGTAAGCCCTGAGTTCACTTAGCTGTGGCCACCCCCTTCCAAAAAAAAAAATGAGACTGACTGGTTTTAGATGTAAGATTTTTATTTTGTGGATACCAGCTATATACCAACAATGTGAACATGCTTTAAGTGCCTAAACCTTATTTAAGTATTGCAGTTACTCTGGAAAATAAACAGTGTGATTGTATAGATATGAAAATTAGTAAGGTAAATAAATTCTCTAGTTCGCTGTAGAAAGAAACTTTAGAGCTAGCACTGATTTGAAACTCTGTCCTTTTCACTTACATACTGCCTTGAAGCTTTTTTTGTGGCATCTTTTGTCAGAGATGACTGAATGACATTGTGCTTGAACTATGTGCCTCGTTGGTTCAAACTCTTTCATTTATACATGTTTAAGTGACTTAGAAAATTTTTATAATTGTAAATATTAAGAACTAAGATATATCACATTATCAGTATTGATTATCTTTAACATTATAATAATAATTGAGAGTTAATAAGCTAAGAATGTAGTTATTTTCTATAAAAAAAGTATACGCATCTCTTTTATCCATGGTTTTGAAAAACAATTCACAAGCCATTCAATTTTCTTTTGATATTAACTTTCAATTGTTCACTCAGGATATAGCTCAGAATCAAGCAAAGAAACCAAGACCAAAGAAAGATAAAGTATTGTGTTCTTTAATTTACTTAAAAATAAAATTTGTGTTCTCTATTTTGACTTGGAATTTTAAAATTTTATGATTTTATTCTTTACATTTTTGTGTATTTTTTGGTCTATTCCAATGATTCCAGTGGCTACTCCTAGGATATTCTTGTGGTGCTTTTGGCACCAAAGTCAGGCCTACTGCGTACACACTAGCTCTTTGAGCTATGTCTCCAACCTGCAGCATGTCATGGTGAGATCTGTTGTTTTATTTATTTTTTGGTGGGTGCAGCACACCCAGAGATATTCAGTTATTACTCCTGGCTCTGCACTCAAGAATCACTCCTGGAGGTGCTCAGATGGCCATAGGGGCTGCCAGGGATTAAAAGTGTTGTCAACCGCATGCAACGCAAAGACCTTGCCTACTGCATTATCTCTGCAGTCTCAACTCACGTTATAACCTGTAAGCAACCTGATATTATTATAAATAGTTATATTAGTATTGCCAGGGATTATTGAAATAGCTAGATATTTCTCAAATTATAATTTGATAAAGTTCTACATTTACTTAATGACTAAACTTTATTTTCTCAATTGACTATGCAGATATATTTATCAATGATTATTAACTTGTCTGAATGTTTTTTGTCATCAAAGTCCTAATATTGTCCAAATAACTCTGTCATTTGTTTTATTTTGCTGTTTTTCTCAAGGGTTATAAGGAAGTATGGTAGAATTGAGGATAATTTATAATGGGTGGGGAATAAACAAAACAATTCTCATTTATATCTAATGTAGAAGGAAGTCCTCAATGACATACAAATCATAGATTTCTCCAATATTCCTTTGTGAACTTCTGTTCCCTTTAATGGCCCTGATATGTAGAGTTTTTGTTTACTAAAGTTTAAGTAAGGTACTTTGATTAGCATCATATATACTCTAACTGCTCAGATTTCTGTGGCATCCTAGAAAATCTCTGAGGTTCTTTGTGAATGTTTACTGTGGCTCTGACATCAATCCACAGAAGGGGCCAGGATGTGTTTAGCCTTAGGGTGGTGGATCAGATATAAGCCCTCCAGAGCTACCTTGACAGTTCAATTTATCTCAAAGTGGTCAGAAATCTGGATCCCACTCATACAAATAATTGTCTTTCTTTTCAGCTGTTTATTTTTATCTTTGGTTTTTGTAGTGATAAAAGTAGAATCGAAATCAATGAGAAACAGTCTACAGATGAAGGCATAATTCCAGTTCCTCCTGAGGAGGCCATGGACTGAAATGTGTCTTGAATCAAGGTTATAGATAGAATGACTAAAGGATAGAAACTAAACTTTGTTACTAATTCTTCCTGTAATTGCCAATTCTACCAGTACATAATTGATTTAAAGATATGGACAAAAGCCAATTGGCCTACAATCAATCCACACATATGAAAAAGGTGATATGGCAATTTAAAATGAAAGACAGACGTGATTTAGGGACCCTTGAAGAGAACTGTTTGCCCTTAAACCACAGAGGTTCTTAATCCTGAAAAGTTACTAAATCATTAGCGCCTAGAGTCAGATTTAGAAAGACTTTGACTATTATAGGATAATACTGAATTTAAGATGGCCCATTAAGTTGAATGATATTAACAGCTACAGTGAAATACATATAAACAACATTTTTATTTATATAATATTTATATAATATATAGTTACATAATCACTGTAGCACTGTCATCCCGTTGATCATCAATTTGCTTGAGCAGACTCAGTAACGTCTCCATTCGTCCTAGCCCTGAGATTTTAGCAGCCTCTTTTTCCTCATCCTTCCCAATGGTGTCGCATTAGAAGCTCTTTATATAATAATAAGTTTTAAATAAATGTTTCATAGACGCAACAGAAAAAAGTTAAAAGCTGAATATGATTTTTCTTCAGAGACAACCAACCAATATTTATCAGGCGGCATCCACTAGGACATAGATTTTCACAGAGCAAATGGGTACTGACTCACCTCTCAGAGCTTACATAATCTAAACAGTGATTATCATCCAGGTGAGAACGTCATCAAATGTGAGAATGGTATAAATGGGGTGGCTACAGGGGGTAGTCGAAGGCCAACTGGTAATATAGGGAGATGGGGACTAAAGGAAGAAAGTATTTTTTGACAGGCATCAAGGTCAGAAAAACAAAAAGTTATCTAAACCTCTATTTCCTACTAGTAGTGTCCACACATTACATAGGACCCACCCCCATGGTTTTAAGTAATTACTGGAGATACCCTGCATAGTGGGGCCAGTCAGATGGCTTTAATAATCTTGTGGACCCCAAAGAGGTGGTAAATAGGCAGAGGGAAAATGGAGGTAGTATGTGGTATACAGCATTAAACTCATGTCCTTGATAATGGTAACCATGTGGTCTATAACTTCAGCTATCCCCCTAGTTTCTGGAAATTATTTTAACTGCACTGTCCATTGCTGTAGCAACTAGTCATATGTGGCCAATGAAAAATGTCCCATCTTTCAGAAACTCTACTAAGGCTCTGTGCAAATGTCCAAATATATCTTAACTTTTGAACATCTTTTTTTTTGCATTATCCAGTTTTAGCAACAAACCTGCTAATATGATTTGCTAGAATTTACCATATTCTGAATCTGATCATCCTTATTATCTATGTTTCTTCCTTCCACCATCTACTAGGATATATAAGATCACTTGGTTTGCCTTCCACAAGGATGTCGCTAGGATTGTTTAGAAGAAACATGTTTTCTCATAGAAATTTTGTTTCTGCTGACTCCCACCCTGCATCGTGGCTATTAATCGCCATTTGTCTTTGCTACATTTGGAAATGAGCCCTGTTTTATACGAAGATTTATTTCCCCCTATTGTAATAGTCCTGATTAAAATCTTCTTACCACTGTAACCAATACCTAGCTCAGATTTCTCTGTAACACTACTGAGAATTTAAAATGTGGAGAGTATGACAGAAAAAATACATTTTTAATTTTTAATTGAAATTTATAGTCATATCTGACTAGATAGTAGTTACAATACTGGTAGGGTGTTTGCCTTACACGCAGCTGAACCGGGTTCAATATCTCTGCCCTCTCAGAGAGCCCGGTAAGCTACTAAGAGTATCTTGCCCTCATGGCAGAGCCTGGCAAGCTACCCGTGGCATATTCAACATGCCAAAAAATAGTAACAAACAAGTCTCGCAATCGAGACATTACTGGTGCCCACTTGAGCAAATCGATGAGCAATAGGATGACAGTGACAGTGACAGAGTTAGAATTTTAATGGGAAGAAGTTACTTTCCATTAAATGTAACTCAAGATATGCATGTATTAACAATATGTACTTTGGACTGTGCATATTTGCATGGGGAAAGACAATGCTTCTGTGGATATCTTTGTTTCAGGCTTCACAGTATGCAAACATGGCAGCCAGCCATCATTTTTGTCCCCGGAAACTTCCAAATTTGCTATGTTGATTTTTAGTATCACTGTCTTAAACCTGTTACTCTGTTTGCTACTGGGATTCTTGCTCTTATGTGACTTTGAGGACAGGCACTTTTTCTTACATTGTTAAACCATGCATGAGTAGTCTTGTCTGGACATAAGAAAGTATAAAAACTGTAAGTTCACATTAGTAAAAAGGATAACACAAATTAATGGTCTACAACTTAATAAATGTATTTTATTAGGGAATAATAGAGTAGGGAAATATCTAAGTCAATCACTTCTCAGAAATTATACATATTATTTTTGCATTTCATGCAAAGGCAATTTTTTTGGTTGTTGTAGGAGTGCACAAATTGAACATGTCCTTTTCATCTCAGTCTCTCTCCGTGGGCCTAGTGAACTTAAATTGACCCACTTGGATTTTCCCCTGAGTTGTCCATTTTTTCAGCTATCAAACCAACTCTCAGTTAAAAATCACAGTTTTCATTGGTGGTATCATGAGATAATTAAGTGACCATATCTCCAATTTGCCTGGGACACACACGGTATAGGGCCTATTTTCTTGCTATATTATTAATGCTCTCTTTTATTCCAAAATTGTTGTGGCCTAGACCATAAATTATATGATTACCCTAAATATAGCTCATGCTTTTAATGTGATGCCAATAGAAGCCTGAAGGTTGTAAAACAATCCCTATTGTATTGTAATCATACATAATTACTTAAACTGAAACAAGTCACCTCATTTCACTATATCATTTTCTCACTGCTATTCAAGAATTTTGCACTACACATCTCAGACAGAACTTGGACATATATGAAGCAACTCAATTAAATGTCAGGAGCAATTGGCTTGTGCATAAACAAATTCTGTTGTGTTGTAGAAGCCATAAATGATAAATAATGTATTAAGTAATGGGAAACTTCCCCGGAGATTATGAAAAAATCATTGGGTTAAAATGCATGATAAAAATGACATTAAGTCTTTTACCTTGGGAGAGAGGCCTCGTTGGCCTTTCTGCACTTGCACCTTCTTCATTTTCACAGTGACCTAGAGTGAAAAAGACCCTCTGTTTTCCCTAATGGAGCCGGGCTCTGGGAATATAGTACTTAATGATGGCAAGTGATAGGCAAGGCAAGTTCCAGCTGTGTGTTCTAAAGGCAACAGAATAAGTAAAAGTGTGTGGGATTTTATACTTAAATACATATTTCTATAGGTGTGCCAATGCTGCAAGTTAAAACATTATTTTCTTCTAAATTTATGTTTTGTTTATAGGATAATTATTAAAACTTAAAGTAAAAGAAAAATATATAGTACAATATTAGTTTATGTACCTGTAATCTCTGTAATATCACAATATTCTAATTTATCTAAATGTTTAAGTTTGCACATGCAAAGATTTGAAAAAATGGTAGCGGGCTAAAGATGTATAACATTTTCAGAGTTGTATTTAATGGATTTCACTATAGAATGAGACTCTTCATATAATAATATTAAGCTTATTTTTCTTGAAATGTATCAGCAAACTTTGCCATCCCCCCACCATTTAATTCGTTTCTCATACAATCACAAATACTTTGCTTGATAATTACCTCCGTCCCTCCTTCCCTTCCTTCCTCCTTCCCTCGCTCCCTCCCTCCCTTCCTCCCTCCAACCCTTCCTTCCTTCCTTCCTTCCTTCCTTCCTTCCTTCCTTCCTTCCTTCCTTCCTTCCTTCCTTCCTTCCTTCCTTCCTTCCTTCCTTCCTTCCTTCCTCCTTCCCTTCCATCCCCCTCCCACCCTTCCCCCTCCCTCCCTTCCCCCTCTCTTTCTTCCTTTCTTCCTCCTTCCTTCCCTCCCTCCCTCCCTCCCTCCCTCCCTCCCTCCCTTCCTTCCTTCCTTCCTTCCTTCCTTCCTTCCTTCCTTCCTTCCTTCCTTCCTTCCTTCCTTCCTTCCTTCCTTCCTTCCTTCCTTCCTCCTTCCCTTCCATCCCCCTCCCACCCTTCCCCCTCCCTCCCTTCCCCCTCTCTCCCTCCTTCCCTCCCTCCCGGCCTCCGTCCCTCCCTCCTATTCAAGAATTTTGCACTACACATCTCAGACAGAACTTGGACATATATTCCTTCCTTCCTTCCTTCCTTCCTTCCTTCCTTCCTTCCTTCCTTCCTTCCTTCCTTCCTTCCTTCCTTCCTTCCTTCCTTCCTTCCTTCCTTCCTTCCTTCCTTCCTTCCTTCCTTCCTTCCTTCCTTCTTTCCTTCCTTCCTTCATTCCCCCCTCCTTCCTTCTCCCTCCTGCCCCTCCAGGAAACAAATTGCCAAATCCTGGGTGTTAAAAGTAGAGGTTCTATTGAAGAATAAATATTCTTTGACAGAAATCAAAGCACTGCAGCAAATAACACATCTTTAGTAGACATTACAAGAATTAAATGCATGACTTAGGCATTGAAAAATATGTGTTAAAATTCACAGTTTAAGGTAAGACAGTTTATCAGCATATATAATCAAATTTATTTTTACCAAAAAAGTTTCAATATTTTGGTCTCTCTGATCCTTTTTAGTATAAACTTTTTCTTTGTCATTTTATTGCATATTTTTCTTTTCATGCTGCTTTTTTAACATAAGCACCAAGACATTCTCCTGCTTTTGGACTAATATCTAGTATCTACCTAGTATCTATAATATCTAGCATCTGGTGCATATAGCTAAAGAGATAAAAATAAAGAATAGGGAAAACATGAACTTATACTTTACTGTTCAGCAATTGTTCTTCACCAGTAATTTTCTTATTTGTTTTATCTAAGTTTTTCATTTTTTTTTGTGTGTGTGTGTGTGTTTGATCATATTTTTAGTGAGAGCAAAAACCCAGTGCACTTCTGGCTCTGTATTCTGGGATCACTCCTGATAGTGCTCAGGAATCTGTATGGGATCTATCTGGTCAGCCACATGCATGAAAAGCACCCTGGCCTATGCGCTATCTTTCTGGCTTTGAAAAGGCAATTTTGGAAGGCAAAGTTTTACAATTCAACTCTAACTTGGTAATACTCAGAAACTCGATAAAAATAAGCATTTGAAAACTGAAAAGAATATAGTTTGTTTATAGTCTTTTTATATCTATTTTTGGCTATTTGTAGGTTTCCTTTCTTATAAATATATGAATCATCACAAAAATGATAACATTCACACACATATATGTAAAACAATATTTACCCTTATGTAAAACTAAAATGTGTCTTCATTTTTTAATAACTCTAATTTTTCTCTAGACTTACCTTTGAATAGAAGAAATTTCAACTCTCTAAAACTTATAAAAGAGAAAAAAAGTTTAGCTTTGAAAATACTTTAAAAACTACTTTAGGGAAATCTTAATCAACTGCCATATTAATCTAACACCATCTACATTTCCAGCTTTCTCTCTGTCTGTTTGTCAGTAACAAAACAGTAGGCATCTTTACTTATCAATATTTGAAACTGTACACTCTTGGTGTCTATAATTTTTCCTTTTTTCGAATATAAGCTAAGTTTTTGGAAATGTTAAATTAAAGAAATAAGGTTAAAAGACATGTCAATTAAATAGCACAAGATAAAGTTCTGGGAGATTTAGTTGATCTCAGTTTTTAAACTAAATTTCCTTAATCATGATTACATTTGTAGACAAACCAAGAAAATCATAAGTCTTTTTTTTTTTTTAATTTTCACATGGAATCCAAAGTTCCATGAGTTTCCTTACGAACCTCAGAAGAAAGTGGAGGATGGTGAGTAAGATTTGAATTGCACTAGCTGGCAGCCTGGAGAGATAGCTCGGCAGGTAAAGCACCTGCTTGCACTTGGCCAGCTAGAGTTTAATCCTTCACCCAACAGGGTTCCCTACTAGTACTGACCCCTAAATGCAGGGCACAGAGTAAGCCCTGAACACCATGATATACCAGGTATGATTCAAACCAAGTGTTATTCAAAAACCCTAAATTTGTATAGAAAAGGTTCTTTGACCTCTTACTCTTCTGACATTTTGTATATAATACTGACTGATTATTGTGTATTATTTTTCTAGCAAGCCACTTCTCTGTACTGGTTTATTGTTTCTACCTCCAGTACCCAAAAACAGTCTTCAAAGGATGTATGCACATTACCCATTGCAGTACGCAGTACAATAGTTAATATTTAGGACCAAATTTGGGACTGTGCAGCTGTGAGAAATGGTGGGGTCATGCAACATGTGTGGAACTGGAAGACTTTATGTTAAATGAAGTATTGACTTACGTCTCCCCCCCTACTCTTTAACTCCAGAGGAGACTTGATTATCAACTGACTGTATAAATAAAGGTTGCAGGGAAAGATCCAAATCTATATATCTCCTTGTGTAGGACCAACTTGGATTTCTGAACTTAACCACAAACCCCACTGGCTAATGTCACAAGAATTCTGAATTTTGAACTAAGGAGAGAAAAAGATGGAGAAGTGTTGAAGTTCTGTTTGTTAAGAGGAGCGAAGACAGAGAGAAGATATCCTTTCTCCAAGAACTTGGGGACAGCTGGACTGATCTGTGACTTGGACTCTATGATTTCTGTTCAATTCTGCTCACTTTCAACTAGAGTGAGCCTGGTTAAGAGTCAGAAGTGAATTTTGCTGTCAAAATAAGCAAATATAAACCATTCATTCATTTATACTTATATTTATTTCTATTTATATTTATAAATAGGCTGACCCAGATTCGATTACTCCATCCCTCTCGAAGACCCTGGCAAGCTACTGAGAATATCCTGCCTTCACAGCAGAGCCTGGCAAACTCCCCATGGCATATTCGATATGCCAAAAATAGGAACAGGATGCCTCACAATGGAGATCTTACTGGTGCCTGCTCAAGCAAATCGATGAACAATGGGACAACAGGGCAGTGCAACAGTGCTATATTTATAAATATATCTATTTCTATTTATTCCCAAGGAATAAGCAGGGGTCCATCCTTACCTATCCAACTTGCTACTCCTAGACAGACAGGGATGGCTATCTGCTCAGGTGAGAACTTGTTCCAGGCCCAAGGACTCTGCTTTGAGCTGGACACCTGTTTTTCTTTCACAAGGAGGGAGATAGTTTCCCTTCCTAGAGATCTGTGTGGCCCCCACTCTTGGCAGCTCGCTTGGGGTCTGCTGGCATCCAGCTCTCTGCATCAAGGCCTGTCGCAAGCCTTTTGCTCTGTGCACTGCTCATTCTGATGCCTGAGTTGGTGGCTTATAATGAAAACAAGTCCTGGCAGAATCTGAGAAAGAAGTCTGGCCTGGATGTGGCATTTAACAGTTTACCAGGGGTGCTCTAAAGGGCAACAGCGTCTTCAGGGGGCTGAAGGTCACAGCTGAACACACTGGTCTCTGGTCCAAGCTGGACATCTGCCCCAGAGCTATGTTGCCTGGCCAGGAGTCAGATTGAAGCACACCCACAGTGGGATTATGTCCTCTGCTGTCAGGGTGGTGCTCAGTGAACAGGCTGAGTGCTCCTTTGGGTAAAGGACCAGGTCTAGGAGATCAATAATCAGAGACCAGAGGCTCTGCCCTTGGCCTGCATGTTCCGATACGCATTAGCTACTGAGGTCTGCACCCAGCACATAGATCTTTGTCTGGTGGCACCAATCCCTGGGGTATGGTGGCATGGAAGTCCTCAGGAGGCCTGTCAGAATACAGGTGTTTAGAATTCTGGGGAGCAGTAATTTGCCTGACAGTCAGGGTTCCAGACCAGGGGCTCCGGGGGTTTCTCAAGAGAAGAGAGTCTAGAATTTTCCAGTAAGTGATCCAACAACCCCCAGGTGATTTTATAGTAATGGTATTCTGAGGGAAGGTACTTGAAGAATTTTCTCAAAGACTTGATATCAGGATCCTATGAAACACTTTCAGACTTCTCCTTTTTGAAAAACACCTGTTTGTTCTTTTAGTATTTCCCACTTCGGATCAAACTCTCTAGTGAGGGGGTTTGGCTATTTGAAATGTACGACCAATATTACTAGTAATCTCTTCTCTATGAAAACTCAGAAATGGGATACTTCCGAGTGGTCAGAGACTCTGATGGTTTCTGTCATTCATTTTTTAATTCTTATTTTAATTTTAATATTTTATCAAGGCACTATAATTTCTAAAGTTATTCACAGCTGAGTTTTAGACTTACTGTGCTCTAGCACCTATCCCACCTAGATCCTTTTTCCTCCAAGGTTCCCTCCTACCCACTACCCCTAAGCCTGCTGCCCTCACAATTTTTAACTTTGATTGTTGAAATTTGCATCTCTTGTTTTCAGTGCCATTGACTCTGTGATTTGGATGTCAGTTGCTTGTTCACTATATTAATAGAGGTTTTTCTATTCTTCCCCAGCTTATGTTATATGTGTGAGCTATGGATAGTTAAGTATTTTCTCTTTACTAAAATCTACTTAAATCTGTTAACGGAAGATTTGTTCATATGTGTAAAATGACTTATTAAATTAGTCATGGTATCTACTACAATAGTGACTTAACAGTCACATAGCTCTCACATTCACTTCATATTAATATCCCCAACTTCCTATTGTTGCATACTTGTAAAGCCAATAAATTCTCTTTATTGCTCCTAGTATTTGTTTGACTACTTTAACTTACTTGACTTAATTTTATGTTCACACTTAGGTATCAATTTAACATACACCTTCAACAGAGCACACATTATTTTAGTTAATTTGCCCAGAGTTCAATATACATATTAGTCTTCAGTACTTACTATATTCTAAAAGAATTTTTATCATAACAATTGTGCCATTGAGACTATTTTATCTGTTTGAAAAGTCTTCTAAATGGGTTTAATTCAAAGATACTTCCCTATAAATGACTGCATAGAGTAAGCATCATGTGCTAGCTAACTTATTAAGGGACTGCATTTATCAAAGCTAATGACACTATAATGTTCAAGGTACAAAAAGGTAGCACATGTAAAGTGCATAGAACTTGAACTTTGGCAACAAACCACTTTGCTCAGTTTATTTTTGACATTTTCTATGTCTCTAAATAGCATAATGTCTTTGAATATTTTTATCCTAAAGCATATATGAAAATACTTTCATAATGGAATAATATATCTAAATATTTAAACAAAATAATATATCTAAAACATCCAGAAAAGTATTAAGTAGAAAATATACATTCAAAAAGAGGATATGGGGAAACAAACAAGTTTGTAAACTCCCCTAATCTCTTAAGAATAAAATTTCTTAAAAATGTATATTTCATCATTGTTTTTTAGCCCTATCTTTTAATGTACCCAAAAATTATTTCTCTCACCAGTAATTAGTGGTAACAGTGATTTAAATGGAATATTTACTTAAAAATCACAACATGGGTATTGTGGTAATTGACTACGTAATGTTAATGATCTTATTTCCATCTTCAAACTGGGAAAAGGGCTTGTTCCCAGCTCTAGTTGCTGAGGGAATTCCAAGCCCTATGCACCTTGTGAATTAAGATTTCATTCACTGAAAAGTATATTGTAAAACTCATCATTATGTGCACGAAGGTATAATACATTAAATGATTTGATTCTGAATTAAACAAATGTAATAGAACTGCTGGTGGGAATTCTAGACACAATAATGATCTCAGAATACACTTCATAGATTGCTTCTTTATATTGTGAAATGAATAGGATTTTATATCTGAAGATACAAATCTGCACATTAAAAAATCAATGTTTCTCATGATACACACTTGGTATCATTTCTGGGAATGCTAGTACTGGCATAACTGAGTTAAACTGGTGTAATTTTCTTTGAGTACAAGCATTTCATTTGAAGTCAGAACTACCACTTACACCATTCAATAAAGGCCTGGTCTTTATTGTGCTCGACAAGGGTGCTCTTTTTCTCAAGTCCCTATTCAAATTCTTGAACTGTATTTTATTTGTTTTATTCTTAGATTAAAAATAAATGTGTCTGGTGTGTGAGAGAGAGGGGAGAGAGGGATGATGATGATGATGATGATGGTGACAATAGTTGCAAAAGCATATTTGTCACAGAACCTCTCCTAAGAATACCTCAACGAGCAGAATGGATTGAAAAATTCAAGCATGACTAAAAAGTACATTCCCCACTAGTCAGTAGGTTTTGCTTCCTATTTGTCATTGCCACCTTGGAGAGTAGTGAGCATTAATAATTCATGGGTGCTAGGAATGTATTAGCGACTAACCTTGCGAAGAAAATCAACTGGGGACCCAGAAGAGCTGTAAAATGAAAGAGAGGAGGGAGAGAGAGAGAATAAAAGAGAAAGAGAAAGAGAGAATGGAGTGAGTATACACAGAGGCGCTGAAGTATCCTTCTTATTTATTGAGGAGCTTGGGGAACAGGGTCAGGTGTGTATTCAACTATGTATCATTGTAAAGGGAAGCTTGAAATCTTGGGAATGGGGCCATAATTGAGTTCATTGATCAAATTCACAAATTTCCTTATCCCATCAGGTATAGTGCTAACCGTTATGTAACATGCAGAAATAACTCTTGTAGATTAGATAATCTGTACACCTAGACCACGATGAAGCTCAGTAAATAATATGTGACACATCTTTCTTAAAGAATATAAGTGAAAATAACTCTTTTATCATAGATGTATATAGATCTTAACATAAAATACAAAACAATGTATATTTTTTAAATGCACACTAATTCACACTGTTGTATATATGTTAAATATCACCATATGTGCATGTCAATTCTGATTATAGAACTACTGTAATACAAACAAGTAGACAAATATCTATCTAAAGGACATATTAATTAACGTAGCTAATTTTATTATACTTTGGAGCAAAAATTAATTTTTATAAGATGAACTTATTCATAAATTCTTAGTTTCAACAATTTTAGAAGAAATTCAACTTTTATTGTATGAAAGTATGATCTTTTTGTAAGGGGCACACCTATAACCAAAATAATCTCATGGTTCAAATCTTCAGGTCAAATCTTTAAGAGCTCTTGAGGCTGTATGGCTTCCATTTCTCTTTACTCTAGTACCAACTCGATGTCCTAATCCCATGACTAGTCCATAATGACCTCATACCAAAGTTCTTGGTGAGTCAAGTAAATACACAAATTTTCCTATATATTTTGTAGTAACCACAACCAAAGGGTACTCAATAGCCTTGCATGCCACTGGGATGTATGGGGGGGACAGGCATGTGGAACTTGGATAAAACTCAAAATCTCACGCATTCTAAACATGTGCATTTCCACTGTGCCTTATTTCTAGTCAGTGACTATAGTTTTCTATCAAAAACTTCATGCAAAACATTTCATTAAAGTGTGTACTAGGGTTTTACTTTTCATATCAAATGTTTATGTAATTGAAAAAGGGTACTATTTAGTTAGAAATAAAAATGCTGAACTACTTTTATATACTAGTGAATATTGTATCACTTTAAAGTGTCTTGATTACAAGTGTCCCATGCTGAGAAATTGAAGAATAATCCTCCTATTTTGATGTATTTTACATGTTCATCACACAAAATGTACAACTAACATGTTACTATGCTAGCTTTATCATCTGTTAATCATACCTGTTTTAGGATCTATTAATTTACCTTATTATATTCTTACATTTCTTTTTTTTAAATTTATTTTATTAAATCTCCATGTGGAAAGTTGCAAAGTTCTCAGGCTTATGTCTCAGTTATACAATACTCAAACACCCATCCTTTCACCAGTGCCAATATTCCACCACCAAAAACCCCAGTATACCTCCCAACCCCCGCCTGCATAACTGATAAATTTCACTTCATTATCTCTTTACCTTGATTACATTCCATATTTCAACACAAAACTTACTATTGTTGTTGGAGTTTCCCCCCAGAAAAGATAGCCCTACTGCCAAGGAAGCATTTGAAAATTAGTTTTCCATTGCTGAGAATGAAGAAATATGAAGTCCCGACGTTCCAAGTACATAACACATTTTTTTTCTCCTTCCTGCCCCACCAAGTTCATGCCTGCTTAATAGTCCTCATAATATGGCTGATGCCACGCTGCCCAACAAGGGGGAAAAAAAAAAACGAGAAAGAAGGATATTTCCCGTCCTCAGCCAGCGTGGGGCTATGGCTTAGTTCACAGTCTAGAGACATGGCTGCCAGCAGTTTCTGGAACCAAAAGTAGTCTAGTTGGCCTCCAGATCCTGGTTGATCAGCAGCAAAGCACCTGCACAAAAAGTGTGGCCACCCAGGTCGAATCTAGGCGGAGCTTGCGCTGGTATTGGCCCTGGCCCGAGACTGCCCAAGTGTCCCGCTGTTCCAAGTACATAGTTGTTTGTTTTTTTCTCCTTCCCACTCCACCGAGTTCGTACCTGCTTAATAGACCTCATAACATGTCAGACGCCATGCTGCGTTTCTCCCCGAAAAGAAAAAAAAAAAAAACAAGAAAGAAGGATATTTCCTCTCCTTGGCCGGTGTGGGGCTATGGCTTAGTTCACAGTCTAGAGAAATGGCTGCTACTTTGATTACCTTCAGTATTTCAACAAAAACCTCACTATTATTGTTTGGAGTTTTCCCCCCAAGTCAGACCTGCTAAAAAGGAACCATTTCACATTGCTGACAATTAAGAGATATTAGGCTCTTATTTGGATTTCTGTATAAAGTCCAGGGAAAATTCTGCCAGAAATTGCATCACTGCAAGATTTTATTTCCCTTTTGTGGTCCTCATAAGATGGAAAAGCCTGGAGAGCGAAACCCTATCCCCCTGGCGCCACATGGAGCAGTGCTCAGTTCACAGTCTAGAGGCATTCCTGCGAGGTTCTCATGTCCAAAGTAGTTCAGTTCGCCTCAGGGATCATGCTCATGGAGCACTGGAAAAAGGACTTACATTTCTTAAGTTGGAGCGCTATTGCATTTTTCCTAAATATATTGAAATCACTTTTATTAGCAAGATTTCAATTTTGCTCACATATGCATTTTGCAAAATTTATGCAATAAAATATACAAATCATGGCTATAAAATTATTGTTTTACCAGATACTCACAATTTGGTGTCCTAAATCTCTTTCAAGATATCCAATATTGTTCATGAGCTGATCTTCTCTTTTCTTGGCTTCGTGATATTTATTCTATTTTTTAAGGAAAAGAAAGTTTCACAGATTAAAGTTAACAGAATTTCCCACACAAAGAAGTGCCTATTTCAGATCTGAGAGACCAGGGACTGGCATCCTGAGAGAATCACATGTTTAAGACATGAAGGTTCTAAGAGAATTGTGTTACTGCTGCTTTTTCATAGTCATTACAATTGTTCTCTTGAGAATTGAGTAATTTTATTCTATTAATTCTTTATAGTTTTTTTGGTTGAAGTTAAGTAAATTTTTATATACCCTTCTTTAATTATCATTATTTTTCTTGGTCTTAATTTCTCAATTGGGAAAGCATCCCAGAATAATTTCATTTTATTGTCGTAATCTTCCTCTTCTCTTTTTTTCTTCTATTCATTTACCTCAATGTACACATATGTGTGTATGTATATATGTGTACATTGAGGTAAATGAATATATATACACTAATGAATGTATACACACTAATGAATATATACACACTAACGAATGTGATAAATGAATTTATACATACATACACACACACATATATATATACACACACAAAGCATCTCACTGCGATAGTTTCTAAATCCATTCATGTCATTTAATGCACACAATACATACCCAATGAATGATTTTGAAAAACTAAATTCATAAATAAATGAATAAATGGGATGGAAATTACATAAACACACACACATACATATTAGCTAATTGTCTTTGAAAAAACTACAGAAGAATTTATGTTTTGATAAACATATTTAATAGTTTGCTATCAATTATGGTTGGTCACAAATAGCAAAGATACCCCAAATAAAATTTACATCAATTTTTTAATAGTTAATTTAAAAAATTCCCTAGCTTTTAATTTTTTTTTAACAGAGGCATCTTATCTTTGAGATGGTGCATTTTTTTCCAGAATTATTTATGTATACATTTTGTCTTGACTGATTGCCTTTTGTTTGTCTTCTGGCAAAAGGGGAGGGATATTTCAAGTTATGCTCAGACAGTCAAAGACTTCCCCCTCACCCCCCAGCAATTATAGGCCAACCGGGACATGAATTCAGCACAGGGACATGACATTAGTTGGACCCGCAATTCGAGATGATAAGTGGATCACCCGTGAGTTCTGGAGTCCACCAAAGCCACAACGGGGGGCTCTGGTGTCTCCAGGTTTCTACTCAGAGATAATGAAGGAATCATGTGGTGCTAAGAGTCAAACCAAAGAGTCTACTCTACTATCTTCTAGCCAATTTTTGCATTTAAAAAGTACTTGCCTGCCGATTTCACAATATGTTACTTTAATTTTGGTAAGTTAAGGAATCCCTGACAAGAGTTCCTGCAACTGGATTTATTATAGGTCACTTCTGGCATTCCACAGCTCTCCAAATGAGGGAAGCTGTAAGAAATAAGTATTGATGCTACGTGTTGCTAGTAGTGACATCCACTGCTGTTTCTTAAAGACACATCTAAGCCTTTCACGTCACAAGCTTTTCTCATGCTCCTATTACCATAAGCAGAGGCAAGAAAGTGAAGGAAAAAAGGTGGACAATTTATGTGTTACAGTCCAAAGAAAGATGGAAAAACTTACCCTCTTCAGGAATATAGTATAGCTATTATTTGAGGTAAGTTAATGAATAATGCAATGGCTAAATTAATGTATTTGAAGTATATTTTACCTTTAAATTTGTAAAGGAGAAAAAACTCTAAAGTCCTTATGAATTTTCAAAGAGAAGGTGCAAAACTTTTTCTAGATTGACTAATTAATTAAGGATATAAATCTATTCAGTAAAAGAAATGATCTGTACTTACGTTTGTTAGAGGATAACAATAAAAGTATTTTTTTCTGTTCTGATTACCAATTCTCCTTTACTACCCAATCCCAAATAAATAGGCATTTGAATGTTTTATGTTGAGAATTAAAAGGAATGTTAAGGGAATATTCCACCCATTTTACAGATATGTATCTTGCTTATTGTAGTAAGAGACTTACAAGTGTGTACAATTTATTTTAGTTTATTTTGTGTTTTGGGTTACATCCATCTGTGTTCAGGGCTTATTCCTGAGCACAGTCAGGTGTGACCTGTCCCAGCTGTGCTCAGGGAACCACATGAGGTACTGGGGATTGAAACAGGTAGGTCTTGCACAAGGCAAGTGCTCTGTACACTTTACTATGTCAGACCAGTGTTACTTAACTAAAAATAGCCATCTATAATTAAAATAGTGATAGACATATACAATATATGGGAATTTGTTCCTTTATAACAAGTTTCCAAAGATATATTCCATCTAATATGACCCACAGAATAAAATAATCCTGATTTAAAAAGACTCAAACTATACAAATTTGACTATGTGATGATTGTCTACTTTAATAAAGTAAACAGACCATAAGAAATCATTGATAGCTATGCACAGTTTAATTATCTTCCAATATTTTAATAGAATCTCTATTTCTTTGATTTCAACTATATCCCTATATCACTGTCATCCCGTTGTTCATCGATTTGCTCCAGTGGGCACCAGTAATGTTTCTTTTCATCCAGTTCTGAGGTTTTAGCAGCCTCTCTTTACTCATCCTTCCGAATGGGCCATATTGGAGGCTCTTTCAGGGTCAGGAGAATGAGACCCATTATTGTTACTGTTTTTGGCATATCTAACATGCCACTGGGAGCTTGTCAGGTGCTGCCCTGTGGGCGGGATACTCTCAGTAGCATGCCGAGCTCTCCAAGAGGGACTGAGAAGATATATATCTAGACTAAAAGAATGTATATATATAGACTTATAGATTTTAACTGAAGGACATTAATTAATTTATTCTTCTTATAGGGACATAGAAATTTATAGAAACTAACCTCATTTCTCCAACTCACTGATTTCAACTGTTAGGCTATTACTAGCTTCAAAAATATAAATTCTGAGGCCAGAGAGGTAGTAGAGGTTATGGCACATGCCCTGCACATGGCCAACTCGGGTTCAATCACAGGAATCTTATATGATTTCCTGACTCCTTCCAGGAGTGATCACTGTATGGAGGGCCATGAATAAGTCCTAGGCACAACGAGCTGGGCCACTCACCTGCCATAGAAAGCAAATAAATAAATTACTTTGGGTTATCTTTATAATTTCCCATAATATTCCTAACTATCTTTAGGAAAGAGTTTTTCTTTTTAATCATCACTGAACTGATCCAATCTCGTATTTATTTTTGGATACTTTTTAGTATTCTTTACAGAAAGAAAATAGTATCAAATGCAGATCAAAACAACTATATCACCTCACTTCACAGAGACTGGTACACGTCAAAAAGAACAAAAGCAACCGGTGTTAGCATGGATGTAGGGAGAAAGGAACCCCCTTCACTGTTGGTGGGTTGACTGATTTAGCCCTTTTGGAAAACAGTATGGATGTTTCTCAAAAAATTATAAATTGAGCTTCCATTTGACCCAACAATACAACTCCTGTGACTATATCCTGGAGAGGCAAAAAAGTATAGTATAAATAGTATCTGTGTTTATATGTTCATTGCAGCACTGTTTACAATAGCCAGAATCTGGAAAAAATTGAGTACCCAAGAACGGATGACTGGTTAAAGAAACTTTGGTACAACTACACAATGGAATACTATGCAGCACTTAGAAAGGATGAAGTCATAAAATTTGCATATAAGTGGGTCAACATGGAAAGTATCATGCTAAGTGAAATAAGTCAGAAAGAGAGGTTCAGACATAGAAACATTGCACTGTGAACATAAAGTAACGGAATGGTAGACTAACACCCAAAAATAGTAAAGATAAGTACCGGGAGACAACAAAATGAACAAAAATATGACAGCATACTCTGCATACATTTCAGAACAATAAAAATAATCAAAATATCTGGAAACAGAGAGAAAAGGAAATTCTTTTAAAAGCAAAATACCTGAATTGTAGTTGTTATTAGTTCCACAACTACTAGAAGAAATAGGGTGAAATTTTCAAGGTTTTATGCAGAAAGCCTTTCAAGTGTATGGATTTTCAAACAAACAAGACCACAAGTTGTAACAAAAAATAGAAGTGGAAAAGAAAAAAAAAATCACTTCTAATGCATAATTTCATTAAAAAAAAGTATGAACATATATTGCGGGCATCACAGTCATATGAAAAGACAAATCCTCAAATACAGAGTTATGTAATCCAGGAGTCTTTGAGCAATATTTGTTCCCTAAAGGAAAATTTAAGAATGGAGATTTTTTTTTTCTTTTTGGATCACAGGCAGAGATGTTCAGAGGTTACTCCTAGCTCTGGACTCAGGAATTTATGCTGGCGGTGGTTGGGGGACCATATGGGATGCCAGGGACTGAACTCATGTTGGCCGTGTGCAAGGAATTCGCCCTACCCACTGGACTACTGCTTCAGCCCAAGAATGGAGATCTTTAACTAGTTACAAGTTCAATATTCAAACGGAAGGAGGATTATAGCCACCATGGAAAAATTTGATTTAAAAGAATGGATCCCAAGTCTGTCAAAAAAAAAAAAAAAGACATGAAAATAAAAAAGAAAAAAGTTTTACTGAAATTTTAAAGAAAAATGGGGATACTATAAATTCAGATGACAAGTAAAAAGGAACTTACAAATTCCCAAGAAAATAATACACAAGAAAAAACCTATGTAAGTAGTTCATATTTTAGGCCGGAGCCGGGTGGCCATGCCTCTGCACAGCCGCGTGAATGCCGAACGAGCAGGAACCAGAGGCAGCTATAAGACTTGGGGTTCCAGCGAGTGCTTGTAACCATGTATGCAGACTGTGAACTAAGCTTTTGCCCCATGCCGGCTAACGGAGGAAATATCCTTCTCCCTTCGTCTCTCCTCCCTCCCAGGGGAGAAGGCGTGGTGTCCGACATTTTACGGGTCCTTTGAGCAGGTATGAACTTTGTGGCAAAAAAAAAAAAAAAAAATGTGTGCTTTGAACTTGAAACCGGGACATCAGGGCAGGCTCGGGTCCGGGCCGGAGCTCGGGCTCCGGCCGAGATTCAACCCGGGTGGCCATGCCTCTGCACAGCCGCGGGAATGCCTAACGAGCAGGAACCAGAGGCAGCTATAAGACTTGAGGTTCCAGAGAGTGCTTGCAACCAAGTATCCTTACTGTGAACTAAGCTTTTGCTCCATGCTGCTCCAGGAAGGGAAATGATTCAATTTCCAACTTTAATCTCCCTGGATTTAATTACTAAAATACAGAAATTTTATCTCTTCATTCTCATCAGTGGAAAACTCAATATCGAATATTTCCTTGTCAATAGGGCTGTATTCTTGGGGATAAATTCCAACAAAAATAGTGAGTCTGTGTTGAAACTCCAACAACCATAGTGAGTTTTGTGTTGAAATATGGAATGTAATCAAGGTAAAGAGAAGAGTGAAATTTATCAGTTACCCAGGCGGGGGTGGGGGGTGGGGGGCGGGAGGTATACTGGGGTTTTTGGTGGTGGAATATGGGCACTGGTGAAGGACGGGTGTTTGAACATTGTATAACTGACATAAGCCTGAGAACTTTGTAACTTTTCACATGGTGATTCAATAAAATAAATTTTAAAAAATACAGGCAATAGAAAAGTTAGACTTCCCTTTTGTTTGAAATTTTAGGAAAATAGATAGGAACTAGCTTAAAGGTTGGGGCTGGGGCAGAGCACATGTCTTGCATTTCTGAGGCTCTGGATTGATGCCTGGCAAAAAAAGGACATGTATTATAATACATGTATTGTAACACATGTATTAAGATAAGTATTTCCATTTATTTAAAAATATCTTCATTATTTAAAGCAGAGTGCTTGCTTCAACAGCACATATTAAAATTGGAACATTACGAAGATTAGCATGCCCCTGCACAAGGATGGGGATATTATTGTGGTTAAAAATTCATAGTGTTCAGGACCCTCTGTGCCTAAAGACTTTGATTCCAGAGACCTAACACATTTGGGCATCCAGCGCAACTTCTTACAGCAATGCACTGGGACTGTGCACTGGGCGACAACTCCGTGCTGCCTGCGGGTGGATCTTGCCTCCCCACCCTATCTCCCTGCACGGAAAATGGCGGTGGCAGAATCATCCACATGGAAGGAGCCATCTTCTAAGACTCCTAACCCAGAGGTATACGATTTTTACACTTGGGGCTCCTAGGGACTCATGGGAAGTGGGCGTAACCGGCACGCCCTCGGCCCAAATAAATTCAGAGCTGCTGAGAGTGAAACGGACCCTCTGTGCCTAAAGACTTTGATTCCAGAGACTTCTTACAGTAATGCACTGGGACTGTGAGCTGGGCTATGCAATTTCTGGCAGAATTTTCCCTGGACTTTATACAGAAATCCAAAACCGCGTGGACACGGCAGCATCCGCGTGACTTAACGTCTATAATTGTCTATAATTGTCAGCAATGTGAAACTTAACATCTATAATTGTCAGCAATGTGAAACGGTTCCTTTTTAACAGGTCTGACTTGGGGGGGAAACTCCAAATAATAACAGTGAGTTTTTGTTGAAATATTGAAGGTTATTAAAGTAGCAGCCATTTCTCTGGACTGTGAACTAAGCAACAGCCCCACGCCAGCCGCGGAGAGGAAATATCCCTTTTTCCCAGTTGTTTCCCATTTTCAGGGAGAAACGCGACGTGGTGTCCACCATACTATGAGGTGCAGGAAGGGGGATGAGGGGGAAAAGGAAAAAGAAAAAAAGAGTTATGTACTTGGAGCAGTGGGGCTACATATCTCTTTATTCTCAGCAATGGAAAACTAATTATCAAATGCTTCCTTGGTAGTAGGGCTGTCATTCTTGGGAGGAAACTGCAACAACAATAATGAGTTTTGTGTTGAAATATGGAACGTAATCAAGGTAAAGAGAAAATGAAGTGAAATTCATTAGTTATACAGTTGGGGGGACGGGGGTATACTGGGGTTTTTGGTGGTGGAATATGGGCACTGGTGAAAGGATGGGTGTTTGAATATTGTATAATGGAGACATAAACCTGAGAACTATGTAACTTTCCACACAACTATGTAACTTTCCACACAGTGATTCAATAAAAATTAAAAAAATAATAATAAAATAAAATATAAGACAAAAAAAAGAAGTTCATATTTTAAGTAAAACAAACAAATGAATTAAGTACAGATTTTAGCAACTGGGGGGATTTAAGGGAATGAATTTTAATCGTTTTCTAAGTTTATTTTTATCCACTTAACTAAAAGGAAATTTCATTGTACATATAGCAAATAAAAATAATTTTAGTATACAACATGGTTCATCTTTCGTTTTTACTTTATGGTGATATAAACATTATTTCTTGAGATTTAGAATAAATCTTCAAACAAATCAAAGACATGTTAATATAGTGGGTAAGTATAATGTTACCACTTATACCCCCATCCCATACGTGCAAAATAATTGTATGCATGCATGCAGAATTTGGAGTCAGGAGATACTATTAGGTAAAAAATGAGTTTAGTATATCTTATGATTTACAATAGCAACAAGTGAGCAAACAAAAACTTGTGAAGCAATTAAATGCTGGATTTGAAGAGACTTGTAAATGTGTAGTGAAATTTTTTATTTGATATCTTGTAGTCAGTAAATATTGCGAAGTGATATAAATGTATTATAAAATGTAAAAATATGTTCTAAAGTGATTGAGATAAAAATAATTACATTATGCCAATAAAAAGACAGACCAAAAAAATCACATTTAATTTCAATTTGCATGAAGCGTTCATGTTAGGTAAAGTAACAGGGACAGAACATACATTTAGTGGTTGCCGGAACTGGAGGAAAAGGTTCTACATAGGAAAACAATAATGAGTATCAAGTTCCTTTTAGGGTGATAAAAACATTTGTTAATTAACTGGTGAATGTACAAAATTGTAAATGTACAAAATTCATTGGATATTTTGCTATAAAATTGTTAACATGATTTTCATCCAAGAAAGAGTATAGAAATGAAATGGTAAATAAAGAAGCAACAGAATATTTTTAGCATAAATTTATCTGCACTGAGGTTTTAATGCCTTATGAATGAGATACATTGACAAATACTTTTAAAAAATTTAAAATAACAGAGTCAAACAGAGCAGAGAGATAAATGCCCTGACTCTATAGAGGGTAGAGGAAATGGAACAGCAAAATTCTGTCCAGTTTATTAGATTGCAAATGGATGCAAATATGCTTGAAACATAATCTTTTTTACTTTCAGATGATATAAATGGATTTCAGCTATTTGTTTCAATTATATGCTTATGGAATTAAATGAATGCATATATGTTTCAGATAAGTATAATAAACAATAAGAAATCTATAAAGTGAACATCAAATGTACTTCTTTAATTCAACATAATCCTACTGTAATCTGCACTCAAAGCTTTGTGTGTTAATTATGAAGGGATATGAATCTCTGCATTTCCTTTATCCTTGCCTTTTAGTAGTTACTTGGCAATATCTGCTAATGGGCTTTGTTGTCTGATGAACTGAATTACTATGTTCACTGCACAGAGCTCTGCTAAATCATCTAAGATATCTGAGGAATTAACCTCCATTTAAACATTAAAATTAGGGAGCGAATCATGATGGAAAATATATATCACTGTTTTGTAGGGTTTGTTTTTTTTTTAAATGTTACATAACAGAAGAAAGTTTTCCGGTCATCATTTTATTTGTATGCAATGTAAAAAATAAAAATCTACTTGAAGATCCAATTTTTTAATCACTCTTTGAACAATTTTTTTAAAAAAATAAAATTTGTCTTCAAAATGTGCTTATTTAGGTTTCAAAGGTTTTAGTTAAGTTACCGATAGGCACATGGTGAAATATAATTTTTTTAAGGAAATAAACTTCATTTTCCTTTACAATGGTGGAACCTTCTAAGTATGCACATTTCAAAATTCTCAGGTTTTTTAAGTGGAACTTAATGAAATGGAAATCTGGTTGGTAATTACACCATCTCAGGCTGAGAGTTCATGGTGCTGTCAGCCTGTTTGGTCATGGGTAACTAAGCAACACAGACAACTAGCACCTTGGTAGAGGATATTTTTAGCTTGATTGCACATTTTTCATTTATGTATTGGATATTGATTTGTTTTACAATTATTTTTTAAAATCTGTTTCTTAAAAGGAATACGTGCCTTTTTGACACAAAAAGGAACTTACAAAAAACAGTTTTTAAAAAGACACAGTATTCTCCATGATTGGAAATAGAAGCTATGCAAAATTTTTTGAAGTTAAGTATTTCATACCCCACCCCTCAAAAATTGAGTAAACAGATTTTAGAAGTTTGGAAATAATCTCTCATAAATAAATGAATAGTTCAGTTCTCTGTTCATGAATGAAAAAAATTAAAAATCAAAAGTTAAAGAATTTGTTTCTAAAACTTCAACAGAATAGTGACAAGTTCATGATTGCTTAATAACTAAACTATGACTTAGACATGGAAATTATGTTCCTTTGGTAAACAGTATTTCAAAGAGAAACAAGAAGGTAGCACATTGTCAGATATCTTAAATGTCAGAGTAGCAATGGGCAGAAAGCCTTTCGAGTAGTTAATTGCATTTTTAGACCCCTGTGTTCCTGCATGGCACCTGGAAGAGCACTGGTGGCGACAAAACACATCTATTCTATCAGGTCACAGTGGGCTATTATCCACCCACTTGACCTGAGAGAGTTTTCCTTTACCTAAGGTATCTTGCCATTTACCTATTTCCTATCTCATGATAGGAAATTGGATGATTTAAAGAGCAAAACAGCCAACCTAATATGTCATCTAAAACTGACAGATGAGGAGCAATCTAATACCATTTTCACAAATAATGATTGTTTCTGAGTTAGGTACTACTTTTCCTTCCTATGTTACCTCTCTAATTGGATAACACTTAATACCTACCGTTCTGAGCATTGGGAAACTGCACAAAGTTCATAAATTATGTTACTTCAAAATGGTCTAACTTTCAAAAAACTTCAATATAACAAAATCTAACTCTGTCTCTGCCCTTCGTAATCAACCCTACAGTTAAGTACAATTAGACTGTAGTTGTTGTTCTGCCTGATACCTTTAAAAACAGTCTAGGAAGAAACAAATTCTTAAGTATTATCTATATTTTTATAAGAAAATAATCAATCTTTCAGTTATAAAACACTATTTTCATACAAGATGGAAATTGACTTGGGCTAACTGATGTCAAGAAGTATTTTATACATTTGCATTTCTTGTGATTAAATGTCAACCGGGAAAGAGAGATAGTGCTGGTTAAATGATCTTGCTTTTCGTACTGCAGACCCTTGTTTGATCCCTGGCACCACTTATAATCCCCTGAGCGGTACCAGAAGTGATCCACGAGCACAGAAGCAAAAGTCCTGAACAGTGCCAGATGTGACCCAGATCTACACCCACCTGCAGGGCAGGGATGTGTGTGTGCGTGTAGTGGGGGGGGAGGGGGCAGGGGGAGAACTCACAGAACTTTAAATTCTGAACTTCAGTGAAATGTGCTTATAGCTTGTTTAATAGAGTACAAATTTCTTTTCAAGATCCTATTTCCACTACAAATGCAAGGAAAAAAAAAAGTGTCCCTTTGCTCTCTGTCTGACTATTGCATTACAGATTGATTAGAGGAATACAGGGGAAAAGTAAATAAAATATCCTATTTATATGGATTTCCTGTGATGGATTACAAAGCCTAGAATCTACCATTTAATTTCCCAGATATGCTCTTGGTACTGTTAAAATATTTCTTGAATAAGATTCTCAGAGATGGGGGCGGTTGTCTGTGTATTAACCCCATGATGCCTGTGTGAATTGCTGATGGAGATGGTGACAGGTTAAAGGAAGCTTCCTATGCCGCAGGTTGTTCATTCCCTTTAGATAAGAACTAAATTATCTGGCACTGGAATTCCAGGTGAGTGAGAGTGACTGCTAGGGATATTAACATGGTTATCTTGTCTCCTACACCAGGTGTTCGGGCTAAATCAGAGCATTTGAGTGAGGTAACACGTGGAAGAACCTTGGCTTGACTCAAAGCAACGATAGGAGACCATGAGTATTTTTAGCTTGATTTAGTCCTGTTTGTGTTCCTTTCCCGTGTATGCTGAATAAGGTAGAAACCTGACCCTTGCTATTGGGGACAACAAAGGAAGGAAGTCACATAATACACTCCCTTCAGTTCTGGAGTAGAGATAAGATTCAACAATAGAAATGCTTCTCCTTACTGACATAAAAATAAATTGAAAACATTACCAGGAATGCCACTAATTCTGAGCTTCTCAATCACGTTTTCAATAGAGACACCCATTTCCTGATACTCTGGACCCATAGAAATAAAATAACCTCAATGCAGTAGCATAACTATTACCTCTATAATTATGAGGTAAACATGAGCCTAATGAAAAGTTACATGCTGAAACAACAATGATATAAATTAGAGGTATGAAATAGTTTTAACCCATTTTAGTGTTTTATTTTTGGTTTTCAGATGTTGGCACAAATAATATTTTCATATATATGTGAGCATTTTACATGCTCAATAAATTACTTAGTGCAATGGAAGAACACAGGCAACATAATATTTATAAATTATACAAAAATATATTGCACCTAAATAGACCATAAAATCTTCGTATTAAACATGTGGAATTAGGAACATCTTGCCTTTCTGTGAACACTACTTATTTATGTTATTGAGTTGCTACTTTCTTTAGACAGTGTCTAATTCATTTTATTTGAATTTTGTATTTATTCCTTTCCCATGACACATTATTGGGTTTAAAGATCATCATATAATCACAACTCATTTGTTTCATCTTCCATTAGTCAGAATATTTGTTATTGAAAGACTGTCTTTTAAAAACTCACTTTCTTATTTTTTAAGTTTAGTTTTGAACCAAAAGAAAGCACAAATAATCCTCTAATCATTTTAAATGTTCACTTGTTTACCTTGAAATGATATTGATGCTTTTAAAGTTTTAAGTCATTTTCTTTCGCTTCACTTAGACTGTTATAAATGTTTAAATAGCTAATCTTACACAAATAAGATAAAGAGGCTGTCCTGGCAGGAACCTCCTTTATTTCATTTCCTTTTTCTCTCCCATTTCTGTTTTCACTTAGCAAAATATGCTTTATGAAAATGCACATGCGGATTTTCCCTGATACCTCTCTCTTCAGCAAACTATTTTCTTGGTTGTGCATTTTTGTCACATTTTACTTAACCACTTTAGTGTTCACTAGAGTATCTGTCAATAATGTTAAATTAGATGGATATAATTTCTGAAGAATATCTAAGATTTACTATTAAATTAATTTTGATTGGTTTAGTTTAATAATTGATCCCATCAAAGTATTTTACCCCTACATTGTGTTTTCCATCCTGAAAAGTAAATGAATTGCTCCATACTGCCATACAGTTAGGCATTAATTGATTGCATTATATGAGAATGCTTTTTCTTCGTATATTCTTTATTGATTGAATACAACATAGTGTAGAGAGCAAGATTTGTAATTTGATGTCAGAATTCAAAGTCTGACAAGATGCTAAATGCTGTTAGACTTATGTTTTTCATCTGTAAATTGGCATAATTAGATAAACTTTAGAGAATGATGCCTGCATGTGTGTTTCTTAACAAAGTTGCAGGGCACTTAGTTTCAGCAAACTAACTATTGTTACAAATGCTATGCTGAATTAGACACATTTTTTTACTTTATAATTTTAAGAGTTTTCAGAAAAAATATATATATTCACACATATCTATGTATATATATATATATATATACACATATATGTGAATTCAAAAAATGTTACCGATTAATAGCCTTTTCCTTTTCATCTGGTTTTTGGTTCTGGGCAATACGCAATGATACTTAGTGATCACATCTGGCTCTTTGCTAAAGAATCAGTCCTTGATACAAGGACTTGAGTCTGCTTAAGGGATCATATGGGGTGCCAGGAATTTAACATGGGTCAGCCATGTGCAAGGCAAGTGCCTTACCTTCTATACTATCTTAGAGCCCTCAAAAGGCTGTTTTATCCCCTTAAGATTTAGGATATTTTGTAACTAAGTAAAATTAGCTTATAGAATAAAATAGGTAAGAATTTTTTCCTATGTTATATCAATTAAATTTTGTTAATTTAATCTTCATAATTATCTTCACAAAATCCTGATTTCAGAAAAGTATGCATGTGGTTTCAAAAAAATAGACTATTTCATTCATTAAATGTGGGTGGCCTCTGCTTAAAGATTTATACAAGAGAACAGGAGCTATGATGCAGAATGCCTTTCAAAGAAATTAAATAGGGATATCCAGTTAATTAACATCTGTGTTCATTTATGCCTAACTTTACATTGGACATATTCTATAGTCTCCCTTCACTGCTATGATTCAGAGCACAACACTCTAACAGAAAAAATAAAAAAACATGTAGAATAACTAGAGCAAGAAGGATTGTTCACTTGGACTCAAAGAAAAGCATATACGACTTCTTTAATGTTAAATTATAGACATTTACATCACTGACACTTGTGAGCACTTTTAATAAGGTGTGATTTGGAAAAGATGAATCTGGAAATAGTTTAAGAAGTTGTACATTGGGAAAATACTTTTGATACTCATGATTTCACTAATGTGGACAAAGGGAAACAATGGCATTAATATAGTTATGCATCATTTGCTCTTTGAGTGATGCTGCAGTATGGCCACCGAATACTTTCAGACAGATTGAGATTCATTTGGGCTTTGGGCTGTGCTTAAAATACATGGAAATGTCATAATTTAATATCCCTCAATACTAATTACTCCACTCATATGTTTCATGAAGTCTCTTTAGGCTCACCAAAATTGAGCTGGATTACTTTCCCTTCCCTCATTTTCTTATCTAGAAACCTCATTTAAACCTGAACACCAGGTATGAGATGTACAAATCTCATTTTCACATTGATGCTCTATAATGAATGTATTATCCCGGGAAACTTCTTGGCTTACCTTTTGCTGTTGAATAACACCACATTTTATTAAAGATCTGTGAAATGTTCCCTGAGATGTTGCATAGCCTGCTCTCTTTAGACAGTAAGTTTTGCAAAATTTTCTTGGCCTTGTATAGGTGATAACAGGAAACAAGAATAATGAGATAAAACCTCTTCTTTCAGGTTTTTTTAATTGAGGAACAAATTATTTCATAGTTTCTCATTAGTTATTCCCATGGATTCTAATGACAAGGTGCCAACTTTCACACTTTAAACAGGTTAATTAATCAGGTAGTAATGAAGTTGGGTGATACCTGAGTGTTGCTGTGCTGAATAATCACAGTTCCTAATAATGTGCTTAAATGTCTGTAAACCTGAGAGAATAAGTTGAAATTCAGATCTTCTGAGTTCTGAATAAACATATGCTAGCTAATGGGAAAACTAATTTTAATTTAGTCCTCTAGATATGTATTTAAATTGTGATATATGCATATATACTTTACATATATGTACTATATATATTACATATATGTGCTATATATTTACACTAGTAATTATATATTTTTAACTAAGTGGTCATCAGTATGAGCATATTTCAATAACCATACTTGTACAATGCATAACTTGTTTAGCCAAGCCATAAAATTTTATATTATAAATCTTTAGTTTTTTGGTTTTGATTTTGTTTTTGTACTGGTGCAGCAAATGCTAAGAGGTTATTCCTGGTCTGCCCTCAGGAATCATTCCTGCCAGTGATTGGAGGCTGTATGGGAGAGACTGGGATTCTACCATTTCGGTCACATGAAATGTGCTAAACCTGCAAGGCCTTTATATTGTCACTCTCATCATTTACTTCAGATTTCACTTTTCCCCTGAGGAAATATTTAAATGTTTGGCAAACTAAAAACATGGATTATGTGTTTCCAGTGAGATACCATTATCCAGAGGACATCTGTAAGGTAAATGGAACATTGATGACCTTGACCACTGTCTGTGTTTCGAAGCAGCATACTCTAAAGTTCTGAGCTCTCTTTACCCAGTCACCTCGGTCACCCCAAAAAAGACCAGCATTTAAAAAAATTCAAACATGTGTTATGTTGAATATTATGCTATATTTAGAGAAGAAGTAGGATTGTTTCTCTATTTTTTTATAATGATACTGTGGCAAATTTATTCCTACGAATGTATCTCTGTTTCCTTCGCTCAGAAAACTAGGTTTTGTGTCTTCTCTCAACAACCAATGTTTTATTTATCCCTGTAAAAACAATAATAAAATCAAATATCTGCCTTCACAGGATTGTTTGGAGAGCATCTACATTTCTGTGATCTCTGATAACAATTAAGGTATTGATAGGATGGTTACATATCAGATAAACTCTTAACTATATCGAGATTGAGTCAGGGAAGAAAAGGTGTAGTCAAATCAATATTTAAAAAAATTCTACAATCAACTTTGGGGGAAGAATTATATGGGGGACACAATCAGTGATTTTTGCTAAGGGCCTATTTCTGGCTCTGTGCTCAGGGATCACTTCTGGCAGAGATCTAGGGATGATAATGAGGTTCTGGATTCCAACCCCAGTCAACCACATGCCAAGCAATACACTCTGTTGTCTCTTTGGTCCTCTTCCATCAAACTTTGATTTTCAAAGAGAATTAACTGTTATTAGGAGGCAGTAAGATACTTGAACTACTGCCATTTGCCTCAGTGCACAACAGTTCATGATTAGCTCACGATCACTGCTCCTCATAGTGAGAGTCATATTCTCAGCACACTGAGGCCTGGGTAGGTAGTTTCTAAGGAACAATGAGTGATAACATGCACCAAAATTTCCTGCAAATCTCTGTGAGATCTGAGATCCTCTTCTCTCCCTTCTATTTCCCTCCCCTTCCATCTCCACATGTCTCCTCTACACTTTCCTCTATTTACATAAAACCCGGCAAGCTACTGAGAGTATCTCCCAAACTGCAGACCCTGACAAGCTACCCATGGCATATTAGATATGCCAAAAACTGTAGCACTGTAGCACTGTCCTCCCATTGTTCATCAATTTGCTCGAGCGGGCACCAGTAACATCTCCATCGTGAGACTTGTTGTTACTGGTTTTGGCACACCGAATACACCACGGGTAGCTTGCCAGTCTCTGCCATGTGGGCAGGATACTCTCGGTAGCTTGCCGGGTTCTCCGAGAGGATAGAGGAATCAAACCCAGGTTGGCCGCATGCAAGGCAAATGCCCTACCCGCTGTGCTCTTGCTCCAGTCCCCAAAACAGTAACAAGTCTTGCAATGCAAGACAAGTCAAACAAGTTTTTGCTTGAGCAATTTGATCAACAACAGGATGACAGTGCTGCAGTGCTACATAAAACCAGGTTATCTGGGGAGTAAAGTTTAGGAAGGGAGAAATGAGAGAACTAGATAAAGTTACTGTGCAAGAGAACAGGAGCTTCTCCAGTGTGAAACAATGTGAAGTCTCCATCCCTTACATGTATTTATTGTGCAAGCAGATAATTTTCAGAAAGGGATAAAACACCCTGAAGTATGAAAGCACACATCTCAAAAGATGGTGCAGGCATGCGTACACCTCTTCTGTCAAGCTAGTTTATATAGTTTTGCCAATCTGCCCACACCATTCTACCCAAGGGTGTTGCCAAGATGAAGAGCGTCAAGATCTTCATCTTGGCAATGAAAAGATCTTCTTTTCATATTGTTTTCCTAGTCTTTGTTCTAGCTCTTCTCTCTGAGGATCTGGCAATAAAAACTCACTGCAGTGACTTCTCTGAACTCAGTGTGCCATGGAAGCTTGGCACTTCACTCAATCTTGCAGCAACTTAAACGATCAGTAAGTAAAGTCTTTGAATTCACACAACGCTCTTACTCTCATTCTGCTGTATCTAGGCCCATCTACTTACCTTTGTGGATATAGGGCATCTATACTTTTGTAGGTAAGTTTATAGATGGGTTAGAATATGTATAAATATGAGAATACACATATGCATAGTTAAGTATGTTTTGCTACTTTATTTAAGATGACTTGGCTTGTGTGTTTTAATTTTTACTTTGTGAATCTGTTTTGTAAAGAAAGTTATTTCTCCTTTTTCTGTTTCTACTAAACAGTATTCATATATCTGAATATCCACATTCTTCAACCACTCATTGATTCATCTAGAACATAATCTGGGCCCAAGATCTTGTTACTCACCCTTCAACAGGACAACAAAATCTGAATTATTGATGGTTAATGTAAATAATGTAGTGGGTAAAATTCAGGATATAAGAAAACCTCATTGATTGCATTTATGAGTGTTGATGTAAAATAATACATATTTGTGGACTTAGGGATTTCAAAACACACCTCTGTAAAACAAAAAAGCCTAGTAGATTTTATTTTTATGCTTGACTTGAAACTAAAGTTTTCTAGCACCTACACAGTCTAGCAATTAAATTTTACTCTTTTGGAACATAATGAAAGTGATCCAGCTACTAAAGTACTTACATATTTCTATTCTTATTTGCACACTGCAATTATAGGCCATGATATTTATTCATAGTTTATTTAAAATCAAGGTGATTAATATTTGTTGATAGAAAGATAAAGTGAAGGAAAAGCAAAACACTATATAATAATAAAAACTCTAGTATTACTCAGATCACCTTCTTCTGCTGCAATTAGTATATGGACAAATCAAAACTCTTAAGTGGTCTTAATGTTTTTTTTTTTGCTTCAAAATGACATGGTTTTGCTAAGTTGTTGTTGAAAGGGAAAAATATATACAGAAACATGTATATCATTAACACAACTGCATTCCATTATTTTCTTTTGCAAAATAAATTACATAAATGGGGCTTGTATTGTTTGCTATACTTCACCCAGAGATTGGGATAATTAAGTTTCAAGAATTGAGATGCTTTAAAACACATTTAATTTAGTAAAATTGGTAAGGAAGCTACTGCAATTAAAAAAATAAACAAAAAAAAGGACAAAAGTTTCCTATGTCTTACTGGGTAATTTGGAGTGAATTTAGACTATGGCATTAGAAGTACAAAAGGTAACTAAAAATGCCATTAAATGAAATGTTCCAAGTCCAAGCAATTTCCTTCTTAACAGAAAGTAAAATGCAAACAGAGATTACTAAAACCCTGCTGTGTTTAATTTAAGTGTATGTAAGCCTTTTACTTACAGTCATTTTGTCTGGAGATAATCACGGCCATCCACAGTGGTCAGAGCTGTGAAGCATGGGTTGTCATAAGTTGCTCCCTTTTTGATCCCACCTTGCTTGTGTCAGTCAAGGTTCGCATAAGGCGAGCTGATCTCAGTCATCTTTTGACAGAGTGGGGGCTCCTGGTTCTGAACTCATCAAACATGCTCTTTGACACCAGGCTGATAGCAGCCATAGGGAAATGGGTATGACCGTCAGCATGTCCACCTTTGCAAGAGGATGGATGTGGTCACAAAAAGGTGAAAAGTCATCTGTGTAAGTGTAAATCTTCATCTGTGTATCATTGATCTTAAAGTTCACAATTAAGAAATGAGTGATTTTACAACACTATAACTCCTAGACATATTTTGTTATACACAAAACTCATTTTAAAATGTAAGCAAAATCTGGTAGCATTTCTCAGAGGTAAATAAGAGACTAAATTCATCCTCTAAATATATAGAAAATTAAAAAGAGAAAGAACCAGATACAAACAACGGATCTGCTGTGAGATTATTTTTATATGAGTGATCACCTTTTACACTGTTTTAAAATATATTTAAAACTTTTAGACAAGAAATTTTGAAATTAGAGCTGAAAGAAAGACTACAGGGCTTACAGTGCTGATTTGCATTGCAGCAAACCCCAACCTGATCACTACCATATCATATGGTCCATAGCACATTTCTAGCAGAAGTGATCCCTGAAGCTCTCAGCACCAACAGTTGTGATCTCAAAAAAAAAGTTTTATTCCATAGGTTGACATATGGAAGAGAATCCAAATATATATATATATATATATATATATATATATATATATATACATATTTGCCCTTTTATATTCAAGTGCTGCTAGTAATCCTTAGTTTGAGGAGACAATTTTCCACAATATCATGGAACTATTTTGTTAATATGGATGCTGTTGCTATCTTTGTTTGGGGGGCCCAACTTTGAAGTGCTTTGGATACTAAGGTCACACTTCAAGCTGATCCAGAGTCATGCCATTCTGGGGACTGAACCCAGGCCCTCACATATACAAGATATTGCTCTCTACCACTGGAGTGGTGTCCTGACCCAGTCACTATTTGAATTTTTAACATTACACACTGTTTTTTTCAAACATCTAAATATGATCAATCCCTGTTGTTAGTTTGTGTATGCAAATACAAGAACAGTGAGTGAAACAACATTATTTCTGCCTTCCAATGGGGGCAGAATAACATCAAGTTTCCATAAGTGTGTTTGTAAATATATTTGTGTGTTATGCAGAAAGAAATATAAATATCTTCTGAATTTTTAAAGCAGAGCATAGAGATATTTTTGGTCATCTAGATGAGTCATTTCTTACAACGATTTTTCACATGAAACGTTACTCTGGTACGGCCACTGTCACTTTCATTCCGTTGCTCATCGATTTGTTCGAGCGGGCACAAGTAATGTCTCTCATCGAGAGACTTATTGTTACTGTTTTTGGCATATCCAATATGCAGGGTAGTTTGTCAGGCTCTGCCGCGTGGGCTCCATACTCTCGGTAGCTTGCCGGGCTCTCTGAGAGGGGCTGAGGAATCAAACTTAGGTCGGCTGCGTGAAAGGCAAACTCCCAACCGCTGTGCTATCGCTCCAGCCACAGAGATTCCTGTTCCCATACCGGGAGTCGAACCCGGGCCGCCTGGTGAAAACCAGGAATCCTAACCGCTAGACCATATGGGAAGCTCATTATTTTAAAATGCAGTTTGTAGCTGGTGAGATTGTTAAATGATAGAGCACACACTTTGTATGTGTGAAACCAAGTTTAATTGTAGTAGGTGCTACAATCTTTCGCCATCTCTCATCATCACTGGGTACCGCCCTCTTTGCCCCCACCTGACCCCTTGTACCACCAGATGAAAGCAACACAGTACCAGCAGCCCCAAACACCAACTCTTAGGCCTAGGCTACCCTTCCAGGGATCCCCAGAAAATAATGAACAAACAAGACATGAAGTTGACGTAATTTATTTTCACTGCTCTTTTCATAAGACTATTATAGAAAGTAATGATGAACTGTCTCTTTAGGGCCATGACAAATTTATAAACATAGGTACCTTAAAAAGAGCTTGGTCATCCCATTGCTCATCGATTTGTTCGAGCAGGCACCAGTAATGTCTCTCATTGAGAGACTTATGGTTACTGTTTTTGGCATATCCGATACGCACGGGTAGCTTGCCAGGCTCTGCCGCGCAGGCTTGATACTCTCAGTAGCTTGCCGGACTCTCCGAGAGGGGCAGAGGAATCGAACTCGGGTCGGCATGAAAGGCGAACGCCCAACCGCTGTGTAAATAAGAAATGATCTAACACTTTAAAGTTCCTGAAATAATTTATTCAAACCAATTGGTACTGTTTCTGAGAAAGTTAATGTTGCAGAGAAAGCTCCTACATTAGGTGTAGTATAACATTGGTTTGTCTTTTCTGCTTGCCACAGGGAGTTAGGTTTATTGGATTACTCCCATCACAGTGCTCCCATTACTCTGTGTTTATTTGTAACCTCTTTCTTTGTGTTCTGAATTCTCAATCAGTCAGTCATCTTTATCTTTAATCAGAGTCTGCAAACTTATAAATATTGCTTTTCTCTTCTCTTTAAGTCCTTTGCATAGTTAATTCAGAGCAATGTCCTTTTTGTATGGACACAAAAAGACAGTTAGTGTTATGCTTTCATAACTTGGAAATTAATTGACTCCGGATGATATTCACTTTTGGGCATCTGTTTTCTCAATGTAAGCCCTTACTCCCTAGGTCCCCAAAAGCAGGGTCCCGAATGAGGGACTGGATGGACCCACTGCAAGCTGTGAGCTGCCCTGGCATTGAAATGGGCCAGGCTAAAGTGCCATAATACTTAACTGTAAGTTAAGGGCATGGTCATGGACAACTTATGTGATGATCCAAAAAGTAACAGCTGGATTAGGACCCTGCTAGAGTAAGGAAAGATTAATCTCTCCTGAGCACTGTAGTCTGAGATCTATAGAGAGATGTCCCAGGAGAGCCACCCTACAAGCTTAATGTATCTCTTACTGTATCCATACAAAATAACTAACATTAAGAAGTAGAATTAAGATGTTCATTAAAATGTGAATTAAGTTATTGGACTAAGGAGAGGAGAAATATCTCTAGGTGGTATTTTGCCCCTGAGCTGAAGAAGGGCTTTCTTATGTTGATTGTGCTACCCAGGGGTGGTGTTATTGGCAGGTGGTTGGTGAGAGACTAGAGAGACCAAGGGGGTGAGGAGGAACTTGGAGTGATGAGCGAAGAAGACAAGAGGAGACATGGATGAGTGCCAGTGTGAGACTGGAACGGGGAGCTTAGTGAAAATGGAACAGGCATGTGGGGAGAATGGAATAAACGGCAACTGATTACCAACCAGCCTGGCCCTCGTTTCCTCCTTCGTCTTCCGATGGCATTGACTGTCCCAGATTGGGAAGTGGCCAGAGACCTCTGACACAGATGGCAAGGGAGAGCTGTGGGTTTTCCCAGTCGCATGGTGACTACACAATCATGAATGCATGTGGTTGGCAATATCAGCTTATGTGGCTATGTAGACTCAGTATTTTGTGATTTCTAAGAGCAACCCCTTCATATGATTAAATTCAAATACATGGCACCCTCTGAAATTGTAAAAATTGCCAATGTTTAGCTTAAATATGAAATAATACATTGTTGAAAGTTGTGTTCATTGTTTCATTGTTTTGTTAATTTTGTTAATTGTTAATTATTCATGCTCTACTATAATTCACTGGACATTTTCAGCCCACTGTTTCACTCTTACCATTGGTATTAGTATTTCTGTGGTAAGGGTCTAATAGTTTTTGGTGTTCATTATCTTTTTCCTTGCTTTGTTTCTTTATATCCTATCTATGGATAAGATAATCCAGTTCTTTTTCTTTCTTTTTCTGACTTAAGTCATTCAGCATAAGCCCCTCTAGTTTCCTCTTTGTTGTAGATAAAGGCAAGACTTATTTGTTTTTTTCAACTAGCTGAGTACCATTCCTTTGGGTACATAACTACTACACCATATTTAGTATAGCTACTACAACTTATTTAGTAACTAAACAACTTAGTACTTGTTGGTACTAAGTTGTTTTGTTACCTATTGTAGATAGTGCTATATTGATCAGATATGTGCATGTATTGTTTTGAATTAGTTCTTATATGTTTTTTGGATAGATACCTAGAAGTGGTATATCTGGATTAAATAATAGTTCTAATTTTTAAATTTTTGAGAAAAATTCATATGGTTTTCTATAGAGGCAGGACCAAATAATATACCATAAATGTCAACAAGGAATCTCTTTTATCTCTATTCATATCAATACTTATTGTTCTATCCTTTTCAATATAGACCATTCTCAAATTTTGAGTTGACATGTCTTTGAGTTTGGCATATATTTCCCTAATAATAAATCATCAGCATTTTGTGTGCCTCTTAAATTTTGTTTATATCCCTTAGTGTTTTTGAACTCTCTTCCCCATTTATATTGTTGATTTTTATAAACTCATTTGTAACTTGTACAGTAGCTATTTGTCAGATATTTGTTGTGTATCACTGTATCACTGTCATCCCATTGTTCGTCGATTTACTCGAGTGGGCAACAGTAAAATCTCTGTTCCTCCCAGCCCTGAGATTTTAGCAGCCTCTCCTTACTCATTTTTCCCAACGATTGGAGGCTCTTTCAGGGTCAGGGGAATGAGACCTATTGTTACTGTTTTTGGCATATTCAATATGCCACTGGTAGCTTGCTGGGCTTTCTGAGAGTATATATATATATATATATATATATATATATACACATATATATACACACACACATATATATGGCTCTATATACATATTATATATATATATTACTCTCTATGATTTGTTGCCTACTGTCTGAACTCCATAAAATATGGTGTGGTAATTATGGAAAATGGTTAGGAAGTGTCTTATAATGTCCAGAAAGTGGCCTGAAGCATGGCAGTGTTTGGATAGTGGAGGTCAGCTGCCCAGGGGTGGGTCTCTTGGGGTGGGGAGGGTTCTGACCCGCACCCTTCTGGGGCACCCCGAATGAAAACAGCCTGGCACAGAGTCCGGTGGCATGGCTATGGGGACCTCATTTTATACTCCCGTCAGGGACAAGCAGCTCTTGAGATCTGGAGGGATCTCAAAACAGATTTGTTGTGTAACTATTTTTTTTTCATTTTGTATGATGGGCTTTTGCTTAAATAATAGTTTTTTGATGGTGTAGAAGTGTGATTATATCCATTTGACATAATCCCAAGTATTTAATTTTGCTTTGTTTCTTTGTGCCACACCCAATGGTCCTCAAAGGTTATCCTGGATTTGCATTCAGGAATTATTCCAAGCAGACTCAGGGGCTAGGTTGGGTGCTGTGATTCAAACGTGGACTAGCTAATACATGCACAGCAAGTGACTTACCTGCTGTGCTATTGCTCCGGCCCTTTAATTTTGCTTTTGTTAAATCTATATTGCAAATGTAAGTTCTTTGTTGGAAATTTGAGTTGGTTTATAAGTATTTTTTTCTATTTAAAAAATAGATTTTCCTTTTGTTTTCCTGCTATGAGCATTAATTACTCAAATACACATAATTCTTTAAAATTCTATTACTTTTATTAGCAATATTTTGCCTTAAATACTATTTCTTCAACTGACTTTGCATTTATCGTTTTTTCTAGTTTCTTTAGCTTTTGATGCTAGATTGTTATTTTTCTTGGTTTTCATTGCAGGCCTGCATTGCTATGTATTGCATTGATCTATGTATTGCATCGAGCGGGCAACAGTAAAATCTCTATTCCACTCAGCCCTGAGATTTTAGCAGCCTCTCCTTACTCATTTTTCCCAACGATTGGAGGCTCTTGCAGGGTCAGGGGAATGAGACCTATCTTTACTATCTTTACTATCGTTACTGTTTTTGGCATATTGAATATGCCATGGGTATCTTGACAGGCTCTGCCCATAGATTCTGAGAGTAATTTCCTCATTCTTGTTTTTACCAGGTTTTTAAAAACTCTTTTCTATTGAGGGATGATGTTTAGCTTCTGGATTGCTTGATTTTTATGATTTCTAATATTATTCAAGGGCATCTGACAAAAAAACTTTTATATGATTTGAGTCTCCTTGCTTTTATTGTCATTTGATTTTTGCCCGATATATGGTCCTGGAGGGAGATGTGTATTCAGAATTTTGGGATAGGGATCATGGGAATCCTACATACATCTTCCCCCTGTTGTATAGAAGAGGTAATGACACTTGGGAGGGCTGATTCAGGCTCAACTGCAGGTCCCATGAATCACTACTTGGACTTAGGGATTCAATACTACTTAGGGTTGGGGAGCAGAAGACCACTAAGACAACACTGGTGGAAGTCAGAGTGGCACGTGGTCCTGATGATTGTACCCAGAACCTTATATATGGTACGTATGTGCTGTCCAACTTGAATTACTGCCCCCAGTATTTCGCTTGAGATTTTCATTGTTGTTGGTTGTTTATTTCTTTGGGGGCCCCACCATGCAGTGGTCAGGGTTTACTCCTGGCTCTGTGCTCAGGTGCTACTCCTGGCTGTCCCTGGGTGATCATAAGTTATGTTGAGGAGCAAACATGGTCAGTACCATGAAGTTAAACCTTTCTTTCTCTACAATCTCTCAAGTCTCTGCTTATCTATTTAAACCATTTTTTCTAAGTCTTTACTCTCAAATCTGTTGTCATATTTTACAATTTTATTTTGTTTCTTTAATAAATGTAATGTTCTTGAATATGATTTTGTAGTCTATTTAATGTTTGCTATTATAGTGAATAAAATTTTCTTTACGTCTGTCACCACGGTTTTACAATTTTCATGTTTCCTCTTCTCTCCCTTTATATTTTATCTTCTGATGGATGGAACAACTTTGTTTTTAATAGTTTTTGCTTTTTTATTTTATTTTTAGAGCCAGGTACTATTTATTCAGAAACCTCAGATGTTTTGTTTTTTATTTCACTAATCCATTTACAAAAGTTTTAAAAATCACATTAGTACAGTACTTTATATTTATAGCCCTCTCGGTTAGAAATGTGAATTTTCTCATATTTTGAACATATTTTCTGGAAAATAAGGCCCTTTCATTCAGATTAAAGCTTTCAAAATTAAGTAGTTCCTTCAGAAACTGTCTAATTATAGGTACAAGATATGTAGCAAATTATATATCTTGCAGCATAAACTATAAAATAATCTCATTCTGAGTCATTATGTGTGTATAAAATAAGTAATGTGAATATAAAAATTAATTTCTTCTCCTAAAGGCATTTAGGAGATAAAATTGTATCTTTAACACTCTATCATGGGATAAAAGAAGAGTGGAGCTTTTGATGACCACATGTGATGGCATTGTTGTGGATGATTTGATAAAGTGAGGAGCGACGAAGATGCCCTCCCTCGAGAAAACAGAGCTTCCACCTGTGGCTCAGGACTGAAAAAGTTCACTTAAAGCATCTATGAAGCATGGATCTGACTTTTCCTGGGAGTCTGAGCCCTGCATGTACTGTGCCACTGTCTGGGTCTATGAGGCCTACCTGTGCTCAGCCATCTGTCTGAGCACTCTGCCTGCCTGATCCTGCAGGTCTGGGAAGAGAGAGAGGGTCAGAAAGAGAGCAAGAGCACGAGAGAGAGAGAGAGAGAGAGAGAGAGAGAGAAGAAAGTGAAGAGAGCAAGATGGAGCTGAGGGCTTCCTTTTGTCTGCTGCCACATTCCAACAATACTGTTATTTATTCATAGGTTTGCTCTGATAAAATGGCACAGTTGTGGACCAAATGAAGATCTGCTGATAAGGTAACAACATTCCCGAATCAAAGATCAATCTGCCCATGCACAGAAGATAGGACTCATTATGCACCTTGCAACAGAAAACTACCAGGCAGCATTCCCTGCTTCCTCACATTGACCCCCTACAGATTACAGAAGGTCAGACCAAATGTGCCAGTCTCACTCTGTTCCTTCCACCCACCCCACCCCCCATCAAGACTATTTAAAATTTCACTTAGTCTTTCCCAGGGCACAAGCCTCCCCCAGCCTCGCCAGAGGCCGGTAGGGTCTGCCTAGGTGCACACCCAATAAACTTCTGCTACTTCTTTACTTTACTAAACAACAACAACAAAAACAACTATCTTGCTTCACTATTTCACCTGCCCCTGTAATTATATTCTGTCAGGGAAGTGACAGAACCTGAATGTTTGTGCAAACATTGAGACTGATTTTCCTTTCCTGCAAAGAGAAATTTCTTGCTCCAGTCTGAATCCACAGCCCTACCCTATGCTACCCACTGTACTATCTCTCCATAGACAGGAACATTCCTATACAATTACAATTATAACTGAGAAGAGACTTATCTTCAAGGGATTCATTTAAACTCAAACAGTGCCACTAAACATGGACAAAAAATCAATCTGATCTATAAAGTTCATAATAAGAATAAAATATTTTATTTTAACAAATAACACATTCATTTTATTTTAATACATTTTATTTTAATAAATTGCATTGTATATTAATTTACAAAATATGTTTGTTTATTTAAAAATAAAATAAAATAATTTAAAAAGTTAATAAATTTGGAACATTTTTTTTAAATTAATTAGTTTAAATCTGAGGAAATTTAGAAGATGATAGGTTGGAGACCTCACCTGGAGCAGATAGAGAGACAGAGAAGATTAAAGTATAGAAATACAAGAAGTTTATTGTGGTGCTGTCCTGGGGGATCCCACTGGCCCCTTGGGAGGCTGGGATAGATCCATGCCCAAAGAGAGACTAAGCAAATTTGTAAGTTGTCTTGGGCAAGAAAGGTAACAAAGACTGAGGGATTGGTAAACCAAATGAGCAAGGGAGACAACCTGGAGGCTACCAGGCTTGGGATGAGCCATGAGCCCTGTCTTTAGGGCAGGAAGAAACAGGGTGATCTTTGATTCTGAGAATGTCAATATTTCATCAATGGCCACCATTTGGTCCTGAGCAAACCTTGTACTTACTACCTGACTACTTGGATCAATTTTCATCAAATTTTCAGAGAAATAACTGAAACCAAATTAATGAAAAATAAGGTGTAAAATGCCTTCTCACTGAAGAGTAATTGGGTTATTTTAAAACAAAGGAGAGATTCAAAGGAAAAGGGAAAAGAAAAATATTTGAAATAGAAAATTCAATAATTTATAACAATCAAAACAGATACATCTATATTATCCAGTTCTAAGGATGAAAAATAAAGTGAATAAAATCTCAGAAAACTATGGGACAAAATAAATAACACTGTTTCATATTGGAAGCATAAGAAGAAGATGGGAGAAGAAAGCAACAAAAGATAGGTGAAAATTTTAGATAATGTTTAAATTATAAGAAGGTCACTTATTTATGTATTCATACACATACATAAAATAGATATTACATTCATTTATATAAAGTACGATAACATCGTAAAAATACATAGAAAAAGAAGTGACTTTGAGTATAGCAAATCATCAAGTACTTATGACTTACAAAGGGTCATTAAATATTAACATTTGACTTTTAGAAAGAATAATTAGGACAGTAGGCTGTTCAGTTAAATATTTATTAGATTATTTTTGGATTTCATATCACACCTTGCAGTGTTTAGGGCTTAAAATTGGCTCTACACTCTACACTCTACAGTCTACCTCTCCTACACCAGAGATCATTCCTGGAGGTGCTCAGAGAACCATATGGGATGCAAAAGATCAAACCCGGCTCAGAACCATGCGAGGTAAATGCCTTTCTTACTGTTCTATCACTCCAGTACCAAATGATCATTTTGTTGTAAAATAAATATTTTAAAACCTAGAAAAGTAACTATAAAAATGTAAACAAAACCTTTAGAGATGAATTGAAAAAAATATAGAGCTATTTTTAAAAAATGGCATATTAATGTAAAATATTAATAACTATTTTGTCTATTTATTTGTCTTTGGGATCACATCTAGAGATGCTCGGGGGTTAGTCCTGGCTAGGCACTCAGAAATTACTCCTGGCGGTGCTTGGGGGACCATGTGGAATGCTGGAGATCAAACCTGAGTTGGCCGTGAGCAAGGCAAATGCCCTATCGGCTGTTCTATTGCTCCAGACCCTAATAACTATTTTAAAGCAAAAAGGAAATGGAAGATATAAGTTAGAATATGGCAACTGAAAATTGTACTACATCTATAACAACACAAAATAGCAATTAATTTTATATGTAAGTCAATGTCAAATAATGACAAAACAGATTAGATATTATCCTAAAATATGTTTAATGTAAAAATATACATTCTATGCATTAGAGAACATTTGATGTCTATTCCAATATTAGACAAAATAGGGTCCAAAAAATATTGTTACCAGATTTGCAAAGGAACATTTTCACATGACAAAAATGTTAATGTACTAAACAATTATCTCAAATATGTAAATGAAAAACTGACAAAAATAAGTAGAGATAGGTAATTTAAAGTAAAATATAGGCAGTTTTTATACATAGATACTTTTAAAATATAGATATAGTACTCTTCACATTACATAAATAAGAGGATTCAAAATAATGGAGAATTAAGAATATAATAGTAGTATCTAGGAACTAGAGGAAAGCTGGAATAAAAAAGTGTTGTTTAATGGATATAATTTTTTTAAATTAAGCAAGAGTACTAAGTTTTACAGATCAGGTATATGGTACAGGGTCAATAGTTAACAGTGCTGTGTTATGCACTTAAAAAAAACTTAAAAGGAATGGTATTGTAAAAGCAAAAAAAAGCATGAGAAAACCTTTGGAATTTATACATATATGTATACATATATAATTTTGATAACCATGGTGGTATATTGGATATTGGCAGATTGTGCAAAATACAAATTCACGAATCATGAATCACGAAATGCCATTGATCGTCAATTTCTCCAGTGGGCTCAGTAAACTCTCCATTTGTCCTATCCCTGAGATTTTAAAAGCCTCTCTCCACTCTGCCTTCCCAATGATGCCGCATTGGAGGCTCTTTCAAGGTCAGGGGAATGAGATCCAGTTTGTTACTGGCTTTAGTATATGAATACAACATGGGAAGCTTGCTAGGCTGTCCCATGTGGGCAGGAAACTCTCAGTAGCTTGCTAGTTTCTCTCAGAGGGAGAAATAGGTTATAAGATATCTTCTGGGATTTTGCTTTTAAGTCTCTGGATGTTGGAGGTTAATGGGATTAAACACACCTGGGTTCTTCCTCTTCTCATGCGTGAGGCTTGTCCGAATGTGTGGAGAGGGGCCTTGAGCATGGCTGTGGCTAGGTTCTGGTGGTCTTCGGCTGCCAGGAACTCTGCTAGGGGCAGGGAAGGAAGCCCATCTCC